>NW_020456198.1:2144161-2666699 GCF_003342845.1 Nothoprocta perdicaria
GCGCCAGCAGCAGCGCCACGAGCGGCCCCTCGGCCCGGCGGCGCCGTGACGGCCCCGCAGCGCGGCCCCGCGCGCCTCACGCTCTCCTCCTTGCGTCCGCAGGGCCACATCGAGGTGGAGAGCGAGACCGTCTTCAAGTTGGCAGCCCTGGTCTTGCAGGTAAGGCCGGCGCTCGGGACGGCTCCTMGCCCCGAGCCTGCAGCGGCGGCAGCAGCCTGGCTGGCTCGCTAGGTGGGCTGCGTTGGGGGGTTCTCTTCCTCCCCAACCCCCCTCCCACTCTGCTAAGTCTCTTATTTGTAGCCTCTGCAGAATTAAAATAAAATCTAAATGTTGTGAGCTCTTGTTCTCGGCTTGCAGGAGAAATTTCTGTTTGAGCAATTTGGATTTGAAGGAGGGAAGGGAGGAGAGAGAGACTCCTCAAGGGAAGTAATTAATTTCAGGAGATTTCTCTGCAAATTGACGCTTAATTTTCTAATTTAAACATATTCTGGAGATGTGGGAGTAAGAAAATAGAATAGTACCGTAGCTAAAATTTGCTGTATTATCCCTATGAATAGTTTCTTTCAGAACCTGTATTTTTATTCTTCTGATACAGTAAAATAGATTAACATAAATTTTTCTTCTCATTAATCCTTTTTTAATTATTAGATGTAAAACCCAATTATTGCTACTTGACGTTAAGGATGTTAAGTTAAGCTCATGCTTGTAGACGGGGCAGTTTTTTGCTCCCCCACCACTCGCAAATGGGGCAAATGCTCTGGCAAAGCTGCAGTGGTTTCGCATCAGACCATTCACATCCGACGTGAGCCCAGTTCCCCTTCGCTGCTGACCTGCTCCTAAAGCCAACATCTTGTTGCCTTTGCTGGCTGGGGAGAGACTTGTAGTTCCTTTCTCCTGCAGCAAAAGCAGCATTGGATTTGGAATGAGAAATCCGTCCTCTCTTTGGACGCTGGCTTAGATGTGCTGCAGGGGGATGATCTCCAGCTGGAAGCACCAAGGGCCAAGATCCATCCAGAAGGCACAGAGAGGGGGTGGTTGAAGTCGGGATCTGGCCAAGGAGCGGTGGGAGGGGGCAGTGAACAATGCTGGGAAAGCTCTGGGACTTGTAAAGGGAGCCCGTTCTAACTCTGCTGCTGTTTCTTTTTTTTTCAATTGTAGGAAGCTAAAGGCGACTATTCCAGGTAATAACATTTTCCTTTCTAATCTTGCCGSGCGTGATGGATGTGTTTGCTGGCTTTGCATTGTGTTCTGAACAATCGGAAAAATGGGTGGGGGGAAGTGCCAGCCTAGAGCAGCAGGGGAAGAAAGTGAAATCCAGGCTGGATGGAGCCTTCCCGGTCTGTCAGGGTGTGATTCCCTTGGCCGGAGCCCCGTCTCAGCCCTGCTCTCAGCCCTCCAGCCAGCTCCGTGCTCGCACAGCTGCTCTGAYGGGTCTCCCGTGTCCCCACTTGAGCTGCCACTTGTGCTCTAGCCAGRGTGTCCCCGGGGCTGCGGGCTCTCCCCTTCTGAAGCTGCTTCAGCAGCCATGTAGGAGCTGGGAAGTCGCTTTCCAACCATAGAAATGGTCCCGGCAGGATGGGAGGTGGGTTGCAGGAGCCAAGGTAAGAGACCTTCGGTTAGGAACAGCTCGCTAAACAAATAGAGATTTAAAGGGTCAGCTTTGGTCACGTTAATATTTTACTGCTTGCTGAGTTTCTGTGGAGGAAGAGCTGTGTCTTTACGCTTTGGCTACAACAGCTTTTAAGAAACGTGCTGATTTTGCAGCTGCTCCGTAAGCTTAATTCAGTTTATGGACAGGTAGCCACAGACCTCAAATGACTGCAGCTCACTTGTCGAGAAGCAATTTGCCAAGCTGCAGCAACCGGTGGCATGTGCTCCTTAGCCTGGTACAGGTTCCTAAGCCAAGAGGTTCAGGTTAAAAACTCTTTGTGGTTTAAACCTTCCTCATGTGGTTTAAACTTAACCCTGACTCTCCCCAGCATTTACAATAAACAGGGTTTGAAGTATTGCTTCACTTGTGCAAGATGCGTGTACATGGTTATTTTGCATACCTCAGCTGACAAGATTGCTTGTGATTAGCTTCCAAAGTGTTTAAAGAGAACTGGAGGGGAGAAGGCTGTGCCACAGAAGGGATTTCCTTCCCCAAGTGCTTCTCCTCCCCTAACAGTTGCCTCTGCAGCAGACTTAGCTGCAACAACTGCAGGAGCCTGGGTATTGCATCTCCACGCCAAGTGAGCATGGGCAGCTGCTCTGGAGTGCACCAGAAATGAAGGAATTCATTTCTACCTATTGCCTGAAGTTATTTGGGCCACCAGTGATAAAGCAACCAGCTTAATTGAGGCCTGTCTTGGTCAGATACCTGTGGCTAGTCTGCCCTGCCAGGCTCGCCCCCGATAAGAGCTTGTTCTCCAGGGGACACTGCCGGTTGTGCGGTGCGGCTGTCCCCGGTTGGGGTGTCTTGGGTTTGGTGTCTTCACCGTATGCTGTTGTTTGGAAATACCATTTTGAATCACTTTCTGGAATGCGGCTGTTGCGCCATTTCTGCTTACGTGAGAGCATGTTTGTTAACTTTTTATATAGGATTAGTGCCGAATGAACTTGCAGTAGATACAGGAATTGCCTCAAGTCCTGGAGGTTAGCTTTCTGCGAATGGAAAAGGGACCAGTCCGGACAAAGCTGAGGACTTCAGCACAGCCACTTTTTCTCACTCCCAGCAGGGAGCTTTTCGGGGCACATCCTGCACACAGTGCAGTGCCTTCAGGTGTGAAAACACAGCCCAATACCAGGCGATGGATATTTGGAAATCCTGCAGCTTGGGCAAACCCTTTCCCCAGTCTGCTGCTCCAGTTCCCAGCTAGTGCCACAGTGGAAAAGGGCAGCAATCTTCTCAGAAAGAGCCGCCCTGTCCGYGCTGAGTGGGCGAGCACATTCTTTTGAAATCTGTTTATTTTCAGCCCGCAAACCTGACACGTGGGCAGTGGGGGAAAGTAAAAACTCCCAACTTGTACACCTCAGAGATCAGGCTGGAGGGGCTGGTAGCGCTGACAGCATCAGGACCCCTGGACTTTAGCCCTGCAGGTGAAACCCAGCCGGGGCATGAGGGCCTGGCTGGGGCTGTGGGGCAAGGACAGGCTCCCTGTTCAGCAGGAGGGGTTAGCGAGTGAGGTAAGACACCCCCCTTGAYGCTTTGTAGGCTCCTAAGTGCGTGCTTGAAAACGATGCCCACAGCGTGTCTGCTGTGTAGGTGCCTTTCTTGCCTTGCAAGCTGGAATTGCTGCCGGCTGCATGAGGAGCCATGGCGAGGACGGCACTGTGGCCAGTGCAGCTCGGGCCATGCAGCACGTCTGTCTCGGATGGCCTGCGTCCTTTTCCTGTTTACGGAGCCCGTGATCCCGGCCAAGATCCTTAGACCACATGTGATGGAGAGGTCTACGAGAAGGTGCTGTGGTGACACCCCGCAAGACACATCCCTGGTTTACAGCAGCCCAGGGCTTAGAAGGGCAGGAGTTTCCTCCAGAAATGTCAGCTATTTGCAGGAAGTCTGTCCGGGTGCTGCAACCCACAGCCTCCCTGGGAAATGGCCTGGCCTGTTCCCTTCGGTGTTCTGCTCCTGTCTGCTCTCGGGCCCCGTSGGTGCCTTTCCCTTACGGGCTGCCTCATTGCAAGCTGAGGTCCTATCARCCCAGCCCTTGCAAAACACAAAACGTGAGCCATTAATATTAGTGGTAGTTTTGAATTTGTGTTCCTTAGTTGAACTAGTAACACTGTCTAATTTATAAATGATACAGCAGGGGAAAAAGCCACAATCATAGTTAAAATGATAATTTCTTAAACTCTCTAAAGAATCTTAAAGATTCTCTCAGTTCAAGCTGCAGCTTCTGGAACCATCTAACTTCTGCGGAAAAGGATATGTGATCTATTTTAGATCTTTCATTTWGTTTTAATTCTTAAGGCTGATATCTTGACAGATAAGCATAATAAGAGTTCAGTCTGGTACTTATATATAAACAGGCAAAGTAAAACTTCTGACGTCCTTCAAAAATTAATGCTTTAATTGTATTTAGGCTATAGCCTCAGCATCCACCACGGTAGATGTGCAGGGGTATATAGCATTATTTGGCTTTGTAGTTCGATGAAAGAGATGGGACTGCACTGACGTGGAGATTGACAGTCCTAAGTCTAAATCTTGTGCTTCTAGCATTAGGAAAAGGTTTATTAAAATCAGATTAGGCACATGGATTATACCAGGAAAGGAACTTTGTTCTTAAGTTTATTTTCTGACTGATAATTTTCGATCATATTTTCCACAGCAGTTTCGCGCACTGAAACTCAGCYGTGATCCCTGAAAGTTAATTAAATTACTGGAGGAGGGCTTCTTTTTTCTTTAAATAGCTGACACGTTGGGTTTGGATTCTAGCCTGTGGGCTGCAAAGATAACTCCCGACTGGTATAACATAACACAGACAAAATAATGAATTCCTGATAGCTGACACGTATGAGAGACTRGGGCTTATCATTACAAGAGTGATAAATAGAGTTTGTACAAGGAAGCGGTTTGTGTGGAAGATACCCTTGCAGCTAGAGGGTAATTGGTTCAGGAGCTCCTCAATTTGCAAACTTTACTGAGGGGAAAATAAAATTTGCTTGGACTGGCTGTGGAGAGTTAATATCAGCAATTTGCTCCTAATTAAGAGCGCGAGMGCTCCAGTGTTAGATTTTTGGTAGCGTTTGCTTGGGAAGATGATTATGTTGCCAGACAAGGGAAATCCCTTGGTGGAAAGGGACTGTTAACCTCTGTGCAAGCTGTGCTAGGGAATGAGCTGCTTCCAAGCCGATTTGTGTCCGATACCAGAGCCGGCTCGCTGGGCTCCTCTCCCCAAGGCTGAGCTAGCCCCTGGCTGAGGGCTCCCCAGGACGGAGCCCCGGCTCATTCGGGGTGTCTTTCCGTGTGGATTCAACCGAAATGCCAGGCGAGGCCGTGTCCGGGATGTGGGCAGGCCACAAGTGCCACTTGGGAACAAATCTCCCGCTCCTTCCTCTTCCCCACTGTGATTCACATCCTGCTCTGGCCTCCGAAGGCCCCAGTGGGGCTCACGCTGCCCCAAAGGAGCCACCCCACACGTGCCGCCAGCTCGAGCCGTTTTTCCTTCCCACATGTTGCCTTTCCTTACGGTGCACGTGCCCTTTTGCAGGCCTGGCCAGTGGCGTTTGCTGGGGCTTTCTGGGCGCTGGGAACTCCGTGCGAGGCCCCGGCGTGTCGCGGCCGCGCTCGCGTTGCCCGGCCGCCTGTTTGCCCAGTGAGTCACTGTGTGCTCTGCCTTTGAGGTGCAACTCTGCACACTGTTTCCCTAAATGCTTTGCTAGGCACTTGCTCACGAACCATTAACTCTGTGTCCGTCAAACCCAGCCATGTGCTTTCCTAGACTCACTGCCTTGCAATAAATAATTAATTCCAAACAGGATGAGCGAAGACTTATTAACCAGTGGGTGGTGGGGGTGGGTGCTTCCCAGTATTTCATTTTTTAAGTAAAAGGTTGAAAATCATTGTGTTAAGTCAGGCAGTTAAATATATATATAAACATCTGTGTGTGTGTATATATATATATAAATATATATATATATTATAGTCAGGCCCCCAATTTTCTGCTAAACTTAATGTTAAGTCCCCCTTCCACACCCAAAGTGGAACTTGTAGATTAGCACTTTTCATGGCAAAATAAAGCAGGCATCATCTCTCTGATGATGCCATCTTAGTGTGTTTATACATCTGTCTTCTAAAGCAGTCCTGTAAGGGCTCCCAGGGCACTTGTGTAAGTATATTAACTGTGCAGCAGATGGATCAGCCTGAATTAGGTGGAATCACTGTGGGTAAAACAAACTCGGATGAAAACTTAGAGGAAGAAAAAGAGAGGATGCTTTGAGTAGCTTAATAATGTGACCTCATGGGATTTGCTATGTGCATATGGTAATATAACTTTAACTTTGAGGCTAATTGTAATTATGACAGCAAGAGGCACATTTTTAAAGGGTTTTGGATGCATAATGCAAGTACAAGGCCCTACGGGGGCAGCAAAAGGGATCGTTATGCGTTGTTATAGGTAAATACCCCTCAACTGTACTTTCTTTTTTTTTTTTTTTTTATCTTCCTTCTTTCCTTTTTAAATCTTTTTTCTCTCTTTAAGGCACACACAACTCAAGCTCTAATTCGGAAGGAACAAGACAGCTCTGGGGAGGGCTTTTCCTAATGTCACAGGCATTAGATCTGTGGTTCAGCTCCAAACACTATCCTCCTTTAAAAAAGAAAGGAAATTCCCTTTGATTTTCCTCCTCTTGTGTAGTTGGGACCTGTCACGCAGAGTGTGTTTTGCCCTTTTGGGGAGAGGGAAGGATAACTTTTCAGCCTCTGCTTTTCCTCTTGTGGATTTGTCAGGCCTTTATCATTCTTCAGATACTTTATTTTTCTTGTGGTTGCAAGTGTCTTTGTATCAGTGTAGAGGACTATGATAACAAGCTCTAAACTCTGCTGCTGCACTCAGACACATTAAAGACCCACAACTAATATGGCTAATCTGACTTCTGTGTGAACAGGAAGAAAGCGTGAATGTTAGAAATAACAGTCTCTTGTGCAGAGGAAGAGTTTGGGATCCTTCAAGCTTTGTATTAAATACGAATAGGCTTTGTAGGAAATCCCCAGGTAAAGCAGAGTTGTTCTGCTTCCTGTCTGGTCTGATAGAGAAATATTTCCAAGTCATCCTATCAGTGTGTCTGGATGGCTTTGCCAACATGGAAACACGCTAGAGCCGTGAGACCGTCAGCAAAGACCAAGTGAGAAGTTAGGGCAGGGGAACTGTGCCCCAAGTCACCACGTTTCTCTAGCCACAGGGAAGAGATTTCTTAGCACTGCTGCCTAACTGCAAAGGGGGAATGTGCTGCTTTGCCTGCCAGAAATAGCACTGGAAGTACCTGGGTCTCTGTCCCTGTGTCTAAGGATGGAGAGGTGCATTGATAGAGTTGACACTAGCAATGTTGCTTTGCCTGCTGTGCTCTTGGCCAGTSTAACAAGTATCAACACGAAGAGTCATCAAACACCTGTGTCCAGTAGCCGCTCTTTGAGGAAGCCCAACAGGGCTCAGGAGGTTGAGATGTTCTCCTAGTGCTGATTGGAATGGGACTGGGGCTGGAAATGAGCCCTCTAGATCCAGGGCTGTATCCCAGACTGTGCTAACTCTGGCCAGGTGTTTGCCAGCCCAGCCACATTTTGTGTCTGAGAGCTCCTCTCAAGCGCAGGGTAGAAATCCCCGAAGGGGCAGGGCACGTGGAGCATGGAGCGTGCTACAAACGTGAAACGCTCCCTCCCGCGTGACACCGGGCAGGGCAGCTGCCTTTCTTATCTTGTTTGTTCCAACGTTTGGGCTTTGGAAGCCTCTTAGAAATGCTCCTTCAGATGCCTTTCTGAGCAGCCTGTTTGCGGTATTCAAGTGGCAAAACTTGGAGTGGTCCTGTAGAGGAAGCTCCCCGCTGAGCGCGAGTTTAAGGGTCAGCTCTGCCTTGTCCTGCGGGTCTCCAACCCTTGGGGCGCTGCTGGGAGTGCCCTGGATGTCGCCTTTCCGGATGCTGGTCTTCCTTCAATAGGAAAACCCATTCTTGAGTGCGTCAACAGACCATGAACAGAAAGGTTGGGAAATGATGGGGAACGTCTGCCATTTGTCACAAAAGAGGATTTGTCGGCAAGTGTATTTCATAATCTGGCTGCCAAGCTCCTGCTGCTCTGACTTGCTCAAATCAATCCACTTTCTCCTTCTTTACCTTCCTCGTTCTGTCTTCCTTCTTTTCTTTCCTTACACTTTTAACCCCACTCATTTTCCCCTCTACTGCTTTGCTGCTTCCTCCTAACATCTGCTTCTTGTAGGACCTTGAAGAGCGAGACCAGCTTCTAAGTGGGTGCAGTAGCCTGCTCTGCGCTGACGTTTCTTTAAAAACAAAACAAAACTCTGCAGGAAAAGCACCCACTGCCGGGGGAGTCCAGCCACTATTGCTCCAGTGAGCGAGTGCAGAGGTGGTTATGAAGGACCGAGGCCAATACTGGCATTGACCAAGTACTTTGACCGGCCCTCTGAGAAACTAGGTGGTTGGATTCCAAGCAGCTGGTTTGTCTGTGCACTGGTTTTGTTATTTGTTCATTTCCTTCTCACGGTGAACATCTGCCACAGAATAAGGCAACAGAGCTCAATGGAAAGATTTTGTAGCATCTTTTCATGAGGTGTTTTAATGCTAAACCCTGCTTGAGATGTGAAGCTCCATGTTCCTTTTGCCTCTCACACGTGGTTCTCTAAAGTGACTGTTGATTTGTGGTGTCTGTGAAAAATACCTTTCACTGTAACTTGAGAGGTTGGTCAATATTTTCTTAAGACAAGAGCACTCTAAATTTTGCTTGTTGTGTGCCTAAAATTATTACACAGATAACCTGTGAACATAAAGTGGTCACACTTAGAAAAGTCCAGTGCTCACTTTATTCTAACCATTACCCAACAACATGAATAGGTAATTATGAACAGACAAGAAGCCCCAAGATTAGAGAAAAATCACTATACAGTGAACTTGCCCAGTGATAAAATCTCACCTTGTAAAACACTGCCTGAACAGTCCAGCAGTGATRGAGACTCAGCTGCCATCCCTTCAGTTAGGTAAAGTCCTCTGAGTCCTGTCCTTATCAAGTAGTTAATACTCACAAAGATGCGGGTGAGAAGCTTTGATACTGGAGTCAAGCATTTCTTTCTGCTGCTGGGGTGTGTCTGTTGCTCCTCACGGTTCATGCTAATCTCATTAACTACGTCTTATTACATGGAAGCTCTTACCTGGAGTTACTGCGTTTGCAACAAGCATAGGCTGCTTTTTTGACATAATGGGCACAAGGAAGAGCCTGGGCATTCATTGCAAATGGCTCTAATTAGCAATACTCTGTCACCTCTGCAAACCTAGCTAGCAGGAGCAGTGCACGGTGCAGTTACAAGCTGTGAAGATTCACTTTCTGTACAGATTTCTTGTTGTTAGTAACAAAAGAAAAAATAATCTTTCCCTAGACCCCGACAACTTTGAGAGCTTCGTTGAGATGTGAGAAGGATGCAGGTTTGGTACTAGTTTGCTGCTAGAGCTGGTAGCTTGTGAGAATTTATATTCATTTTATGATACGTGTTTAAATATTGCTGTTAGTTATTTTAAAGACAAGCTGCCCTTCAGTCTTTGTAGATTAGCCCCTCTGGGACTGCTGAGCTGGCGGGGGGACAGTGTCTTGCCCTAGGTTTATTCAGATTGTGACAGAAAATTAAATATAGACAGTACCAAGAACACAAGCTAAAATTCTACGTGATGAGCATCTGAAAAAGATTTTTATTTACTTTGCCCAGATCAGTTAAAGTTCAGTGAAATATCTGCTGTGGAGAAAAATCCCAGGTGAAAGAGTGGAATGGAAATGAAAGGGTCTATGCACTCATTTTCTTTAGCTCCTCTCCATAGTGGAAAAATACTTCAGATGAGTGTTTTCTTATATTCTCCTCCTGGGAAGTAAACACACTTTTTGCCAAAAATGTTCAGCCCTGTTGACTCTGGGCAGTTTATGTGCTGGGCGGGTGCCAGGAACCAGCCGGCGAGAAGCCCCTGCGTACCGGGGTCAGATGAAACGCAAGCGGGCCCCAGGCCTGGCAGCTGAAGGGCACGTCTGCTCTGATGAGAACAGGCTTTTGTTCTCCTGCTCCTACCCAACACAGCACGTGCGGCTTTGCTCGGAAGATAGCGGAGACAGGGCCCAGGCAGTGGAATATCTCGAGCTAGGGGCGCCTGCCTTGTGTTTCTGTATCGGCTCGTGGTCGCTGTGTAAGCAAACAGGAACAGGTCGTAATTCAAAAGGTTGTTGCTGCCATTTGGACCTGTCACCTCAGGGGAGAGTCGGGTCTCTGAGGGCTTGGGAAAAGTGAGCCCCAGGGTCGGGGGAACTGCTCTTGCTCCTCTGTGCAGATGAAGTGATAATGAACGCTGCTGAAGGGGGAAGAGGACCATTGGATGCTTCTATTGCCCGCGAAGCCGTGAAGCATCCCAAGGATTGACCTGCAGACAGGTCTGTGCTGCTGAGGGCCGGACTGCTGCCTTTAGCAGAAGGCATTTGGTCTGTACGGGGCTATGCCCTGTTTCTCTCAAGTGTTTGACAAAATTTTCCTTAGTCTGTGTCGCACACAATCTTATGATTACATAGGAAAAGATTAAATKCTCATACGGCCAGGTGGAGACCTTCAGACCTTGCCTGTAATTGCCCATTTTGGCTGGGAGCAGTGCTYCCTCCGGTACAGAGTTGCAGGTTGACAGGATGAGAGGCAGGATATGAGGTTGAGTCTTCTTTGTCTTTTGAAAGAAAAATGTCCTCTGTTGTTAGAGGGAGTTGGGYGGGTGGGTAGGCTGGCAGAAGAGCAGAGAAGGTGCAGCCCTGCTGTGAGTCGTCACAGCTCTGTGGGCTTGGCTGACAAAGAGCCGCCCCAGAACCTGCTGTTCTAGGTCAGTGCTTCGATTCCACAAGAGGCTGGTAGGAAACCCGCATCCTGTGAAAGGCAATGGTGGGACTGGCTTGAAGTCGTGGCATGGGAGTGATTGCAGCCCTAGATGTCACCAGGGGAAGCTGGTGAGGTGGCTGCCTGGAGCCAGTGGAGTGGGCAGCCACTGCTGCCCTTCGGGGCCACTGCCGCCCTTGGGCAGGGGAGGGGACATCATGGACAGGGGGCAGCTGCCTCTGCCAGAGCCCCCTCTGGCTCCAGGCCCTCCCCGTGGTGCTCCAGGCCTCCCCGTGGTGCTCCAGGCCTCCTCCAGCCCATGCTGGCACGTTGCATTGTTCATTGGCAGTAAGGTTTCTACACAGGGCTTCAGAGTGCGGCTATTAAACTTGTGCTGATGAATGTCGTGGGTTAGAGTCTATATTTAGAGGAATAGCTCTTTTGTTTGGTAAAACTGAGCTTTTTTTGTTATTGCTTCATTCCAAAACCTTTTAATTTCTTCCCTACATTTCTCTGCCAACTCCGAWCATTCAAACAGCCACTGCAGTTATGCATCAGACTGAAAACGAGGAGGAATCTTTTATTTGGATAATGAATTATCCTGCCACTCGATGACTGAAGTGGCAGGGGCCTCACCAGGTGTCTGGTGCAAGCTCCTGCCTCACGCAGCAGAGCAGGGCTGAGGGCTTTGGGATTCGTTTCGCAGGACTCCGTTGCCCTTCCACGTGCTCGCTGGGCGTTTTCAGGCTTCCTTGCAGCAAGGCAATCTACCTTCCCGCTGGAAGCCGGGWTGCCACACGGCCTTTTCATCCCCTCGGTGGGGTTTTCAAGGGGCGAATGCCAAACCCCTCGGSTTTTGTGCTCGCTGCAGGGCTGCGTTGCGAGGGGAGAGCCTGGTTTTCTGCGCCGCTGTCCCCGCGCTGGCCACTGGTCGCGGGCCAGCTCGCGCAGGCGGGCGGCTCCTGGCAGGGCAGAGCTGCCCTTGCCACGCTCAGCAACAGCAGCCAGGCCTCGCTAATTGACCCCCTCTTGGCAGCTTCATCAAAGACGCTGGAGGATAAATGGGCCCTTGATTGAACTGTTTCCTGGTCCCCAGAGGTGGTCCCTCTTGGCCAGGGCTGAGGCTTATTGTGGGGCTGGGGGGAGAGGCTTGCAGAGCTATTAGCCACCTTCTCTGGAGGAACCAAGAGCTTAAACTGAGCGTCCTCCATGGGACATCTGCCCTGAGTGCTGAGATGGAAGCATTTCAGTGGCCCTGTGTCCTTCTACTGCCACCTCGGCTGCCTTGGCYGCCTACCTCTGCTCATGGATCTAATGCCCTGATGCCCAGGGTGCTCGTGCCAAGGCGCTTTGGAGGTTGGAGCGGGAACTGATCCTAGAAGAAATCTGCAGTGCTGGATTTGCACCAGAAAGCAGCTTCATAGCAGGAAAACCTTCAAGGAAAGCCTGGATCCAGAAGCCAGGGCGGATATTAACGGATTTGATGTGTTYTTTACCTAGAAAAGTCATGTTGGTGCCTGTTCCCAGCGCTGTGAAGGCACGCAGAAATCTTGCAGAAGTGAAGCGTGCAAGTTTCAGCTGATTAATTAATGAAGTATATGAAGAGAAAATATTAACCATTTATTGATGTCTATAAAAAGCTGCTTTAAATATTCTTGTTAATCTTGAGACAAATTCCCATTTTTAGTACTTTTTATTTTTTTTTTTGGATCCAGACTAATGGCATCAGAGCACAAAATATTTGAACTTTGTGTAGAATGAGAAGTCCAGGAATACTCTGATGAGTAAAAATACTTCAAAGTATATTAACTGAACTACTTTGTTTTTCATTGTGTTTAAAGTTTGAGATCTAACAAATACCGCTCTGCTTCACAAAATTTATTGTGTGGCAGGAAGGATTTTGACTAATGATAGAACAAAAATAGCAGTATGAGCCTTGCCTTTGAGCGAAGGCTCCTCTTCTGCAGCTGTTCAGGGCTTACTCTGTACTCAGCAAACAGAGTGAGTACAAAATAAATATCGATGCCGTGGCCTCGCTGCCCTGATAGTCGCATTTCCCTGCAGTGAGTTACCGCAAAAGGTCCATGCCACTGTCATGTGAGGGCAATAGCTCTAGGTCGCTATGATGGCCAGATGTGGGGCAAGGTAACGTGTTCTTGGGTAGCAAATACCTTGCCTTTTATTGAAACTCACGATGATGTCTGTGATTCAGCATCAGTAACTACGTGTCATCTTTGGTTTTAGTGATGAAAACACTCGCAAGGACTTGAAGACACTGCCAGTCTTTCCCACGAAGACACTGCAGGAGCATCCATCGCTTGCTTACTGGTGAGCTGTTACCTAATTTAAAGTGTAAATCTGCTGTAGCTAACCTTAGCAAGCTCAGGTTGTAAGAGTTTAGAAAGCTGCTTTAAAAGATTTTTGCCTATGTGGTGTAGGATATGGAGTTAATTGCTCCTGTTCAAACATTTGCAACTTGTAGCAGGTTATGGTGACACCCCAATCCAGGGCAATTCCCTTTTTGGAAATTTGATCACATTGAATTGGCGGGTCAGATATTTCTGAGCCAGAATTTGGGGGTAGCAAGCAATGAAAAGGCAAATGCTAAACTCCAGCCAAGCCAGAGTTTATAATAAAGAGCATGTTACTCTTCAGCTGTCCAACAGTGCATTCTCTAAAACGAARGGGCAGGTCCAGATTTGTGCTCAGATCTGCTATAAGAAGCACAACATTTGGGATGAATCAACAATTTGTTTGCTTTTACTGGATGGCCCTTTGTACAAGTTTGACTCCTTCCTTTGTTTCRTTTTGGGGATTGATAGGTGCTTAATGTATTTTAAAATATGCTAGTACTTTTTCTTATGCCTAGCTTTTTCAAAATAAATGCTGTTGTTTTTTTGTCTCCAAGGGTCTGACACTAAACACATATTTTATTTCACATTCCAGTGGAACAAAATGTTGGAGGGGAAAAATATGAGGAAAATTTTGCTGTTAAATCTGTAGTTCTTCATCTATTAAATGTCTGTCGGGGAAAAATTACACTAGAATGAAAGCCTTTTGGTTTCAACTTTTGTCTTATATATGCAGCATTAGCTGTCTTTTGAAGTCTTGGTTCTTTAGAACCTGAAAATGAATTTATACAATTAGTACCAGTGTTCTGCAGCAGCATCTGCAGCAAAGCTGGCTGCTCTGAAATGGTTAATTAGGYTCTGGAAGGCTGCACGCTATGCCAAGCATTAGACAGGTCCATTCTGCTTAATGAAGGGTGGGAAACAAATCATTAAGAAACAGAGTGTAAACTGGAGTGAGAAATGTGCAGAGACGCTTCTCTGCATGCTGAGCAGGCATCTGAATTTCGGCAAATGCTATCACACACGGGAAAAGTCATTAGCTTCTAAATTGTTTTCTGTGCTTCTTTTGCAGTGAGGATAGAGTAATTGAACATTATACACAAATTAAAGGCCTGACCAGAGGACAAGCCATTGTTCAGTGAGTATGGTGCTTATTAATATGTGCAAATAGTATTTTTCCTTATCTTCCTTTTTGTTGGAAAGTGGGAGTACGTGCTGTTTTAGTGGTTATTGCTTGTGAACTCCACCATTCATATCTGTAGAAATTCTACTGAACTGTATCTTAAAGATAAATTATTCCAGACTTCACATTTTCCAGGTATCCGTTTAAGGCAGTATTTTCTCATTCAAAATACCTCAGATGTAAAATGAAAAATTATGGTCTTAGTTTATTGGAAGAGTCTTCTCCATGCTCTCCTTGCTAGCTGTTAGTTTTCTTCTTGAATACTAAGGGTGAATATCAATATAAGTTCTGGAAGGAAAAGAAATGCATGCTTATTGAAAAGCTCAGATTTTAGTTTTCAAGTAACTGAGGTCTTCCAGGATGAATACAGAGCCCATGGAGGATGTTTTTTATTTTTTAAATTATTATTTGTATTGAACTCCTACAGACATCTGCAGTGTGATGTTACAAACCGAGAAGTTGGGGCTGATTTACATGATTGTAGGATATAGATAGCTGGCAGTTTTTCTCTCATAGCTCAGTGGTTGCACTTCTCTATATAATTCAGGAACTTCTTTCAAAGGGAGCAAAGAATAAATTATCTGCTCAGTGATTCACTGAATTGCTTCATGAAACCATTGTGCAACTGCACATTTCCTTGGGACAATATCCTTCTTAAGCAAAGCACCATAATGAAATAACTGTAGGCAATTCCTTCCCTCCAGTATTCTCCAGAAGGCTCACACGTTCAAAAGTTTTGCTCTTGGTTCTCTTCTCCCAACTTCCAATATGAAAATCTTTTGTTGTATGGGAAATTTTCCATTCGCTTCATTTGGGCCAAAATGTCACAGCTWTGCCCAGGCCCGGATGTCAAGATTTTTCTGAAAACATGGGCCTTTAAATCATTAAGTTACTGGAAGCATGCAAATGATAAATGTCTTGACTCACATATATGTGACAAAAATATGTTAATAGATGTTGTTCCCTCCAGAGAATCTCAGCTGATATACTATAAATCTGTCTACAGGTATATGAAAGTGGTAGAAGCTTTGCCAACATATGGAGTCCATTACTATGGAGTAAAGGTTAGTAGATGTCCGTAGATAATGTGATTGCTTAGCTTATTGCATGTGATTATATTCCTGAAGGAGTAGTTGCATGATTCAAGACCTATTTATCAGCATTAAACCCTATGTTTTTTAGCCTTTATGATTTTTTTCCCCCCTTTTCAGTTGTCACTGAAACATTTTCAGAGAGCAGCTAAGAATTATGTGCTACAGATGACAGAAAGGAATCTTTACTAAAACCTTCTGTAATCCTATCAGGAGCTAAATTCATATCAACTTAATTAAACTGGATATCACTTCTAAATTGTAAGCATTTAATATTTTCTCCAGGGACATTGCTAATCAAGACTAGAGAAAAAAAATACTAAGTAGAGAAAACTGTTTCTAAGTGGCAGGTAATTAGTGAGTGAGTGTGCATGTGGAAATACACCATTTATTCCAGTTGCAAAGCAGAGCCTGTGCAAAAGCATTTTCGAGCTCAGCAGAGCTGGTTTAGTTATTTTGACTCATGACCATGGCGATAGCCCCTGAGAAGTAGGTGCCATGAACTGTTCTGCTGCTGTCTCACACCTGAATTTAGGTGTGAGCCTTTGCTCAGGTCTTTGTTTGGCCCATCTTCTTACCTCCTCATTAGTTCAACAATGATTGATGACCATTTCTTTCAGCAGCACTGATGCTTTTAGTCATCTTTGCAAAACCGCTGCCTRTTTTCTTACCTGTGACCAAGAAAGCAATAGAAGAAATTTTCAGTGTTCATCTTAGCAATCCACATTGTGTCAATTTGAGAAAAAAGAACTAATAATAAAAAAAGTTTGATCTACTCATACTTGGCATAGAATGAAGGAAGGTGCAATCTCTGAACTGATTAATTCTGAATTAGATCTTGGTTCATGTAGTCTTTCATTTCTCAGGATAAACAAGGAATCCCTTGGTGGCTTGGGATAAGCTATAAAGGAATAGGCCAGTACGACTTACAAGACAAGGTCAAGCCCAGAAAGGTAAGTTTGGGGTTTTTTGTTTGTTTGTTTTGGAGAGGGTGGGTGTTGCGTTTTAAAACATGCATTTGTAAACTATGACTTATTAGTCTGAGCAGCTGTGGAAGTTAGAGACAGAAAGAGAATTCAGCTAACATGAATATAGTAAAATCCTCCTCTCTTRTAGATACCAGAAATTCCTTTTGGGATATTTAGTTCATGTGTCTTTGAGTGTGGTGGTTTCAGGACAGTCTTTTCAGGAATTTTGGCAGCCTCCAGGGATAGCTACAAAGTGTGAAGCAATTGGGTTCCTGCAAATCACAAACTACAGCCTTGTACTTGAGCAGTGTTTCAGTTGGCATTCATAGGTGTATTTTGGGTATGAAATGATGAAAGTATCTACTGATATCCATGAAGTACAAGCAGATCTGTCTGCAAGACTTTTCAGGCAACTCCTTTTCCTTAATACATGGCATTTTAAGGGCTGGGGCTGAGGGAGGATGCCGAGGACTGGAGGCCATTCTTTTCTGTGTCCATCCACCTTATCTGCAGCATGTCTCCTGCAGAGGAAACCCTGCCAAAACCCTCAGTTGCCATTAAAACAGGGCAGAGGATACTGTATTGCAGTGTTGGCTCCCTGAAAATCATCCGTGAGCAAGCCCTAACAAGCTCTTCTGCAGGCAGTCTTGGAAATCCATCATGCAGCCCAGACTCATGAGGGGTTGGGAACTCATCCAGATCTGTAGCTGAATAAGCCTCATTCAGGCAGGACTAAGCCCTGCAAGATTCTGAAGAGTCACTTAACAGATTTGGTCGTGGAGAAGAGCCAGCACTTCACGTGCAGGAACAACACTGTTGGGTTGAATGTGCTTGGTTTCCTTTGCTCATGTCTTTGCTAGAACATTTAAGCTGTGAAGAGATGGAAACAGGGGCTTTGTTGCTGTCCTATCCTGGGAATGACTTGGGCAGGAGTTCACATGAAGTATGTGCTTCCTGCCATGGAATTTTACATTTGCAAAATAATATTTAGTGTATTAGTGCCAAAAAGCACTTAGCAAAACTTCCTTGTTAAGAGTAATTCTCCTTCAAGCTCCCAACTTGATCTGGTTCTCATTTTCCCAACAGGCTATGACTTGATTTCCTTTGGTAAATTTATATGTCTGTGTGTCCAAGCTTCAACTTCTAAGTCCTTCTCTTGCTTTGTTTAACTAGGCACTTAATTTAGTGCCAGGCCTGTCTTACCAGGCATGTTTCAAAATTACAGTGACACAAGAGAAGCGCTAGAAGATCCAGTTAATTCGGTCGTTGATCCTTAAGGGAGAGTATCAAGCAGCTCCTCCAGCTGCTGAGCACTTTCCTATATTTAGACAGTAACTACAAGATTTTCCATTAGGGTCAAACACAGATCATTCTCTAGTCAAGAAAACCAGCTGTGACCAGCAACTTTCTCCAAGAAAATACAGCCTGCCTGGCTAGGAGTGTTGCTGCACCGAGCACTGATTTTATGCTTGTGAGATTTTAGTTTACAACATCAACTAGAGTATTAAGAAATTCCTTTTATAGGTCAACAGGGCCAAGATACCAAGTCCTGCCCTACTACAATTGCTTATGAGGCATCGCCTTGGAACACGATGGGGGTTGTGTTCGAAAAGATAAAATTAAAAAGCTTCCAAAGGTCACTTGTGCAGTCCAAGTGTTTCGATGCTAATAGCTGCCTGCTTTATTGTAGTTGTAATTATACAACTGAGATTAGTGATCAAAGTGGAACATGGAGGAGAGGAGCTTCAATGCAGAGGGAAGGTTTCATGTTAGTATACTGCTAGAAGCATCCAGAATAGGAGTGGCCCTAGTGTTTTTATGGGTAAAAATAGGAGAATAATGGGAGGGGACAAAAATTACCCAGGCATCTCAACTTTTTCTGAGCACTGGCTACTTTTTACACATGGGTAAATATGCCAGGAGATCCTTTATACAGAGGGTGTTTGAAACAAAGTGCACTTCTAACAGGATTTATGGAAGCAACTGGAATTAAATTGGCTTCCAGGAGTAAGGAAAACGCTGGATGTGGAGAGGTGACCATGGACAGCCTCAGATTGCAACTAAAGATGCTGAGACGCTACTCTTTGTGTCCATGCAGGCTAGTCTTGTTGCCTGGGCCAGGGCAGGCAGAAGTTTATTTTAAGCAATATTGTTGTTTGTTCATATTTGTGAATGTATAAAAAGAGGCAAGGCTGTACAGCTTGTCCAAATCTGGGAGTGTCATCCCACTGTTTACATTGTGGATCAAAGGTGCTATTCTGTTTATCCTGAGGCATCTGGGAAAGGGAATCCATCCTTACTGTGCTCCACTTTGCCAGCTAGCGATGTTTCAGTGCCTCTGATTAGTTGAAGGGAAGGGAAAGGGTGAGTCCAAATCTAAGCAGGAACAAGCCGGGCTTTCCTGATTTGAGAGACACGAGTGTCCTCTAGGTGGGGGGAAAAAAAAAGCAGCTGCAAAGCTGCTGAGTTTTGAGGTGAGACACTGCACAGTCGGTGTCTTTTCTCTGTGCRAAGCCTCTTGCCGCACGTGCAATGTTCAGGACTGTCAAACAGCTGCATTTTTTTTAATATTGTTCAAGATGCTCGTGACAGGCAGCTGCAAGGGACTAACTCCATATTCAGAGTAAATATATATTTATAAAAATAATTACATGCACCTATTGGTGTAATATCAATTAATTCCCAACAAATATAACCAATCTCCTGAARAAGCAGACTCTTCTGGCCTTATCCGGGTCTTTAAGCCAAGAGATCTAAACAGGAGCCTAGGAGCACAGTGGCTATCCTAAGATTTGTCTGTTGGCGACAGTGTGAAGTCCAGGTTTGAGAGGCTGTCCCAGGAAGGGACTTGGGGGCAGAGCTGGATGGAGCAACCYGGGCACACAGGTCACCAGCCCGGCCTGGTTTGGTGCATGTGCCAGAGCAGAGCAGCACGTTCGCCCGGGCTGCGAGGGGCGGCTGGTGACTCGGGCGGCAGGACGGGCCGCCCCGGGAGGCTCGAGCCCACTCRATTAGGGGCGCACAAAACAGCTCCCTGTGCCAGAGCTTTGTGTGCCGCTTCCAGCCGCTGAGGCCTCCCTTCTGTCTGCCCATGTTCTCCTCGGGGCTGGGATACAAAGACTGCATTGTCCCCGCTGTGGGACACACATCGCGAAGCGAGCCCCGCGTTGGGCCCGGTGCTCCGAGGAGGGGCTCCTGGCCCGCGGGTTGCTCGCCCTGCCACCGGCTTTGCCTTTTCTCACACTTCATTGTCTTTCTGCAGGCAGCTCCCCGGTGACAAATCATCTATAATGTCTTAAAAAGAAAAAAATAATCTTGCTATGGTATTGTTTCAAATCTGCAAGAATTTCAACTCCGTTGCTGGTTGTGTTGAATACGTTATGTTCTCAGAAATGTTTTTGTTAGAGCATGCTCATTTTGAAATGGATATTTATATCTTTCTTTTAATTCAGCGTACTCCATCTAAATGCAGATGCTGGAAGTTTCCCTTGCAGAACATTTTCTTAATGTAAATTTTCTCCCTTGCCTTGCTGAATTGTTCCGAGCACAATAGCGTTTGTACGGGGCTCTCAGCAGGCTGATCTAATTATGCAAAGATTTCTTTTACTATGTTTATTTCTCACCGAGTAGAAGCCAGTGATTTAGACTTAAGATACTAGGCTCGCATAATTACTTAAAGTAAACACAGAGCTGCTACGAGCCTGCTCTGAAATTTAGCTCCTTCCAGATGTGCAGAAAGTTGTTTGAATATCCCATCTGGGGAAAGAAATGAGACACGTTTCATGGCAATTTGGCTGTTCATGGCTGTGATATCTCTGTACCCTATTAAGGACTACATTAGTGAGAACCTGGCAAGGAAGGACCGTAATGAATAAGGAAAAAACGTGAAGAAGAGGGTTTTGTTTTTTCAGACTGGTCCCAGTAGGTTGCAGGGCTTTGGTTGCAGATTCTGTCCTTGCATGGTCCTGATGTTCCTGCCTGATGCTTTACAGTATCTAGAACAGGATGGCAAAAAAACGTGGGAAACCTGGACCCGACTTGTTTGAAAGCTGCGTCAGGGTGGTGGAAATCTGCTTAATGAGAGGGGTGCCTGATTAATGAGGCACAATCAGCCGGCTTTGCACCTCTGCTTTGTCCAAGAAAAACAGCCAGCAAACCTTGACCGGGCCGAACTGTGTGGGGTCGGACATGTGCTGGCTGGGGAGTTCTCCATGAACATTGAAGGATCTGACAATCTAAATGGATGGGAAGTCTATTAAGAAAACACTCATTAGCTCAGGTGGACCTAATCATCTGGGTAAAGAGAACATATATATTGCAAAACTTCCTCAGAAACATGCTAATTATTCCTAATTGCACATCCTGCCCTCAAAAAATAGTCCCAGGTGTCCAGATATTTTTTGTAACTCTTTTGTCTTTTACTGCACATGTAATTTAGGTGCAATTGAAATGAAGAATGATTTAGAAAGTGTTTATGCAGTTAGCCGGGGTTCAAAGGCGTAGGAAAGCTCTGCCTGTAAAGACAGTTTTCTGAGTGTTTCCCTTTGACCACAATCGAGAAAATACTACTTGAAGGAGTTCATAGAACTTCAATTAATTTACTGTGATTATTCATTATATTTTTTCCTCTTGTATATACTGGGGAGACCTTTTTTTCTACTTGTAGATGAAAACCCAGAGATGTTAGGCAAAAACTTCTTAATACTTGTCATAGTGGTGGTGATTTCTGACTGCATGTATGTGAATATTACCCGTCT
The DNA here is from genome assembly GCF_003342845.1 of Nothoprocta perdicaria. Classification (NCBI taxonomy): domain Eukaryota; kingdom Metazoa; phylum Chordata; class Aves; order Tinamiformes; family Tinamidae; genus Nothoprocta; species Nothoprocta perdicaria. The sequence goes on from NW_020456198.1 coordinate 2,165,047, forward strand.
ACAACTTATCCCAAAACTGCTCAGTCATCCATCTTCAGGGAGAAGGGTAGCTGCAGACAGGTGTCAGTCCTGACTGCAGGAAGCATTTCCCAGATGAGCAGGAAAACCTGCCACGCTTCCGAGGCTCCAGAGCCTCTCCCCCCTCCCCGTCGCAGACTGCTCTTGTTTTTTCCCTTTTTTTCAACACTATTTTTTCTTCCTTTTATTTTTTTTTTTTCCCTGTGGTTCCCGGGTTTCCTTCCTCTGGGGGAAAGGGTGGAACGGGGAGGCGCCGCTACCGGCAGCGCGGGTGATGTCAGACGTGTGTCAGCGGCGGGAGGCGAAACCGGAGCCGGGCGCCGTCCATGGGAGCGGGCGGCGGGAGCGGGCGGCGGGAGCGGGCGGCGGGAGCCATGGGTGGCAGGTCGCCCCTTCCCTCCTCAGCACCGTCCCGCCTGCACCTCTGCCTCGGGAATTAGGGAACCAGGGAAGGGAGGGACGGAACAGCGCRCTCGGCGGGCAGGTGAGTCTCCGTGCTGTGAAGATGATTACTGTGAAAGTGATGCAGGAGACTCGGGCAGAGGGGGGAGATGCCTGGRGCCCGGTCCGCGTGCGGGGCCGCCAGGTGCCGGAGTCCCCGGGAACGGGACTTGAGGCCGCCCCAAAGGGCGCTCGGGGAAACAGTCCGATCAGGCAGGTCTCTTCCAGCATGCAAGACTTTCAATATAAACTTAAGTTTACTTAAGCGGCATAGTTAAACAAACCTCCCTGGCTTTTTTTCTTTTTTTCTTTTTTCTTTTCTTTTTAAATCATTTGCTGGTTTAGTTATTCTAGGTAAATGGCTTTTCTTGTAGAGCAGCATCTAATCATAAATTCCTGCGCTGGAAAGGAAAAGTCTGTCTAACCAGCAGGAAAGGTCATGGAAAGAGCAGTGCCGGTTTTCCTTTTTTTTTTTTTTTTTTTTTCTTTCCCACGTACATATGAACTGGGTTATGTTTTATTTATGAGCCACTTGAAGAGCGAGCGTTTGGAGCGCAGCTCCGTGTAGCTTGGTGCAACTTTCAGGACCCTTGGAGTTCTCCCGCGCTCGCAGGGCGGTGGCAGAGGCCCCRTGCACAACCTGCTGGTGGCTGCAGCCCTCTGAGCCCCGTCCTGCCGGAAAAAAAAGGTGATTTTCACAGAACTGGTGTGGGGTGTCGCTGCCGCGGGCTCATTTCCTCGGCTGCACTTGATGAGAGCTGAAAGGACCTCAGTCCAATTCCCAAGGCAGATCTGTGAGATACGAACATGTAGCAGTGAAATTAAACATCCTCTTGATGAGAGCAGATATTTTCACAGGCAAAATCCACTATCTGCAATGTGTTGCCTGCAAGAATGGGGATTTGCTCGAGGAGCAGCCGATGCGGTTGTGTTTATGCACTTAATTTTATTGATCTTTCGGTTGTTGTCACTGCGGAGCCTCTGAAATGGCTACAGGTTTAGAGGAATTGCARTTTGCCGGAATTATGTAACCTGGGGGAGATAAACTGGTGATTTGACAGCGTTCTGCTTCTCCTCTTCAATTCTCCTAGCTATTTCAATGGAAGCAGCTGGAAAATCTCTATTTCCGTGAAAAGAAATTTGCTGTGGAAGTGCACGATCCCCGCAGGTAAGACCAGTGGGATGAGTGTTGGCGCAGACCGGGGTTAGTCATTTGAGGGTAACTCACGGAGAAGGGAGGTTTCCTTATTGCACTGGTTCTGACGTAGAACCAGGAGGCTRCTTTTTGCTCCGGGACACGGAGCCTCTCCTGCCTCCAGCAGGSATGGGGCAGGGCTGTGGGTGCTGGATTCAGGGATGCTGCCAAAGGGAGATCACAGCCGTAAGGAGCAGCGGAGAGGTGACCTTCCTACAGCCCCAGGGAGGAGAGGCAGGAGCACCGACTGGTGGGCAGCACTAAAGAGCTTTGCCTTGAGCTTCCAGGTCTCGAAAACACAGGCCTGGCAAGGAGAAAGGTGTTTGGGACTGGAGACTTCAAAGGCACCTCGTGACATTGCATTTCTCGTCTCCTCTTTAGAATTTCAGTGTCAAGAAGGACCTTTGGACAGAGCGGACTGGTAGTGCAAACCTGGTACGCAAACACTTCCCTGATCAAATCCATCTGGGTAATGGCAATCAGTCAACACCAGTTTTACTTGGACAGAAAACARAGCAAAGTAAGTTATGTTTTACTGTAGGTTTAAGTCTCGGCACCTTTCCTGTGTATCCTTCAGCGTACATTGCTCCACACAAACTAGTCTCAAGAGAGAAAATACAAATKGTTTTTTTGTGAGCTTTTTGAGCAGTCTATTAGCTGCAGTATTTGTTATTTGATTCTTTTTAGCCTGCCTCCAATTAAGCAGCATGGAAATGTAATCACAGAAAAGGGAATTCCCATGTCGCAGTGTTTAATCTGCTTTTTCTTTTGTCTCTTTCTTATTTGAATTTTGAACACAGCGTGAGTAAGGAGGAGATTTCGAGTTTGGGGATGATTCAGGCTGTGGAGGCGGGAACAGGGCGAGGAAAGAATGTCAGAGCAGGGAAGTGCACACTAAGCTGCCATGCCATGGGGTTGCTTTAGCCCTTAATTTACTGGGAGATGAGGTGTGAAATGTCATCTCTGTGACCCTGTGGTCTGAAGCTAATTAGAGGTAACTTGATGATGATGGATTTTTTTTTTTTTTTTTTTTTAACTTCTTTCAGGCAAAAATTCCTTCAGCCAGAAGTCTGGATGATATTGCCATGGATCTGACAGAGATGGGAACACCAAAAGTTTCAAAACTAGTAACTATGGAGGCTAAAAACCAGCTTATTATGGCCAGCAATGGCAGTTTAATCTCATCAGGTAATATTACTTGTAAATGCAAGGTAGTGAACTACCAGTACACTGGGGCTTGTGTGCATTAAAGGGGAAAAGAACTCCAGCTGACCATAAATTCAGAGTTATATTTGACAGCCTGTCTTAGTTACATATCTGAAATAATAACAGTTACATAACTATTGATACCCCTCCCTCCCACCTCCCCAAAGCCTAAATAAGGAGGTGAAATTATATTAGAGACAGGCATCCGTATACTTTTGGTCCATGATTAATTTGATACCGATTTATGGAATCATCAGTCCTTGAATTAAGTTCAAGTCTCATCAAAGTCCAAGGGAAATCTGATGCTAGCTGACTTGAACCTCCTGTACTAGGAACTGAATTGCCCTGAGCTCCCTGAGTAACTCAGGACAGACAGAGAAAGATAAATACTTCCAAATAAAATTCAGATCCGGAGGGGACTTTCGATCTCTGCATTGAGATATAAATGAAGGCAAGGGGAAAATAAAAGCTTAGCTTGCCACAGACATACCTGTAGTTAAGTGRGGAGTCTCTGCGTCTGCATCAAATGCAAAATCAAAGCTATTAGTTCGTATATATGAAGATCATCATACCTAATGATTTGCTTTATATTCTATATAATGGGTTTTGAGGTCTTATACTTGAKATTTAAGTGCCTGGTTTTATTCCCAGGGTATTGGATTAGTGCAGACTTCATAAAACCTTGCTTGCTGGATGACACAGCAATTGAATGGTGCCTTTTGAATAACATACAGTTTGGTTACGTTAGGCTCCTTTGGGAAAACAGCCTRCCTGACCAGTTCTTCCTTGCAGGAAAAAAAACAAAAGTCTTTTCCCTGCAAATTATCTAATAACAAAGTGCATTTTTCAGGTTCTCAGGATTCAGAGGTCAGTGAAGAACAAAAGAAGGAGAAAATTATGGAACTAAAGAAGAAAGAAAAACTCCTTCAAGAAAAACTTCTTGAGAAAGTAGAGGAGCTGAAGAAAATTTGCCTGCGAGAGGCRGTAAGATCTGCACCTTGCACTAGGGTAGAGGTGGGGAGAGCCTTTCTCTCCTTCCAGACCATCACCTAGAGCCTTTTCTGTTCCTCAGGAGCTGACAGGCAAGATGCCAAAGGAGTATCCTCTGAGTGCTGGAGAGGAGCCTCCCCAGGTCAGGAGACGTGTGGGCACTGCATTCAAACTGGATGACAACCTACTCCCCAGCGAAGAGGTGGGTACTGTACCTAGTGTTTTGATTTGTTTCTCATCGAAGGTGGGGCAGCCAGACCCATGACCAAAGCCACTTCTAAATAAACTTTCCYGATTGTTTGGGTCGCTGATTTTATCTAGTTAAGAGGCAGCTAGGATAGTCGCATGCATATGCAGGGAAACTTAGAGTAATATCCTTATTTCAGTTCTGCAGGAAAGTAGCTGTATCAAAAAGCCCAAATATCTCTGCATTTGACCTCCTGATTTGACTCTGCCACTTGAGTGTTAATGGAAATTTTGCTGCTAATTAGAGAAAGGCAGGTTCATGCTGCAGTTTGGCAACGTAGGGCTATGAGCTTGCTTTTCTTCTAAAGTGCTGATTTGTGGAGTGCTGGGGTTATGCTTGATCCAAGTATGTGCCTYGGGAGTGCTGTTCCCTTACAAAATCATCTCTCCATGAGCACAGGCGATAACTCCACGTGACAGTGGGAGGAGATTTATCCCTGGCTTAATGCGAGTTCCACCTAAGTAAAAGCTCTCTCTTGCTCAAGAAGTTAATGGGATGTTTGCTGGCAGGGACTGACTCAGGAGATAGGCTAATTCAGATATATGCAGTGTCTGGACACATCCCATTCCCTCTCATTCCTTAGGAGATCTGTTCGCTGGCTCTCTTATCCAAGTGTGAAGTAAGTGTTGGGCACTTTGCATCTGTCTTCCGCCAAAACTCACTGCAGCAAACTTATGTAGACTGCTAAATGCTCCTGAAAACCATCCTACTGACAAGACTTGACAGTGCATTGCAGCGTACCTCTGCAGTGCCTTTTATCTGAGGGACTCAAAATTGTTTACAAACAATTAATTAACGCCCAGCTACCTGTTATGTAACTATGGTGATTTCAATTTTCATTTTTATTTTTGGAAAGTAGAGAGAGATTTCAAACAGACATTGTCAGGCTCTGAATTGGACCAGAAGGTTTAGCAGCCTGTAACGTGACTTGTTCAACAGATGGACCTAAACTTGAATTTAAATGTCTAGCTTAGGTCATGCAGGCTTGAGAGCTTTGGTCATTTCTCAGAAGATCTCATAATAATGTGGGTGTTGTAGAAATGAGACCTAAGGATTTCATCTGCTGAGCTGATTTTGTGTATAAACTTTGGAATTTCTAAAGGTTTCATTTCCTTATCACAAAGATAAGTCTTTCAATGACCTTAGATAATTTCTATCTTCAGTACAAGCAAGTAACTGATGTGATGAATTTGCAGGATCCCACTCTGCAGGACTTGGAGAGCAATTTTATCATACAGCAAAAGTTGGTGGAAGCTGCCAAGAAGCTTGCCAGTGAACAAGACCTGTGCAAAAATGTGAAGAAGAAAAGAAAGCAAGAATATGCTGATGCTGTAAAAAAGCTCCAAGAGATAGAAAATTCCATAAATGAATATAGAATCAAGTGYGGCAAGAAACCAACCCAGAAATCAACTTTTACTCTGCCAGGTAAACAAGAGAATTCCCCATGTTCAGATGAAARAAAGAGAAAGTTACTTGGTTCACTTACAAGATTTGTTTACATCTCTCCTATATGATTCTTATCTCTTCTGTGGCAGTTAAATAAGAAAAAGGTGCAATTGCTGCATCTGACACAAGACGTGCATTGTTTATAGGCTGTGGGCAGAATAGTCTGGAGCTTTAGAAACATGTGCAGACATGTTGCAGCGTCAGGTGCTGGCCCAAGAATGCTATACATAGAAAGGTTGGCAGGAGCATCTCAGTCGAAACTGGTGTGGTATCTTAATTCCTAATGTATTGAACATAGTTGGATTTCTAGCCTGTCGCACGCAAGAGCTTTCTCCGTTTCCTTCCACAATGCTGCAGTCCTAACAAAACCCCAATGCATGAGTTTTTCTATGAGATCAAGGAAATAAGCAGCAAAAACTTTGTTTTGTTGCCGGAAATTACTGATTTCCAAGAAGACATTAGCAAAGGTCAAAACAGGAGAAATGCAAACTGGGACGTACAGATGTTTTGCTTATTCTGTTTGCCAGAATCATGATCACAATGAAAAGAGCCTTGGCCTTCCCTTCCGAAAAAGTGATTTTCCTGAGGGAGGTGAGATTTGTTTCTTCGTAGGATAAAGCACAGAAACTTGCTAGCATCCAAGCTGARTGAAGGAAATTGGGAATAGTAAAAATTCACAGGTGTTGCACRCTCTCCTAGTTTCTGTGGTGCTTAACGATTTGAGAACATGTTTTATTTCCCCCCTCAGGGAAAATATAATTGTTAACTGACTTCTTGCATCTTCTGGCCTAGAGGAARTGCTCTTTCAAGAGTTTTTTGGAGGGGCTTTCCGGGGAACTGCCAAGTAGGAAAGAAGATGCAAGATTATCTACAGTTCATGCTGACTCGCTCTCAGTGACCCTTGTGGGATGGAAGCGTTTGTTCTGCCCCTTGGGCTTTGAGCTGAGAGCCCTTGCTGATACATATGTTCTGTGCACGATCTGTGTATCTATTGGGAAACCYTGGTGTCCTGTTCCCTTTCCGAACTGGATTTGAATTCTCATCAAGCACAAAATGCAGCAACACGGGACTACCCACTGTCGCAAAGAGCTTATTCTAAACTATTGATGATTGCTCTTTAACTAGTTGCTGATTGACAGAGATGAGGAAAACAGATGTATTTCGAGCCTCTTGCTCGCCAATGCAGGCATTAGCAGTGGGAGTGCCTGCGGTCCCTGGGCTGTGCAGCMAGAGCACAGGAAGTTACTGAAGGTCAATAAGTAGAGAGAACCTGTGAGACACGGTCTGCACAATCACCGCTGTTTGCACGGAGGTTTTTGTACCATTGTGCAAAACACGGAACTTGGGAGCTGGGCTTGCAATCGTCAGTTCTTATGCAAGTGCCACTTAGCCCATGAGCTTGCACCATCTGATTCATGCCATCCTTGTTTGCYTTCTGAGAAGGGCACAGAGCCAGGAGCTGCTGAACTCTGTCTCATGAGGGTCTCTTCCTATCGATAAGGCCTGCATATATTTAGTCAGCAGCAAGTTAGCTGCATTCCTTTCCAGTTCCCAACTCCTGCAATAGCAGCGTGTATTTGTTACTGCATCCTGAAGCAGAGCTGTCACCTGCTTCAATAACTGCTTTTCCATGTAGCCTTTTGACCATGCCTGCCTGTGCTCACAGGCTTGAGGTGGGGGGTTTCGGGAAGCTGAGCAGTGGGGAGGCAGCTRTGAGCTGGGGCAATGGCTTGTTGGAAATGACATGTTAAATAGTAACACTGATTTATCAAGCTATGGCTGTTTTCATTCCAGCCCCCAAAAGATGGGAGGTGAAGCACACACCGGACCCTCTCCTGCTGTCCATATTCCATTCCTCCCTTGCATTGCATCCTCTGCATCTCAGAGGCTTTTTTTGCCAATTGCAGGACATGGGGATTGCACAGATTTAGCGTTTAAGTTCAGAGCACCCATGCAGGGCAGACCCCCCGKGAATCCATCAGCACAGCATTAGGCCTGGGTTGTTTTATTCTTTTCTATCTAGGTAATTTTTTCCTCTCTTAAAGTAAGCCCAGTTCCATATCCTTCCATCACTTTATCAAATCCAGGTAAATAAGCTTCTCAGAAACTTCTTTTTCCTAGTGTCAGGTTGCAAGTGGAGCTGCAATCCCTCCTGCTTGGTCTGACAGGTGCCCCTGGGGCAGGGGCCAGCCCTGGTGTTACCTTCTTCTTGAAGAATGGCTTTTATTTGACAAATTCTTGTAAGCAGGTCTTTCCTTGCAAAGGAAGCACCGCAGCGAGGAGCAGCAGTGTGTTGTGTATGTGCATCAGGACTGATGGACAATCAAGCTGCAGGGACTGCCGCTTGCTTCGGGAGCTTTTCTCTCTCACAAGTGGAGGTTCCTATAGACTTTGTATCTCATCAGCTTCTTGTCTTGCTAGTAACTGCCTAGGAACAGATTTTGCTCTGGGTTAATTCCCTCTAACTGTGGCATTCTTGTTTAGCACCAGCCTCGCTTCTCTTCCTCTGGTCTTCCAAACCTTTGCATTGACAGGTCGTTCCAGAGCATAAGTGGTAACTTCCAATATCGAGGTGAGAAGACAGATGCTTACAAGAAAGCCCTACAAATAAATAACAAAATACAAAAGAAAGAAAAAAAAATTGCAATATCTATAAAACAGATATCACTGTCTGTGTTGCTGGAATTTGGAATAACTTGATAGAAATCAGTGGAATTATTCCAGATTTATATTAATCTAGTTGAAACAGAATTTGTGTGCTAATAAAACATATTAAAAAAAAAAGAAAGGTAAAGGAGAAAGAAAAAAAACTTCAGTGCCAAATTTCAAAAGACGTTTAGTACCTACCTGGTGGGATTTCAAGCCTACCTGAGGAGGTTAGATGCAGCCAAGATCTGCGTGTCTGTATAGGCTCCTAATTCCTACTGAAGCACCCAACCTCCCTGTGAGCTCTCTTGGAGGTTGGGTGGAAAACACCTTTGTGAATATTGGCCTCACTCCCAGCGCAGCTGGAGAGTCTCCTTTGATGGTGGAGGCCGCTTTGATGTGCAGGTAGCCAGCTGAGCTGCAATGGGAACAAACAGGACCCCACCGAACTGCCAGGCAGGCCTGTTGAGAGCTCGGGCGTTCAGGTGGGAGCATTTCCAGCATCTGCTGTCTCTGAGTTTTAGAAATAGACCGTATGTGATAACTGGGAGTTCCTAATGAGTCTTCTATGCTTAAAGCCTGTGTTTTCTTTTGCAGATGATATAATTCCATCTGAAAGCAGCTCCCTGTCTGATACAACAACCTACGATGAGGGTATGTTCATTATCCTTTCCTTTCTAAGGAGTGCATCTGTGCAGCTGTATTATTTTGACTTAATATCCTTTAGCCTTTTGTTGTGTCTTTCATGACTAATTGTTTGATAGCAGAGGGAAGAAAAGAGCTTAGATATAAACCTGTCTTCATAATGGGTTAGTTATTGAAAGCTTCTGCTTCATCAGCTGATTTGGGTCTTCTTCAGAGCAGGTAGATCGCTTTAATGCAATCAACTTAAGATGAGGGCACTGAGCCTTTGCAAGCAAGGAGTTTGTCTCTGCTACCTGAGCAGTGGTGAATGAAGGGCTAGAGAAGCTTCAAGATGACAGGAAATGCCTGGCCCATCTGTCCTCACATTTACTAAAACTTATTAAAAAAAAAAAAAAAAAAATAGGGTATGCAGAGACATTAACGATGTGTTTGCATTTGTCTGCTCCCCAGTGAGCTGCATCTCGCCTGGGTTCGGTGTTTGCTCAGCTTACTCACGTCGCACACCCACAGGCACACGCACGCCCTGTTCTTCAAGGTGGAAAGGACTTGGCTTGCCTCTCCCTTAACTGGCTAATCATCRTTTGGGGACAAACATTAACTAAATTATTACTCACTTTTCAGTTAGGGCATGATTCTGATCCTGCTTTGTCCCAGTTTTAGACTTGTATAAACCATCTGACCCTCTAAAATGGAGTTAGAGCTGTTTTTTCACATGTGCGACTAGAAGAGCCAGGGCTTTGCTTGTGAACATGTTCTCTGTAGTGCTAGTGCTTGGCCTGCATTATTTGTATTTGCTGGAGTTTCCTGTTGGCTCTAATGGAATCTGGATTGTGCTCTAAGCAAAGTTAGAACAACTCTGCCTCTTCAAACTGGCCTCTTCACTGTTGCTTGCAGCCAAATTTGTCTGTCAGAGTCTTTGCTGATTCAGTTGCTTTTGAAGTCRGACCCTTTTAGGTTGTATTTCAAAACAGATTCTTAAAATGTCATTTTCAACTGAAGTGCTGCACGGTGAGGGAAGGGAATTGGCTTTTGCAGAAGCTGGACGTGCCTGCCCAGCTCTGGGARGGATGGAGCAAGCAGGTGCTTTCCCAAGGAAGTTCCGCTTTGTGATCTGGCAAAGCTCCGAGCAGAAATCTCGGCAGCAGTTAATGCTGCTAAAATCTGCACAAGATCTAAAATCAGGCACCTCAGGAGAACCTCTCTGGAGTCAGAGCTTTTGTCCTTGTCTTCAGTGCAGAWCATTTCTGCTTAAAGGCCGTGAGTTTGCACACAGGCACAAAATGGGTAAGACTTTGCTAACAAAATGCATGTTCYTTTCCAACAGCCAGTGAATCCCTTGCTGTGCCAGCGCAAAGGAGCAGCTCTGCACAGCTCTCTCCAAGGCTCCCTCCACCCAAGTCCCTYGGGGTGGAGAGAATTCATCTCAGAAAGTCATCCATAAATGAGCAGCTCTTCGAAACCAGACACACCAGGTATCGTATGTCTAAGTGTCACCATGCTCTCTGCATGGTTGGCATGAGCTTGGCTTTGTCCATGTCCAGCCTTCCAACAAGTGCTCTGGAGGAGCCTGCTGCCTTTACGTTCCTCTCTGAGAAAGAAATTAGTGGCAGTGGTCAAAATCCTGCTTAGGAAAGGCAGTATATGGGTCTCTGAATGTGGAGGGTAGCGTATGCTCTTTGAAAAAGTGAGATGCATGAGAAATTTAGTATCAAGGGCTGCTTTTAAAGAATTACGCGGGGTGCTGGTACTTGAACTCTTTCCCTCTGTTTTTGTGGTTTGTTTTCAGTATTAATTAAACAGCCAGTAATTTTCCTGATGACTTTAATTGCTTTAGGTGACACTGAACCATATCCATCCCTGCTGATTGCATCAGTACTTCAGTGGGTGCATTGTCAAAGCATACAGAATTCGCATYAGCCTTGATGGCAGTTTCTGGGTGTAAGAATAGAGTTACTGGGATTTGGCCAACTACCCTCATTAGTGCCAGCTGCAGTAAGTGGCTGAGGTGCCTGGTGATCCACGGGACAGGACTCCTGTGCTAGGAGAGCAGTTCTGGAGAGCATGTGGTTAGCAGAAGATCTGCTGAAGAATGAACATATCATATGGGCCTGATTTAGTGCTAGTTGTTCTCAGTGTAAGGATTCCTGCTGATCTCAGCGTCTCTTAAAATGTATCTTTCATGAAGTGCAAGATCAGGCCTTTGAAGGCATGCTTAAAAAGTATTGACATTTTGGACAATGTCATGGACCTCTGCGTTTTTCTCAGCAGCCCCTCAAGATAATCCTCGGCATTAAGCCCAGGAGTTGCGTTATAGCCATGTCTAACTCTGTGGTTTATTTTTGAAYTGTGTCTGTGTTACCTTTTCTGACTCTTCCACTTCATCCTTTAGCAGCAGCTATTCCTACAGATCAGGCTGCGAAGACCTTTTGTGCTCTGTCACCCTCTTGAACTGCAAGAAGCGCTTAATTTCTTCTTGTTTTAACAGTACATGGGCAGTGTATTGAGTTTACATGGGCAGTGTATTGAGTTCCTCTCTTACCTTCTTCTACCCGTAGTTGTTTTTGTGCTTCTCTTTTGTTAAGGACTCGGGGCGCAGGTAGCGCAGTGTGGGGTGACCGACGCTGTGTTTAACCGAGCCGGTCTCTCCGCTTTGCCTTGCAGGGACCCGCTGTCGACTCACAGCAGCCCGTACCGGACGCTGGAGCGGCCGCCGCAGGCGCCGGGCGGCAGGAGCATGCCCACCACCCCCGTGCTCACCCGCAACGCCTACAGCAGCAGCCACCTGCAGTAAGGACGCTTTATTCAGCCTGCAAAGGAACCAAAGGGAATGGTGTGAGGAGGAGGAGGGATCCTGYGCTGTGCTTCTCTGCGCATAGCGGGGTCAGCCTCTCAGAAAGGCTGCCTGGGGTATTTGAAGCACAAGGGTAATGTCAATCAGTCCTGCGCCAGCTTTGTGACAGGCAAGGGAGAGCGTATGCACAAGTGCAAGCACCATCAGTGGTCTCTCTCCCCACTTCCACAGAAATAACCCCAAAACTTGCTCATAAGGTGACAAGCATCTTCTGTAGATTAAGTTCCTACAAGCCCTCTAAAAAATAAATGGAAAGACAGAAGAGATCCCAGTCAGTGCTCATGCTGATTTGGACACATACAAGTTCAACTACATTATTAGACAGTCAAGAATCCATCCAGTGGAGGAGAGGTGCTGTAGATGTTATAATATTGTAAAGGGCTCATGCTTTACTTGGCTGGAGTAATCCAACCATGAGACACAGAGCCACAGGAAACCCAGCTTGCCACGCTTTGCCCCTTGCTTGGATACTTACATAGATATTTCATTCTTAAAGTCAGGGAGATCCCGTGTGTAAACCATTGCCAAAATGTGACTTGAGATGCTTTTACCATCACAGATTGACTTGATCATCATGATTTTTTTTTTTTTGAGAAATCTACTGAGTTTCTTGCAATGCAGATATTTTTATCTAATGGCAACAGGGAGTCTGTGTTGTGCTTGGGGAGCACGCTCTCCACRCACACTTTGTGTGTTCATGGGACTGTTTTTAACCCCCCTATCTCTGTGTCATTTCAGGCCAGACGCTTCCCCCCACCATTGCAGGCAGCGCAGTGGAAGTCTGGAGTCCCAAACCCACCTGCTGACCGACCCCCCTGGTGACAAACCAGCCTTCTCCCTCTCAAAGTCGCAGCGAAGCAGCAGCACGGAAGTCCTGGACGATGGGTCGTCCTACACTAGCCAGTCCAGTGCAGAATACTACTGTGTAACACCTACTCCCAGTGCATATTATACTACACAGACACTTGACAACAGGACCAGGGGTCGAAGACGGTCCAAGAAACAAAACTTTTCTGCTGCAAGTTCAGGGAGTATGCCAAATCTTGCCCAGAAGGATGTCCGGAACGGTGTCTACCACAAAAGTCAGGATCAGCCTTCCTCTAGCTACTATATTTCTGGATATTCCCCTTACACCGAACCTGATGTTTACTACAACGGAGGATATGTTTATGAGAGTGACACCGAGGGACAGTACAGTGTCAATCCTTCCTATCGCTCTTCCGCGCATTATGGATACGACCGTTACAGGGAATTCAGGTCTTACCACGAGGACGAGGTGGACAGAGTACCGCACAACCCGTACGCAACCCTACGGCTTCCCAGGAAGCAAGTTGCAAAAACAGAGCATATAACCAAAAACATTCACAAGGCCTTAGTAGCAGAGCATCTCCGTGGCTGGTACCAACGTGCCTCCAGTCAGAAGGAACAGGGTCACGGCCTGCAGGCAGGCTTTGAGTCTGACAGAGGGTCTCAGAGGAGTTTGGGCTTCTCTGGTCTGCAAGTTCCCTGCTCTCCTAGCAGTCGAGTTTCTTCTTTTTCTTCAGGTAATGTCTGGTTTGCTCTGTTTTGTGTGTTCCTTCTGTGCATCCTTTTTTTCTAAGTGAAGTCRACAGAGCCTGCTCAATGCTAGAGCTCTGTCCTGAAATGTAGACGGGCACTTGGCTAGGACATCTGCTGTGGTGGGTGCTTGGGAGGAGAGTCTCTCTCTGTGGATCTACCTGGTGGAAGCAACACAGTCCCACGCGCAGGGTGAGGTGGCAGCCCGGAGCTCAGCAGAGATGTCCCTGAACTGGATGGAACTGCTGAGCTCCTGTTGCACCCTGAGCTTCAGAGAGCACCCACCCACGCACAGGTCACTCRCACAGCACGTTCAAAGGTCATGGACTTGGAGGGGAGTGTTTTCTGAAAACCCCATGCCAGCTAACACAGCCAGCTGCTTTTTTATCATCTGATTTGTTTTCACATTTTCCTGAGAGTGTACCTGCTGCCCGTCAGTAGAAACTCCAGTAAAAATACCACACTGCTTTTATGATCTGTCAGGGCCATCACCTGCCTGGGAATCAAGTAGGTCCATGTGCTGACAGCTCAAGGCCCTGCGCAGTCGAAGTCTTTTCAAGAGCAATACAGAATTCCCAGGAATTGTTGAGTAGGAGCCAACAGAAATTTTTCAGCTGAGGGACCTCAGGGGAGGAGAAGCTGTCAGACCACAGGCCACCAGCCCTGTTCACTGTGGTCAGAAGCAGAGGACTTGTTTGCTCCCCTCTGTGCCTGGTGCAGAGCTGATGTATGGATTGCCAAGAGGAGTTTGAGATGGGAGCTGTACACAGGGTGCCCTAGGTTATTTGTTGCCTTCTCATGYTGTCTGTTCTGCTGTTTGTAAATGCAAATGTAAGGGTCATATAGGCTCCAAGCAGGCATGTTTAGCAAATACAAGCAGTGTGCAAGGCTTCGTGGTGTACATGCGGTTGCTCTGATGGTTTCCAAAATAAGCATCACTGAATGGGCCATAAAGTCTTTTTAAGGAAATATTGCATAATGCTGAAATACTGCACAATCAGTGCTTTGCTCCTCCTGGTCCTTATAAATTACRTGTATTTACTCCTCTCCCCTGCAGAAACCTGTAGAGATCCCTAATGAGAACCRGCCCCCTCTTTCAGTTGGTTTAGCTGGAGAAACATCTAATTTGGTGGTGCTTTTTTTTCAATTCTAGCATCTTCTGCAAACACCGCAGGGMCCTGGCGGAACCCGCTGGCACAGGGACTCTCGGATTACGACTCGTTATCTCATTCCTCTTACGCCAGCTGTTATGGGAATGTTTACGGCAACCTTCCRTTGCAGAGCAGGTGAGTGGAGTGTCTCAGGATTCCTGCCCCTCCTCGTGCTTTATAGACTATAAAACCTCCCGAACAAAGCTGCTGGGTTCACAGGAACAGCATAAAGGGCAATAAAACCRACATGAAGAGAGCAGGTCGTCTCCAGAAGGTGCAGAGCAGCATTCAGGGAAGGGGGAAAGGAGCACCGTGCAGGCTCACGTCCTCTGCTGCACGGTCGTTTCCTGTTGTTCCCTTTATTTGGGGTTTTCCACCTCCCGCTCTGCCCGCGATGCCACCTGTTATCGGGAGCACAGAGGCTCTCTGTGCAGGGCAACGTGCTCCRTGCCCCAGCTGTGCCAAGTGCCCCACACTTGTGTGTCCTGCTTGGTGGGCTGCAGTCTGTGTGCAGCTTCTGCCAGGCTGCTGGCGTGTCTACACTTGCAATTTTCAGTTATTTGTTTTAAAGTAAAGTGTAAGCAAAGAATATGAAAGCTTCTCCTAGATCCTTGCTTTCAAACTGAAAGCCTCCGGCTTTTTTATTACGGTAATTAGAAAGATCTACAGTAACAGTGTTTAAAAACAGTGTTCCTACTGATTTCTTAACTTCCTATAATTAGGCTGCAAAAAGGTCTGCTTATTTTGACAGCTTTATCTGTATGAGGTATATTAGCTATTAATTTTCCATATTCTGAATACCTCATTTATCTCTCCTGTTTTGTTTCAATGTGATTATAGCAACTGAGCAATTGATATGTTCTGCAGTCTTAACAGTACCAAGCTCCAGGGATCCTGTTGCTCTGATGACCCAGAGCACAAAGCCTGGGGTTGTCTTGGGATCCAACTTACTCTGGGCTTAAACTCTCAAGCKCCTTGGGATGTGTGTGAGTTGCATTGAGATGGGATGGGAGTCGCTCCCTCCTGCAGCCGGGAGCCTGGAGAGCCCCTTGGGAACTTGAGGAGCCCCTGGGGAGCCTGGGGAGCCTCTCAGCTCCCACTCCTCGCTGATGCCCTCTCTCTTTTTGCAGAGCTTTTGGCGAGACGAGCCAGCTGGGTGGCGACGAGGGCAGCCGCTTGGAAGACGACTTGCACAGCAACGAGCAGCGGTTGTTTTGGCACGAGGATTCAAAGCCTGGGACTCTCGTGTAGCCCGCGCGCGGCCCTGCATTCGTACCCTTGCGTGCCTTGCACAGAACGCTGTTACCTGGAAGAGGATCTCGGGTGGAGCTTCCCAATCAGGCCAGAAGGAAGGGTTCTGTTTGGCTGGGAAAGGTGGAAATTCAGCATTAAGAGGGACTATAGCAAAACCTACCAAGTCTTACCCACAGAGGTGTTTCTGAATCCCGATGGCCGGCGTGAGCAAGGGCAAGCCACGAGTTAATCTGTGACAAGATGCAGCACTTGGTTGAAGTATTTATACTTGGCAAGCACTTTGGGGAAGATTGGAAGATGTTGAAGGCAAACCTCAAAAAAATGTGAARAGGAAACTCTTATGGAAAACCAGGAATTTTAGGAGCACAATTTCYGTGTCTGAAAGAAGAAGAAATGAAAATTTCTTCTCCCATGGCTTATGRCGGCCTGGAAGGACTTTCATAAGCCTATGAAGGATAGATACTGTGTGTGTGAGTGAGGCAAAGGACTTAATCAGTATTGGATCATTACTTGAAGGAAGGCTGGATCTTTTTTTAAGGAGGTTTGAATGAGAATATCCATATTTGGGGTGTTGTTAAGAGTGTTTGTTAGCACCACAAGCAAGTTCTGAAAAGAAAGGTATTTGCTGTCACAAAATGTCATGTAAAACTATAGGTGGTTGTGGATTTTTAGAAACAGAAGCAGTAAACTTTGAACTCTCTTCCGTGATAAAGTGTAATTAATAACCTCACRTTTGATCAACTTTCCATGGTACAATATCACTGTGCAGAGGAGTATGCAGAAGTTCACCCTGGGTGCACAGTGAACTACTAATTGGATATCAGTTGCGTTTTGCTCTGCCCCATTGAGTYGAGGATTGGGATGGAGCGCTCTAGTAATCACACATTCAACAATCGGGGTGTAATGGCCAGTATTGTGAGGTGGAGGCAAACAGAACCAACCGACCAAGCGGGTGCCTTAAAACTGAGGGCATTAGAGTTGTACCACGAGCCATGGGAGCTGCCCGGCGCGTTGCAGCGTCGCTGAGTGACCAAACAGCATCTTCACAGGACCATCCGTTTCTCAAAACACAATAGTGCGACTGCAGGTTTGGCCGAGGAGAGAGAAACCTACCTCATATCATCCATCTGTAGGAACAAACTAGCATGGGTTGTCTCGTGTGATTTGCAGGAAGTCACTTGCATTCTGTAAAATATCTCTCGTTTCGCAGCTGTAATGTGCTTCAGGATTCCATACAATGGTGCTCTTCTTTTTCTTTTATACAAAGGGTTAGCTACTCCTTGTTCATATTGTGAATAGAAAAGTTTCTGATAAACCTTTTTGACATTTTTTACCAATATTCTAGAGCATGTAATATATACAGAAGGACACAATTGTTAAGCTGGTACTTAGTCGTTTGTATTATTAGAGCCGCGATTTGGAATTAAACGAACAAAAGCAAAATAAAAAGATAACTTATTTCTTTTTTTTTTTTGGCATATTTGTATAGCCTTTTAGAAATGCGAAAGCTCTTTTTGCTTATTCTTTTRCTACTTCTGAATTTTTTAGACCTATTATTTTGGTATAGGTCAATAAACTAAAAAGTGTGCTCTCAAAAGCCTCTCCGTATTGCTCCTATTTCTCTCTGAGYGTTCCCCACGAAGCAGCGCGTGGTTTTTCAGGGCTTTATGGAAGCCCTTGTCCCTCGCCCGCTGGATGGAAGGTGTCTGTGACGAACCGGAGTGACTAGGGAGCACTCGTTAATTGTTAATCCCTGCTCCCRGCCTGGAGGCCTCACCGGCAGCTCCCTATGGAGCGTCTCCTCCCCGCGCCCCCGCGCCTGAAGGGCAGAGCAGCTCCTGCCTCTGGGCAATTGCACTGGGAAGTCCCGTCCTGCCTCTCTCCTGACCCACCTGCTCCTCTTTCCAGCTCTTGTCCACCAGGACCCTCCTGGAGGAGCAGCCTGGCTCCAGCTCCACAGTCCTGCTTGCTCCTTACGGCCACGCAGCCCAARTCACTCCGGATCCTTCTCTTCCCTGCTCTTTCTCATTCCCAGTGATTTCACAGCAGCTCTGCCTGTTGTTCCTATTTCCAAAGTGCGGGTGAAAATACCAGTGAGAAGGATCTGTGGGAGTCCCTGCAGATGAGCACTCCCCCCTTGCCTGTCAGTCTTCCCGCAGGGGTTTGGGGCTGTCGGTCAGCACGGCCTCGTGCATCTAACATGTTTTGGTGTTGGTAGGAAATGCTGGTGGTTTCAATGGGACATTGTATGGTGCGAAGTCCAACTCCTTGCTCAGAACTGGCGATACCAGCGTGTGCTCGCGGTCGCATTTGTCAATAGCTTCGTTTGAGAGAGRAAATGAGCTGTATGACAAAGCCCAGCCCCTGTTTAAAGCGGGAATATTTACATTCCCTTATTTTAATGCATTATCCTTTGAGTTTGGTATTGTTTCTTCTATGCTTGCTCAGGACGTAGCTCAGTCCAACACATCTGTGCTGGGCTGATGCCGGCACCCAGCCAGGCTCCRGAGGAGCTCTGATATTCCCAGCATTGTTTGGGATCATCGGGCTGAGAGCCTGGGCATTTGGGGGAGATGTTGAGCCCAACTTACTCAGTTTGGGGGCATTGGATGTAATAGTTGCCTAGAGGGCAGGAGAGAGAGGAAGGGTGCAAAGCCCCCATCCGAGCTGGGGGCTGCCCGTGCTGCCCCTTTGCTAAGAACTGCCTATTTCCAGCAATTCCTGTCCTGCCTGCTCGGCTCTTGAGGGCTCACTGTGCTGCACAATCCCTGGGGCACCAAAGGTCTGAGGTTTTGCTTAATGTTGGGTTTTATAGATCTCAAGTTTCTTTCTTCGTTATGCTGTGTTTCTGGGGTGAAGTTTTGGTCTTTGGGGAGACCAGGCCTACATCATGCAGCCGAAAAGGGAATAAAGACGTGGTTGCAATTATGAGCAGATTTGTTCAGAGCTGAAATACAAATTACCTGGYGTGTTTGAATTGCCGCTTCATCTCCATTTTCAGCTCTACATTTTTTTCCCTTCAGCCTTTCTTCATCAGGAATCATGAGGACACCTAGTGACCAACTAGCATCACTGAGAAGCTCCCATATTCTTCTCAGATTCTTTCTGTCCTTTCCAGCTTGAAGAAATATTTAGAAATCCTTATTTAACAGGATACTGAACAAAGCCAAGACGTGCCCAACATGAAACAAAGGTGAAACAGCTGCAGGTCTGCAGGGCTGCGTTTATTTCAGGAAATGGAAGATGCTGCTGAGGAGACKAGATTTTCTCCCCCCTGCAGAAAATATGCAACTTGGAGCATTTCTGCTCTGCTTTATAAATGCTGAGGGGTGAAGAAGGAGGAWTAATCCTCACCAGGAATCACCAAACAGGTGTGAGGCACTCTGCTAAATCTAGCAGTGTTTGATATTTTTAATTGCTGCCTGGTTTTTAATGCCATTAGTTCTGCTTTGCGAGGCAGAACCTGCTTGAATTCAGGATTGTTTTCAACACATTCCACTGCAGGACCTCGGAAGCTTCAGAGATCTTTAAAGCTCACCTGTTGTGTGGAATTGGGTGGCCAACACGACTGGGACGTGAGGTGACTGGTGGTTTCTGTGGAGCTTTGATTTGTCACGCTGGAGTTTCCTGGTTGAGAGGGGTCTCCCTGCGGCTCGTGGGTCAGGGCGCAGAGGCGGCGCAGCCGGGCGGCCCCAGGGGCTGCAGGAGCTGCAGGGACTTTGCTCCATCTCCCGGCCTGGGCGCTGCCTGCGAGAGGGCTGCTCGCCCGGCCGGGCCTGCCGCCTTMTGGACAAGCTGGGGCCTCTCCTGGGCAGATTCCCATTTCCTACTCTATTCCTTAATGTCCTCYGTGCTTTTCTGACATATTTAGTTCATTTTGAAGGTAAGAAGCTGAGGGCTTTGGTTTTCCTAGGACTTGACACAAAAATTAAAGACTGTCAAAGTAAAGCAGATAGAAAAAGAATTTAATTTTTTACAAAATTTAATTTTTAAAAAGTTATTAATAGCTATTAATTTAAGAAATCAGATTATCTGTTTCTGTTATGGTACGACATCTCCTGCTTGGGAAAGGGGACGGCGCAGGCAGGGGTTGGTGCTGGCAGCGCAGGAGGACAGAGCATGGGGAGGGATGTCAGGGTCTTGGCAGGAGTGTAACCAGATCCCAGGACCATCTCCCTCGCACCCATCCAGCTGTATTTTCCGAGCCTGTCCCTCACGGAGGAGCTGCTGTAAATCCTTCAGGGAGCCCTTGGCGGCGGAGCGATGCGCTGCGCCTCCGYGGGCACCTCCTGCCCGCCTCCGAGGCCACCAGCATGAGCCTCAATTTATGTTTAATCGCTAGAGTGTCATCGAGGAGACGTGGAGCAAGAAAGACTCGCGGCGCGGGGCCGGGGCTGCCGTAACTCGAGCTATTTCAGCATTTGAATGGGCTATTTCAGCATTTTGCCTGTGGCCACAGTGTCAGTGAAGCCCGGGAGCTCATGCCCTATCCTACAGCCGCAGAGCCGCTTCGTTGCACCTAAAAGAGTCCTCGCCTCCATAGGAAGGGCCTATCCTGGCACGGGCCAGGCGCAGGGCTGCTCATCGCAGACTCATCTGAGCCAGAAACCCAGAGCTCTGGGGTGAAACGTGGGGCACGTCTCGCTCTGARGAGGTCAGTGGCTGTCCGGGAATACCCAGGGCACCGGGGACCTCATCTGTCACTCTGGGTCCCCCACAGCAGCCATCAGTGTCCAGGATGCTCCCAAGAGTCATGGATTTTTAAAAAGCCATTGAAATGGTTTAAAAACCCATCAGCTAATTATCTTAACTGTACTTAATGTAAAACAAGACACACACATTTGACTTCCCTGTGCCTTTCCTTGCTGCCTTGTTTTGCATTGCCTTGCCTTAGACTAATGTTTTCTCTCCTCTTCTCCAGTGCTTTCTTAGATTTCTCTGAAAAGGCTACTGAAAACCAAAACAAACAGAGAACAGATCTGTTCTTTAGCCTCCTGGGCCCAACCAGGCTCCCCCGGATCTCAGGGAGACGGGTGGTGGTTCAGCTCAGTTTGCTCCTGTCTGAGCACCCGGAAAGGACTAGACTCTGCCTCAGTGACACGCAGTGATTTAGTGACAGCAGGACAGGGTGATATATATAAAATATACATATTTTCCCACAGGGTGTCTCTCTCCGATTGCTATCGTTACTTAGTGTTATTGTCGTTAAGGGGCCCATCATGTGACCCTTTATAATCCCTCTCTTGCGTTACAGGGATCGCAGGACATACTTGCTCCATGCTACTGTTTGTCAGTTTTAGCCTGTGCCACGAGGCTGCGAGGAGCTGGAAAGTGATGCCAGGTTATGTTACATCGGCGCCTTTCCCAACTCGTCCCAGTTAATGCCTTGGCACTCGGGAGAGGCATGGACTGGTAATAAAGGAAAACAAATGTGTGGGTTTTGTCAGCAAAAAAAATGAGAGCTAAAGATACTGCCGTGAAGTATTTGGCCTCAGCCTGTGCCCCATCAATTACCTTAAAAATAGAACRCATTTTAGGCACTTGAAGCATGTTTTGATGGCCTGCTTAGAGTCAAAGTGACACCAGAGCCTACCCCTCTTGATATTTGACTTTAAAACCCGTCAGCCCTTTTGCCTGCAAGACAGATGAGTCGGAGTTCTTGTAGGAAATGCATGGATGAGAAAAATCATTTAAATGAAGCAGCCCTGCTCTCAATTCTGCCAGCTTTCATACAAAGGTTCATTCACATGCAAGCGCTTGCCTTAGAAACAGTGACAAATAAGAACGGTTCACTATTAAATGCAAGAGTTTGGGTTTTTTTTTTTTTTGCTGTGGAGATTTTATTTAACACTTGCTAAATACTTGTTAGTGAGAATGGTGAGGTYGTAGCTGCAGGAATGACTTTGTACAACAGATATCACAGCTGGACCCCGGCAGCCCAAATTTCTGTGTTTTTATTCCTGTTYGGACACCACGTTCAAGAGGCTGCGTGAATACCAAGGAATAATGAACAAACCAAAATTAAACAGACGGAGATCTAAAATAAATRCTGAGTTTGCCTCTGATGGCGCCTGCAATCGGAGTCTGCTCATTCCCATGCCAGGATGGGCGCAGACTCCGACCCACCCGGAGCAGCCCCGTGGTCAGTCCCTGTTGCTCGAGGGATGCAACACGAGAGCTTTGGCTTCTCTGGAGGAGGACCTGCTACGCAAASCACTTTTTCTGGAGAAAAATGACAGAATTAGTGATTATCTTAGAAAAATCYGGGAGAAATACTTGCAAAGGATACTGGGAAGAAGGTGGGAGTTTTTGCTTGGAGAAGACCTTTAGATTTGTGTTCAGCATGGAGGGTGTCGTTTGTCCTCATAACGTGCTTGGTTCCAGTGCACCCGTTTCCAGTTGCGTTAAGCGACGTGTTAGAAAAGGAAGTGAATCCTGTTCTCAAACTAATTTATGGAGGAGACCTAAAGTAGGCAAAATATGATACCCACCTTGTGATGCTCTAGGATTAGCACCCGTGTAATTGGGAGAGGTGTCACAGGTCAGGCCCTTGTTTTGCCTCTGATATAAAAGATACCCCTCCCAGAAGTGCAGTATTTCCTAATCATAGTATGGAACAAGAGACATATCTCTACTTAGAAGAAAACCTGACTTTTTAAGCCCTGGCAGTTTTCTCRGTATCCCTCTTTTCCCTCCCAAAGGACTTCACGAGTTTGACCCTGCTTAACTTAGGAGATCTAACAAGATCGCAGCCCAAAATGGCCTGGCTGAAGATCACGGAAACATAAGAAGGTGGCCAGGGGCTTTATTTACTGTCAAGAAATCAGCAAGCGATTTGTAACCACTGAATAGACAGATTCGATGACCCAAACAGCATCGTCCGGGAGAATAACATGCCAGCCACAGAAGAGCATTGATTTATTTGATAACATCAGGAACCCATTTATGGACTCCACTATGGACAGCAATTGCTGGGGGTTAAAGTTGGTAGACCAGACAGATTGATGTGTGGGTCTGCTGTTGTGCTTGCTACTGCATGATATAAAATAAGGATGTCCCTTGAAATACTGAAGGGTCAAAAAGAGCCATTACTTTTTTTGGCTTGTGTGTTTTTTGCTATCTTTTCCTTTGCCATTTGTTTTGTTCTCAAAKTTCTGCCCTCTTAGCTTCCATATAACAACATTACTTAAATGAAGACCTTGGGTTAACAGCATTTTAATAGAGGATAATAGGGCTTTGAACACTGTATTTCTTGTTGTTRCTAAACTCAGCAGGGGTAACCATCATGCAAAGACTATTTTGCTGCTAGCAGCCTCCAGCAGAGCATGATTTAGACTGCAGTGAGAAATATGGCATAATTTTTGGTGGGACTTGGTTTCACAGCCTGTTGTGTGCATTTCTTTCTACTATGGAAAACGCAATCACAGTTGCAAGGAGAGCATTTGATTTGATATCCTCTGTAAAGAGTATTTGAAATTTTGAAGGGAAATCTTCAAATGAACAATCCAAATTGTGYCATACTGAAACTGTGCTGTAGTAGAGAAATTACCAGCCCATGCAATTTAGTTTTCAYGAAACAGCCATGAACACAGACATCAACGATACAGCCTGCTGCTTTATCATGTAAATTTAGTAGCATACAAATATTCTAAGCAGAGGAGACCTTTCAATCTAGAACAGAGACTTAAAAAAGAAAAACAATTGAAAATAACTTCTATAGTTATATCAGCTCTAGGAACAGAATATATGCATATATATAGTAACAGRTATGTTTGTACTCACTAATTCTTTAAAAAGATAGTAACAAGTAGGGAAAAGATGAATCTCAGATGAAGTGCCAGCCACGGCCTGTTGAGGGTGCAGATCATGTCCATGGTAGAGTCCAGTATTTATGCAAGTCCAAATCTATTTGCAGAATCTCACCATAGTGACTTCAGGTACAAACTATTCATTTATCCATAGTCCTTGAAGATCTTGGCTAGGATGAGGAGCTCAAAGACCCCAACCCATTAATATAGGGTTAAAAGACTAAGAATAACCTCGGAGCAAAATGCCCTCAAATCCTTGTCACTGTCCTGGTGTTATCTCCCTGGAGGGAGAATCCAATCGTGCATGACCGACCAAGGCCAACAGGGATCTCCACTAAAAACAGCCTTACCAGGGACCCTGCCCGCCCCAGGACATGGRCTGGTTTCTCCTCCTTTCACCATCGCCACGATGGACAGAAGGACACTGCTCCTGGGCAGCGCCTGTGAGCTTGCAAGCAAGGCCTGTTTCATGCCTAACATCCTTCAGGCCCCACCACACACCAGAGATCTCTCCCATCGAGCACAGATTACTCTTCATACTGAATTTTCACCTGCCTTTTTAAGCCTTGGATGTTTTTTCTTAATCAAGAGCTGGTATTTGGGAAACTCAATGAGCTGTGGGACAGACAAACCCAAATCAAACCTACCTTCAGTATTCAACAAGGCTTTAACTTCTCCAAAGGCTATAAAACCAGGAGAAAATCATAGATTTTCTGCAAGCTGCCCAAAAAATAATCATTAAAGCCATCTTTTGACAATATTGATATGCAGAACTTGTACGATTCATCTTGCAATATAATATTCCACGCCACAAACGTTGCAGGTGCTGTTGGTTTCCCCGGTGGACCCGAGGCAATTCATGCCTAGGGTGAAGCATGCGAGGCATGAGGCCACGGGAATCCTCTAGAAAAGGGGCCATCTTCTGTGTTACTCAATGGGGACACACCAGCTGCACTGAAATGTCAGAGGAGTTTGCACAGCTGACAAGTTGCTGAAAATGGAGCATGGCAGCATCTCCATAAATTCTCTTTATCCAGCCAAGTGCAGCTTAATATAGACTTGGTCTCCCTGCCCGTCTCCCACACTGAGATGAGGAGCTGCTGCAGCTCATGACCAAAATACAAAGTTGTCCATCTAACCGAGTGAACTGCTGCTAGTGGGAAAACCAGCTTTTAAATCAYTCTTCTTCATTAAGTTTAAATTGGTAGCAGAGGAAGGAGAGCATGTCTGAACCCAGCCAAAACTCCGAGGAGGAGGTATGTGCCGAGGACATCGATGAGGACGAAATCCTGGCGAATCTCTCCCCCGAAGAGCTCAAGGAGCTACAGTGTGAAATGGAAGTGATGGCTCCAGACCCCAAGGTCCCCGTTGGGATGATACAGAAAGACCAGACGGAGAAAGCACCGACTGGGAGCTTCGACCACCGCTCCCTCGTCGACTACCTGTACTGGCAGAAGGCGTCGCGGCGCATGCTCGAGGACGAGAGAGTTCCYGTCACCCTCCTGCCCTCGGAGGTAAAGAGCAAAAACCCACAAATATCTATGGGGTGTCTGCTGAAGGGTGTATTTTAAGAGAGCAGTGCTAGAGATTTTGCTTCTCTTAAATACCTTTAATATTATCGCTTGCCTCTGTTTCTGGTTCTTACGTACAGCGCAAGCTATGAGCTTAAATCCTACCTAAAAGCCCAAGTAGTGACAGGATCCAGCTTGGGCTGTTACCAGCATTCTGTTGTTGTTGTTGTTGTTGTTGTTGTTGTTGTTATTGTTGTTATTATTATTATTTTCTAATTCTTTGCTTATGTTTTTTTCTCACATAAGTAAATCCTGATTTTCTTTCACCAGAGCAAATGACAGAGAGATTGTAACAAAATCAGTTCAGCAACTGCAGCTCAGATTTACTTGACTTTTTTCAGATTTAGTAGTCTGCTTTTCCCTAGAAAATTTGCATTAATAAGCAAAAGGTAGATGTAACAATTGATGGAAATTAATGTCACACTGCAAAAAAAAAGGCCCACRTTTTTACAGTGTGCAAYATTCATTACTGACCAAGCATCAAACTCTAGGGATGAGCCCAGCCATTTTCAATGCTGTTCTTAAATTTATGCTAGTTCCTTTATGTCTTCCAACTAAGGTCATGCTTAGACATTTTTTTTGGAATTAGGGCTGCATTTTGCAGCTATTAGGATTTGTTGCTCTAAGGGCAGAAATGGAATTATGACCATTTAATCTGACTTTCCGTGAACAACAGGCCCTGATGCAACTAGTTGCAGGAGAATATTTTGATGTGCATTAGCACGGCGTTTCTCAGTGATGGGGAATTCACTGCCAAAAGTGCCCGATTATYCTGTTGCAGAAACGTCCACCCTCCCCAGCAGACCAGCTCCAAACATGCGTSTAAATTGGGCACACATTTTGCTTCATCTTTAGCAATTTGTCCTTACCTGTGATGCCCTAGAGAGGCACTCAGAACCCTAGTCCTACACACTGGGGGTCCAGTATCCCCTCCGTGGGCTTTCTGGGGCCGTACACGCGGTCCCCGTTGATTCCTGGTGCTCGTGGCATGCAAAGGGAGCTTTCYCTCTCATCAGGGAAACAACAAAACTTACACAAAACACAGAAACCAGCTTTGTGGGGCAGCCTTGACCTACAGGTCATGGTGCTTTATGCGAAATATTCCYGTTGGGTTGGGTTGTAGAGTTGGGTGTAGAGGCGTCTGAAAGTCTGACTTTGACATAAAGCAAACGTGCAGCTGCGTCAGCTCTGGGTTTTTGCCTTCCTCAGAGAACGGGTGCAGAGGAGGCGGGAGGAGACGCGGGCGACGCTGGCAGTGCTGAGAGCAGGAGGTGGCCCGAGGTGGAGAAGGAGAGACGCTATCAAAACGAGCACGTGTCCAACTCAGTAGCGCCAGCTGCGGAGACAAGCAAAGACGCGAGTGACAAGGAGGTAGAGGAGGAGGAGGAGGAGGAGGAAGGAGAAGAGGAAGATGAAGAAGAGGAGGAGGAGGGGGAAGAAGAGCATGATGAGAACGAATTGCAGACAACAGAGACTGACACCAATGAAAACAGTCACAGAGATCAGATAAGTAAGGAGTCAGGTACAGACTCAGAGGAGCTCACTGAAAAGCAAGAGGAAAATGAAAAGAAAATATCGAAATTAAACATCCCCAAAAAGTTAGCACTGGATGCTAGCTTCATAAAGCTGAGTGCCAGACCCTCAGGAAATCAAACCAATTTAGAGGAGAGTTTGGAGAAAGTCCGCAAAAACAACCCGGACGTGAAAGAGGTCAACCTGAACAACATCGAAAACATCCCCAAAGAAATGCTGATAGACTTTGTAAACGCCATGAAGAAGAACAAGAACGTCAAGACGTTCAGTCTGGCCAACGTGGGCGCCGACGACAACGTTGCCTTTGCGCTGGCCAACATGCTGCGCGAAAACCGGAGCATCGCCACCTTGAACATCGACTCCAACTTCATCTCGGGCAAGGGCATCGTGGCCATCATGAGGTGCCTGCAGTACAACGAGAGCCTCACGGAGCTGCGCTTCCACAACCAGCGCAGCCTGCTGGGCCACCAGGCCGAGATGGAGATCGCGCGGCTGCTGAAGGCCAACCCCACGCTGCTCAAGATGGGCTACCACTTCGAGCTGCCCGGGCCCCGCATGGTGGTCACCAACCTGCTGAGCAGGAACCTGGACAAGCAGCGGCAGAAGAGGCACCAGGAGCAGCGCCAGCAGCAGATGAAGGAGCAGCGGGAGCTCATAACCATGCTGGAGAACGGACTGGGGCTGCCGCCGGGCATGTGGGAGATGCTGGGGGGCCCGATGCCGCAGGCGATGCCACAGGAGCCTCCACCGGCGCCCAGGCCGCCCGCTCCCACCGCGGTGTCGCCGAGCAAGAGGAAGGAGAGCGCGGGGCCGCCGGCGCCCGCCCCGCCGCCCGCCGCGCAGCCYGTCTCCTTCCGCGTGGTCAAGCTCAAGAAGACGCAGCGCAAGCCGGCCGTGCCCGAGTACGTGGAGCCCGCCGAGAAAACCAACCTCAAGGACGTCATCAAGACGCTCAAGCCGATCCCCCGGAGGAGGCCGCCACCGCTCGTGGAAATCACGCCGAGGGATCAGCTCCTCAACGACATCCGKCAGAGCAACGTGGCTTACCTGAAACCGGTAGGTGTGGAGAGCGGCGGGCTGGGGGTTCCGCCTTGCTGAGGCACCCAGCTCCACACCAGCCCATCGCCGCCTCCAAGACGAGCAAYACGCTGGGTGCTAAGGACTGCAGGCGGTGACCGCTGTCCCGGCACTGAGACCTTCTGCATGATCCCACCACCCCGAGGGAAACGATAAACTCTGCCTAAATAGATCAGCAAGCTGGTGGACATGAGGAGCGAGAGGGAAACTTCAACCCTTATGCAGCACAGTCATGGGGGAARGAGAGGAAATCCAAGGGGGATTTCCAATTTCTGTCAAGCAGTAGACAGGAATTCAGTATTAATAATAGTAGTAATATAGTCATTATTTTGACATGAAAATACTGTGATAATAGCTGTTGCAGGAGAGCAACAGGAACTGTTTTACTAATTCTTATTATCAAAATGCAGATCTTAATATATAATTTGAGCATCCAAATGTCTGCAGGATAATGGGTCCCCCGGTCTGCTAGGCAGCTGTGCCAGCCCCCAGCTCCTGGGGCTCCCAGGGCCTTGGCAGGGCTCTGGGCCAGCACTGTGCAGCTCTGGCACCCTAAAACACACTGTGGCAAACCTGAGGAAAGATGTCAGGGAAGGACGAAGCTGAATTTAATCTGAAATTAAGCTTTCGTGTGAGGAAAATACATTTTTATAGAGTTATTTTCTTTATGCCGCCTAGCAGTGATGTAGAAAAAACCCGCACTGCAATATTTTTCCCATTTGAGCCTATGAGTTGCATTTGGACTTCTCCCTACAGGACAGATAAAAGCTGTGTTTTCTTGGCTACCTGAGGATGTAATATGTTTTTATGTTTGCCTTAAAATATTTCAGCTGAAATCATTGSTCCTCTAATATGCTAATTTGCTGCAAAAGGTGTAAGTTTTGTTCTTATTTTCCATAATTGGGTTTWAAAAGTTTAAAGTTTAAAAAGTTTAAAAAGATAGAGCAAAATTATAGGAGGAAAGTAAAACTACTGAAGGGAATTTACATTCCCTTACACATAAATGTTTCAATGAAAGAGCTCACAACGACTCAAATGCAGGTCTAAGATGCTCACAAGCCACTTTTTAAAATGTTAGTCACCATATTTAACCTTTTGACTTCTCAGAATGTTGTATTTCCTTGCATTGTGCCATTCCCCAAGGAATACTTGTGTCCAAGGGATGTGTTTGAAGCTGGCAATGTCAGCCAACTGGTGGTGTTGCTTACACTACAGAAAGAAGCCAGGAAATCCTTTGCAAATAGAAATGGTCAAATTGTGTTTCATAATTCACATTTTCACACTGACTTTTTTGGATGATGAGTCACAGTTTGCTTTCATTTGTGTCCAAACACAGGTAATTATCTGCTCTGTAATTTTGGAGAGAGATTTTTTTCCAGAACCTTTAAAGCGAGGGCCCTTGCAGGGACCTCTGCCTCCCTATGCAGATTTAACACTACTATCTGTCCCCAAATCATTTTTGCTTTTGTCTGGGTTTTAATGGCAGGAGTGGTTGAACTGCAGCCAGGGCTCCAAGCAGCTTCCCGTCTTTCTAGATCTCAGTATATATTCTGTATTTTGAGTCCCTTGTCGGAAAAGAACTGCTTTTGTGCAGGTATAACCAAACAGCTGCTTTTTGGTAGMTCACCCAAAAAGGGGCTTGCATTCGCATGCTGGGATAGGAGACTTTCCTGCCAATGAAAAACTCTCTCACTGCTGCTGTTATTCCTTTTCCTCTCCCTTTTTCCTAGAGAAAGGGAAGGTGACAGTGTTCTTGCTTTCGGGCAGAGCACAGCCCACAGCAAGGCAAGGATTAGGAGACYTGGGCTAGCAGGTGCCTTGGAGCAGTGCCGTTAATCCCAGCCGTTCCCTGTTTGTTAACTCGTCCTCAAAGCCCCAGCAGGATTTTATAAATAGCAGTTAGAGAGGGGTTGGGAAAAAAGCTGGGATCTTTTTTCTTTTCCAGTGGCTCTTGCCTGGGATGCTAAGCAGTAGCAGAAGAAGGTGCTTCCAGGCAAATCCCAGGTTTCTGTGATGTGGCAGAGAGGGAATGAGGGTTTGCYGTGTCCGTAGGCAGCCTGCAGAGCTCGGCCACTTGTAGTTGGTGTCTGTTAATCCCTGAGGTCAGCCAGGTGCTCGGATTTATTTGCTTCTTGGTGAGATAAAAGAGTCAGTACTTTGCACTTGTGCTTGTTGAGGTTCATGGACACTTGGAGAAGATAAWAAGGGGTGGGAGCGAGTGCATGTGGAAAGCAGAGTGAGCAGAACTCTGTGTCCTTGGGTATGGCTCATGGCTGTTCCCCGTGACTGCTCAGTTTGAGGTTTTGGTTCTTTTCTGTTGTGCACAGAAAATGCAGAGTTTTGTAAGAGCTCCGTGGTGGCCCCTGGGCAGATCCCTGCAAACCCTGTCAGCCTGGGTGCCCCCTGGTYGGGAGACTATGGGATAAAAAGGTGAATGTGTGGACTGTCTTTAATGGGCCGATTCTTAACAGTTGTTATTACAGCTTGTAGAAAGATAAAGAAAATGCCATGCGCTTACTGATATTGTTTTTTCACCCAACCAAATCTTTTAACCTGCAAATATCAAGTAGGGAACTGTGAACAAAAATAAATTCCTRACCTGAAGTCCTTCAAGGTCTTAGCTTTTATATGTTTGACCATATTGTAGTTTCTGAAGGTATATATTAACCTAAGCTGGTATGGAAATAAGACTGGGAATTTTCCTTGTAATATTYCTTTATTTCCCTTGTCTAGGTGCCATTGCCAAAGCAGTTGGAGTAAGAGACCAGACAGATCTGAAGAAAACACCTTGAAATAAGGACTGTGCAAGGTTTGCTTACAATTGTTTCACCAGATGTCTTCTTCAGAAGCCAGGTGGTGTTTGTGACTCTCTGGGAACAAAGCTTGCAAAATGCACTTTTGTAAGGGTGATGGAAAAGGCCGTAACAGGAAATGTCCATGTTAAGAGTTTCCACCAGCTACCAAACGACCGTGGTGCCATCTGTCTGCCCCATGGACCGGAGGCTCCAGTTTGCTGTGGGAGTTATTTTCTCAGAGGCATCGATAACCTTAAATCTGTGTGGTTTGTCAGTAAACAACTCTGCTTCCATGTTGTCTTTCTACGTTCACATTCTCCAGGAACATGTTGTGCTTTCTCTTATCCTGCTTTCCACAACATGCTCCTTGCTTTATTCTCCTGTTCATAAGAAATACATTTGGTTTCTGTGTAAACAGCTTTATTTTTTAGGCTGAGGAAACAGAAATGAAATAAAGGTTCTCTACGTAAGATGTGTGCAGCAGTTCTGTGGCTAACAGGTCTACAGAGCAGAGCTGCTGTCTCTAGAGCCAAGAAGACACTTTAACGTATGGGATGTTGAGTGCAAAGGCCTGATGGTTTTAAGCTACGTGTATTACAGAATACATTCTAGCTGGTATTGTACTAGGTCAGTGTATAAAAGAGGTCRTGATCTGTTCTGAGAGCTGTAATGTTTGTTCCTCATGATGCATCTGTCCTTGATGTAAACCTTAATCCTCTCTGCCGCTTCACGTTGTACCCACCCTAGCAGATCGCTCTCTGCGTTGCTGCTCAGCTGGCCTCGTACCCGTTCTGTGGTGGGCTTGAGGAACTGAGCATTCCTTCCAGGGAGGGTGTGAAGAGYGTGTCTTGCCCCTAGCAATGGAGGGAGATGGGCTAGACATGGTTGGTTAAACACCTTAAGACAGATGTAGTCTTTCTGTGTAGCTTTGGTTTTACTTAATATTGTGAATTTTTCTTAATTGCTTTTTCTTGTTGTTGCAAGCCTCCCTTCTAAGGCAATTCGAGAAAAGCGACATCTCTGAGGAATGCATCTGCAGAAGACCTATTTGTTTTAGCAATTTCAGGCTRTATTGCACAGTCTCATAACCATGTCGTTTCCTGTGTTCCTCCTCACAGCAAAGCCTTTCCTTTAGCTAATGTGCATATCCCCTGCCACCTTGTAGCTGACACGTTACTCCTAGCATGCTCAGCTCTGCAGCTTGTTGTTGCCTTCAGGTGGGTGCTTCCTTGTTCCTTCCGCTCCTCTGGCAGCTAAAGCTCAGTCACGTTTGGGACTAATGCTGTTTTGTGCACTCCTTTCCGCCCCAGTGTTTTTGGTATCACTATATTGCTTTCATTCCTGCTTTATCAGACCTCCCCGCTTCCAAGACTCTCTGCTGTCTTTGGCTCAAGCTTTTATCCTTGGTCTTTCTGTGTCTGTTAAGCTGGTTTCTTTCAAATCCCTCACTAGAGCATTGCCTCCAAACTTCTAAAAGCTTCTTCTCTGCTGCACCTCTCTTTGCAACTTCCATGCAGCAGCCTAGTAGATGGATTGCTTAAAACTCAGCAAGCAATTTTTAAGACATGACAGTATCACCATGTAAGGGGAGGGTGAAAAGGAAGCACTGTTTTTACTTCACCTCCGCTTCTTACAGGCCTCTTTTGTGTAAAGACAGAACTGCTCCCTTTAAGAAGAGGCAGCAAGCTGGTATTTTAGACARCTTCTCCTGTCTAAACGGAATGCAAAAAGGCAGCTCTGCAGGGCACTGCTAGGATAGTCTCTCCCTCCTGGCTTCTGTGAGTAACTGAGAAGCAGAGAARAAGCAGGTGGGACAAGGAAGGAGTGAGAATCAAGCAATACTTTAGAATTGCTAAATGGGGCAGCTCAGTCCAACTCACCGCTCCACCCAAAGCGGAGCCTGTTCTGGGCCTTCAGCCCTGGCAAGTACCCGGAGGGTGTTTTGAGCAGGCCCTGCTAAGCCCTAGTTCAATACAGAGTCTTGTTGAGCAGGAAATTAATCACAGGACCAAAACAGCCTGGCATAGAGACCACACCAGCAGCTTGACTGCAACACAAAGCTAATGTCATAGCTGCRTTCAAGCCACGGCTCTCAGTAATCCCAAAGCAGGGAGAAATACCTCTAAGGCACTTAACAATACCTTAATTAAAATAAAATCCTCGTTATGTAAGACCGAGGCAGCAAGAACAAGTGCTCAAAGACTCTCCTTCTGGGGGAAGCCTCTGTGAGGATGCAGAAGTTAGTAATTTTCCTGCAGCACAGAGGCTTCCCACCCACCAAAATTATGGCATGCAGGGCTCAGAGCACTCAATCAGGAGTTCACCACCACCATAACCTTGTGGCAGGAGCTGTGGTATGACTCTACCTCTAATGATACCATAGATATTTCCACCAACAGTAGGAACTGAACATGCAAACTTCAGGTAYGGTCTCTTCTCATAACCTGAAACAAATGCACTCAGTAATCACCATTAGAGTTTATTTTTCTTCATAACTGTGCAGTTCTTAAAATTCAACAGTATGGTTGAGTAATAGGCTACTACCTTCTCTAGGTGTGGTAACAGTTTTCATAAAACAAAGACCATGCGCCACAAGTGAAGAATTGAATCTTTAGCTGGAATATACACAGACACTTTCAATAAATACTGATCACATTATAACATTTAAATGGAATGACATTTTCAAATTTCTACACAATTCATTATGAAAAAACATGAGTAGTTACATAAAAGCCTCAAATTTTAGGATAGTTGCTTTATTATTAATTAAACCAGTTCCTTTATTAGTAAAAAAGAAATGCAAGAATATTTGAAATGGAGTGTCACCTGGAGATTTCCCCACTTRTTTTTGGTACCTTTTATCAAGACAATTCCATCAAAACTGGCAGCTAAAATATATATATTTAAAAAAAAAATCCCCTATACCACTTTCAAGAATTGTTGCAGGTAGAGATACTTAATGAATTGGGAATGGGTTTCCAAAATTTTATCTTGATACTTATTGCTTTTACTTGTAAACCTGAAATCCAGTTTATTTCTTTGAATAGTGCCAGAAAGAGATGGCAAGATGCATGTTTTATCTTACATCTTTTCATTCTGGTCAATATGGAGAGAAAAAAAAAAAGAGACCCATGCACAAAGTCACCACACACACACACACACACATACACCTTCATCTACAAAACAGCCTTAGAGACTAAAGCAGAACAAGCTAAGTCCTAAAGTAGCAGTGATTAAAAACATCTATAGGRTAGAGTCATAGCTAGTCTAGTTTAACTGCAAATGCTCTTTCTTCCTGTGTTTAGCTGTAGTTTAGGTGTTATGTGAAGAAGTTCTGGCTCTCCTGTGAACAAGAACACTTTCTACAGATATCAACAGGATCAAGATTTCAGAGAAAAGGGTGCATTTTACTGGAAATGATAGGTGTGTGGTATCATTTCTATTCATGCTTAAATCTATTTAGACTTTCAGTCTGCTAAAGGAGGAATGTGAGGTGAGAAAAGAGCCCATAACCATTGCAAGAGAGGAGTTGCAGTTTCGTTGTCTGCACTAGAGCTAACACCATGATCCCACTCCAGACCACTTCAGCTAGGGGTTTTAGGGATGCAAGAAATGCCTATTTTTGATACATTCCAGCTCCCCTTGGAGTTGGCCAGCTTAAAGGTGCTGCATAGTGCAGTAAACTGGCTGAACTGCCATCGTGGAGCCTGGGGACAAAAGGGACATTCCTCTTTTTAACAGACAAGTCTGCAGCAAAGATGGTTGGAAAAACTGCGTTCCACAGGGATTCCATCTCCTGCCCCTTCCCCCCCAGCAAGAAGAGACGAGCAAGTAGGTTCAAGTTAGTATGTATTTGTGTAAACACCAAAACATTTTGCTATACAATAGAAAAGTTACTCTCCTTATATTCTTAGAGGAGCCCTGAATACCTGTATCCTGCAAGTATTAATCTGTGACACATGTGCATTCCCTGCTTTGTACACCAACTGAAAGCAAGCTTGAACAAGAGTAAATAGCAACTACGCTCCTGCAAGAGGAAAAAATACCAGGTTACAGTTGTTTATTCCTTCACTTTAGATATGTAGTCAGCCAGTTTGTTGATGCTCTCCTCTTGTTGTTCTAGAGCATCCAGTATGATGCCCATAGGGGTCTTCTTCAAACCAATTCCTTCCATTTTGTTCTCCAGTTTGTTCTTTATGTTCCGGAGCCTCAGAGAAGCGTGGACAAACATCACTGCATAATAGAAAAGCATTATTTAATTGTTAATGTCCAAAAAATATGTAATTTTTACAGCATCCACCTTAAGAGAATTTCAAAAGGCACAGTATCATTTGAAGAAGCTGAAGTCCAAATGACGACTTAAATAACTGTAAGTATCCATTTGATGTTCTTTTCTTATCTCTGAAATAGTTATATCATTTAAGATAGCTTGTGTTGTTCTGTGCTCTTCCCTTCCTTCTCCCCCTCCCCCCCCATTTTATTTATTTATTTATTTTTCTTGGGGAGGACAATTTAGGTAATGAGACTGTAAAACCAAGAGCTAATTTAGAYATTGCAGGCTTGGGAAGGCTCAAGCCTGCTCCCCAGCCTCTCCAGAGAAGCTGAAACCACTTACAGAGCAGAGGAAGAGTGATCCCAAACATGAACACCATGACGTCTCCCAGGTAGGAGATCAAGAAGTAGCTGGACAGCATAATGGCCACTACGAAGGTGCTTGGGTACTGCTTCTTCAGCTTGCGGAGGATATCCTTGTTGTGCGACACCCACACAAAGCCCATGAACACCAGCACCACCACAGTACCACCAATAAGCATGTTCAGGGGGCTCAGAAATCTGGAAAGAGAGAGAACAGACAAAAAAAAAAAAAAAAAAGGATGTTTGAGCACCTTAATTACTAGTTTTCTCTGTGAGCATAGCTCAGGATGAGTTTCTGTAACACCTCTTTCCTTTGCAACCAGAACTCTTGCCTCTGCTCAATCTGCTCACTTGACTTCAGACTCAGAGTTGGCAAATCTCAATGGCAGAGGATTAGGAAGGTTTTCCTAACAGTGATAACTCCAGGAGATACTAGGTGAGAACAAGGATTATAGAAGCTGGATTTTCACCCCTTATTTCTTTAACTTTCACTTTGCTCTTCCAAGCAAAGATCCCTCYGATCCCTCTTTGGTGTCTATACCTGTTTACACCCTGCTCAAGGGWTAGGGGGAATAGTAGCATGGGGTAAAGATCTCGCAGGAAGCATGAGGAGAGCCAAGTTTAGCAAGAGGGCCACTGTTGAGGTTTGTGTTCTGTTACTGCTGTAAGAGTTACCAAGTAAACCCAGACATTGGGTGGGAATAGCTTTGGACTGTCAGCAGCACTTGTCCCTTTTTTGGGGCCAGGGTGAGAACTTCACCTGCTCAAACCACTTTCCCAAGTACTTCAGAGGTTGTTTTGTCCTCAGCTTTCAGTTGTGACTTAGCTCATTCACATACTTCGCACGAGACCCAGGCTCCACTATTTTAGTTAAACATTAATAAGCCTCATG
Organism: Nothoprocta perdicaria; assembly: GCF_003342845.1. NCBI lineage: Eukaryota > Metazoa > Chordata > Aves > Tinamiformes > Tinamidae > Nothoprocta > Nothoprocta perdicaria. Next base: position 2,201,005 of record NW_020456198.1, read on the forward strand.
ATTTAATGAGAATGAATCTATATGCTTGTAGGTACACTAGTCTAACCRTATTGCAGTTATGCTCTGAGATGCTGCAACTATCACAGCAGTATAGCGCTGCCCAGATAAAGTCAAATGTCATCAAGATTTACTCTTTTAGGTTTTAGAGCTGGTCTTTCCCAAAGCTAACATAAAATAGAGTCGTTGCTCTGCAGCACTGCTGAAAAGGATGCTATGGTTTGTGGTCTCTGCTTGGCATCCTGCAGAAGCAGATGATATCTGTTGCTGGGCTGGTAAGCAGACACCAGCCCTGCCAGAATTGCTCTCCTAGAGAAGGGAGAGAATTATTTTAAAACAGATACAGCCTCTTGATTCTTTAAGYCAATTGTGCCAACAGAAGACAGGACAACTGGATGGAAATAGATTAAAATTCAAGCTGGTTCCCCACCTGCTTCTGCTACTCACGCTGGAGCACCAGGGTGGCCTTGGGGAAACAGTGATAGGGCAGCCCTGCTTTTTGCATCTGAGTCACTCCCTGCCGCCAGCCAGGTTATATTTAGCTCTCAACTGTCAATCTTAAGTTTCCAGGCTGGAAAAAGTGAACAGCGTTGCTCTGGAAAGAACCTGGTTTCATCCTCACTCCCCTGCAGCAGGAAGAGGTGACCCATGACTGGACTACACTCGTGTCCAGTTGTATAAATACTACCATACGAACAAGATTTTTGAGGCAGGAGTCACCTCCACTTCCCAGCTAGCTTTGAACAGAAGTGGCCAARCTCAGTCAGACAACTTGCAGCAGCTCTGTTTCACATCCCCCATGGCTGACAAGATCATCCAGGATGGAATGAAAAATAGGACAAAGTTCCACTSGGACATGTTTTCCTCTCAAAGTTTTATCTTCTCCATCCATTCTCTACTATAGAATTCAGAAACTAATGGAGAAGAGCAAGATTCCCAGATTTGAAATCAAAGAGCTGAAGAATGATTTGCTCTATGGTTCTTTCCTGCGCAGGTTCTGCACTGCTGGCTTGATGTAAGGGACCTGAAGGGGAAACTACACCATACTTCTCCCACACACACGAATTCAAAGGATCCCACTTTCCTGGGTAAAGTTAATTGAATTACATGTTTTCTGAAGTGGGCTGCATTCCAATGCATACAAAGAACAGTGAACAGAAGTATAAAATGAGGTTATTCAGAGCCACATGGGAACAGATGGGGATAGCAGTTGCCACTGGGAATTGGTATTTGGATTATTAGCCATGTGTCCACRGACTTCAGGGCTCCTGAATACAGTAACCTGATAGTGTTTCATGTGCCAGGCTCTCCTTTACTGCTTGAATGGCCCACAGATGCAGCATAATTCACAGTGCTATCAAAGATTTTAACAAATATCACTACATAAGAACATCTTCTCTGCCAATGGCATTTGAAAGGAAGGCAAAACCTTCATTATCCATTTTTATCCCAGTCATTTGGCAGCAGCACAATAGCTAAGCGCTAGAAAGAAAAAAAAAAAAAAGCAAATTGTTTCAGATCATTGGTGTCTGAGAAAAGCAGTGCTGCATAAGAAGCACAGGAAATCACCTTATAATTGAACCATTAATATTGATATTTATATCCAAATAAAAAGCATAAGTCAAATTCATGCTCAGACAAGAAGGATGGAAATCTTTCAAAGCTGCAGTGACAAAGTAAGTGATCAGCCATTAATTATGTTACAAACCACTTTCTAAATGTAATTTTCTTTAGGAAGGATTTATTGGACCTCTCAAATATTGAGATATGTAACACACCGACCTAGAAGCATGGCAGTGTTTGTGGTAACTTGAATTCATGCTGCTCAGATGACTTGAAGGGAAAAAAGCCCATGGGAAGTTGGAAGACAGACAACTGGTTCTCACTAGCCTAAAAGAAGCCAGAACAGCAGGACTAAACTCTGTGTAGAGGTGACAAGAGCCCAGAACAGATGGCACAACCTTTCTGGATGCTGCATTGCTCTCTGGGGTAAGCAGAAACACCCAAAATAGGATGCTGCAACCTGCAGTGCACTTGGGACAGATCAATTGGATAGGGCCATCACTACAGCTTTGCCTCAGGGCTGTACCAGCCACTTGCAGCTGTGCTGCTGCCCTTCAGAGACAGCATTTGCCTCAACATTTGCTTCCATATAAAGAAAAGATAGAAAAAGAAATAACAACACRAAAGCAATTTGCCTGACTTCAGGCTGATGAAGGGCAGCAGAGCCACAGGCACTGTCCTGTGCTGGATATAACTGTGTGACTCGGTATTTGTTGGGACAATATCCAAGAAGAGCAGAGATCCCAGCAGCTCGGAGCGTAGCTGTGTGTGGGAGTAAGCACTGGCAGCTAAGCAGATACCTCTGACCGGCAAAAATAGTTGAAGATGAGATAGGCTTTTTTTTTTTTTTTTTTTTTTTTTTTTTTTAAACAGGATTCACATTTCTAGACTCTGTCCTACATGTTTCACTGAACAGCTTAGAGGAAAATTCCTAAACCTGGACTCGTAGTGACTTACCACACTGACTGTTTTTGGTAGATTATTTTGTAGATCTGCATATAAGTCTACACATATAGCAGAAGAGATGACTGGTTTACTTGAAGAAGATATGACTATAGCATAGGGGGAAAAAAGGCTCTGGCAGCATGAGCTCAGAAAGAGGATGGCCTATGTAAAAAGCAAGAACAGGATACCCACAGCCTTAAAAAATTCTACTTCAGAAGATTAACTCAATATGATTATTTAAGTTTATTAATGAATTAATACAGTTGTAAATAATGGTAGCATGTGAAAATATGAATGCCTGATGTAACAAGTCTGGTCATAGCTAGGTGACAGTCCTCAGCATCTGAAGATTTAGCAGTGCTGCTTTACTTTCCTGATGAAAAGTTTTCAAAGGGCAGCCTTTCATTTGTATTGCTTTGAGAATGGGAGCCAGATGCCTTTCTGCTAAATTGCCAGTTCTGTAGCATGCAACATACGTTTTGGGGCACTGTGCATTGCTCACTCCTCTGTACTCTTTAATTAGGCAGTAGGAAAACTAAGCATTTTGCTGTTCTGGAATGTGTGGTGTGGCAAGGGGACTCTAACAGCAAGTCAGTCAGCTAAGGTGGAGGTCTGGGGGAGACACCCCCTTGTTGGTTGCTGGTGGGGAGGGCAGCAGATGTTAGAGCAGAGGGGACTCGGGGCTGCTGAGGGGTGTTAAGTCACATGAGGGTGAAGAGTTYCTTATACGAGGCACTCTGGAATCCATCGCACTTTTTGCATACTATCAGATTAAAATTAATCTTTGGCAACTACCTAGCAATAACAGCTACCTAGCAATAACCTATGAATTCAAGTAATCTGAACACTAAGACAGATGTGTGGTGTAAGAGKGGGTGAGAGCAAAGACAAACAACACCTATTAAATATATTGCTATTTATAGGTAGGCAGAACAATGCGGGAGGCACTGCTTTTAATTAAAAACAAAACAAACACCAAAAAACATAAATCACTCACAATGACAAGGCCTTGCCTCCTGGCAAGAAGGGGCTGCAGTCCCCAGTGTCCCTACATCTGGGAAGAGGGACACAGTTTCACTTAGAAATTTTCTTTTTTTCTTTCAGCTGCAGCAGAGTAACAGTAWAATTGAGCATGCGAGCCCTGACTCATTCTTAATAAATTCTTTTAGGAAGCAAGGAGACCAGGCTGCCGTCACTAGCCTGTTTTAGTAGATTAGCATTCATTAGGTAGTTTTAGTTCCTTGCTCACAGATCCATTATTCCCTGTTCCTTCTGTAGGYTGAAAGCAAGATACATGATGGCCAAGCACTGAACATCATTTACATGTAACAATAGCTATAGGAAAAAGCAGCTGGAGGAGAAGACGAGGGACCCATGCAGTAGATGCCATTATGTGCATGGTAAGGTTACTCCATACCCTGTAAAGAAATGGTAAAAGGTTGGAGAGTCTACTTTTTTTTTTTTTTTTTTAACGTGTACAAGAGGCAGTGAATGGAAGCTATAGCTTAAGTGTTGTTATCTCTGCACCTGGCTTTCTAATTAGATGGTTTAAGAGCAGGTAGAGTTGGTTGTGAGCTAAGTTTAGTTTTGATCACAGAATGACCCCTGCATTGGCTGTTTGCATAATCCTGCCTCCAGGCCCACATGATGCTCTCGAGTTCCTAAAAAGCCATGATTCACCATGTATCACTCGGGGATTCCTGTGCAGGACAGAATGAAACAAGGTTGCAATTTAGTCATCAATATAAATTTACCAGGAGACCTCTCTTTGCCTTTCTCCCAGAGCTGCAAAGTTGCCAAGTGGAAACTGTTTGCTAGAAGTGGATAGTTTTTCCCCAATTGAAGAGTTACACTGTTCAAAGGACAGTTTCATTTTCAGAGTTACACTGTTGCCTTCAGGGTTCTTCACCCTTTTCCTTTTACCTCAAGGTTAGAAGACACGGATTTGTAATGAGATCAAGGCCTACAAGAGGTACAACTAAAAAAAAAAAAAAAAAAATCCCAATCCATCTGTTCCTTGTCCAGAATTTTTAACTCAGTGGGTTACTCAAAATTAAGAGGATAGTTGTTCTCATATTGTGATCTGCAAGGCCCTTCCTCCTTCCTTTCCCTCCCTTGCTCCAAGCGAAATAGAAACACTGAGCCTGAAGAAAGTGGGAGAGGCATCATGCTTGATGTGAGCAGGAGCAATGAAAGTACAGAAGGGGAAAGGAATTTAGGAAATTAAGAGTTGTTTCCGATTTCCGTTTYCCAGCCAGAGGTATCAAAACTCTCTTCCCCCCTCATCTCTCTTTTGGAGTTTCGTTTTTTCCTTGCTTTCCTTTCCACTTTGATTTGCCTAGTCATTTAGACTTGGCTACAACACCGCGCTGCTAAACGAGGGATGATGAACACAGGAATTTAACCACAGCAGCACAGGAATGCCAAGAGAAGTCACATTTTACCACTCTAGCAAGTTTACTACACAACACTCCACCAAAAACAGGAAGAAAATGCAGTATAGAGGGGCCTTCCTTTCACAAAACATAGCCCAAAATTCTTTGCAACATAAAGTTTCCTAACTGAGAACCTGTGTTAATCACTTCAAAAGCTCTAACCAGATACAACTTGTTTAATAAAAACAACAACACAATCAGATTTAGAAAGAGAATTTTAAGCCTTTGCAGCAGACAAGATAAGACACTCTGCCGCCAAAGCCAGTTCAACCTAGTGCCTCCAATTTAAGCATTTGCCTATTGTGGAGAGCAAAGAAAATATATTCCTGCATCCATATTAAAAGCTTGATCACAACAACCTCTGCTGCATCTCTTGCTTAAAATGCTGGGTCAAAAAAYAAACAAATAAAGGTCATATAGGCCTTAATTCAAAAGGAGGTTAAAAAGCTATTTCCCAATTCTCTTTAGGAAAACTGAGCCTGATGAAAGCAAACTACCAGCATGTTGTCCATGAGGAGGTTTCCTAATGTGCTTTATACTTAAGGCTCTCCAGTATAAGTTAGGACAGCAGTAAAAGAAGCTGACACTGTCTCCTTTGGATAAACACAAAGCTATAAAATCAAAACGATCCCGTTTTAGTGTAGAGCGCAGTTTATCTCAGCGCGTCCAGCGGCAGGTGACAGGTTTTAGCAGGGAGCGTTAGGCCCCTGCGGAGGATGATGCTCTTTAGCTTCTCAGCACTTACCGCCATCGCCGCCTGTGCCTTCCCTTCGGGAAAATATGAGAACAATTGATGGAAATAAATAATAAAAATAAATGAGCAAAGCAAAACCCTGGGTACCTGGAGCCCTATTGAGCAGCCTGGGAGGGAATATCGTTCTTAGATCTGCTAGCACCCCCACCCCCAAGAAAAACAAACAAAGCCTGCTAGGAATGCTCAGTGATCTAAAAACTGGAAGAAAGGGAAATACAGAAGGAATAGATAAATAAATAAATACGTAAACAAATGGCACAAGCAGGGCGTTGCTCTCAGCGCACTCTCCATGAGGAGGATGGCAAAAAGCGCCTCCCCCTCTCGGAATCCGCCATGGCCTTTCGACCCCACAAGGTCCCCCTAGACCCCCCATGGCCCTCAGACCCCACAAGGTCCCCTCGAGGCGCCCCAAAACCCCCGCTTCCCCTCAGCGCCCGCRGCTCCACTGACCCCACGATGGAGACGACGGTGGCGGCCACCATCAGGTAGTTGGTCTGGTAGTAGAGGAGGTTGCTGACCACCCTGTTGTTCCACTTGGAGATGTCCTTGAAGTCGGGCCGCGCGAAGCGGTCCGAGCCGGGGAAGAAGTCGTCCCAGGCCCGCAGCGGCGCCACCTGCACCTCCATGGCCGCCAGCGCCGCCGCCCTCCCCGCCGCGGCTGCGGCGGCGCCGCGCGCACCAAGAGCGCGGCCGCGGCGCCGCCCCGCGCGGCTCGCTGGTTGGCGGCGGCGCCGGCGGGCGCGGTGCTGCGGGCGGGCGCGTTTTTCCTAGTCCCCTGATCTGCGGGATTWAAGGAGCGCACGGGGGAGCGGCGCTAGGTTGGATGCAGGGGAGGGGGAATGTAGGGCGTGCTCTGGTAATTCCAGTCGCTGCGCTAAATTCAGACCCGGTTCTGTGACCTGGTGCCAGGTGCCTTGTTGTGCGGCAGGGCGCAGAGTCCCGGCACAAAATGGAGGCTGGTGGCGGCAAGTGGCACAGCGGCTGCCTCCACCTCGGCGCCCACGCTGGGGTTGGGGCAGCCTGAGCGCCCTGAAGCCGCAATCATTAAGRACCTGCCACACTTCCTTATCGGAAAGCACTTGAACACCCGGCCTCTGGGTAGCAGCCGCCTGGCTTGGGAGAGTGAGAGGCACTCGTTGCACCAGGGCTCCGTGCCTCGTCCTCCTTAGGGGCTTGTGCAACATCAGTGGCTGTGTGGGCTCACGGGGAAGCGCAGAGGGGCCCTGGTGTGTGTGTGTGTGTACGTGCGCACCCCGCACTCAGGGGTCCCCGCCGCGGCCGCTGCGGCTCTGGCCCTCGAGGGAGCCGGGCCTGAACATGATGGCGGCCCCCGTGATGGCGGCCGGGGGTGGGGGGGGAGCAGCAGCCGCAGCGGCCCTCCGGTTGCCATGGAGACTATCCCTCCGGTTGCCATGGAGACTATCCCTGCGGGCGCCGCTCCGCGCCCCCCTCCCGGCGCCTCTATGGTGCCGCCCCAGCCAACCGCCGCCCACAGAGGTGCATTGTGGGAAGCAGAGGGAGCTATGGCGGATGGTGAGGAACCGTAAGTGCCCTGTATGTGCGCGCTCGGCCGCGGCCGTCGCCCCGCTCCCCGGGCGCGGGCGGGCCCTGGGGCCCCCTCTCCCTCCTCCCCGGCGTCTGTGGCGCGGGACTGACCCTTCTTTTATTCTCTCTCTTTTAGGGAGAAGAAAAGAAGGAGGCTAGAGGAGCTGCTGGCGGATGGGTTAGTGGCGGGCGCGCGGGGCGGCCCGTGGGTCACGGCGAGGCCGCAGCCTCCGCAGCGACGTGCGGGGCGGGACGGAGGGAGGCGGCGCCGGGCTCGGAGCGGCCTCCCCTCCGACCCGAGCGGCGAGGCCCGGGGACGAGGGAGCTGCCGGGGAGAGGGACGAGGGGCTCGGCCCGAGCGGAGCGGGGAGGGCGCCCGGGGCTCGCGGCTTGGCTGGCAGGAGCTGCAGGTTCAAAACGCCGGGCTGCGGGGCCGCTGCTTGCGCTTGGTGCGCCCCTGAGCTCTGCCTCTGTCCTAACACCCTTAAAAACACGATCGCAATGACAACACGCTGAAATCTTTAACCTCATCTCCCCCGTAACGCTTCCCTGCACTACCTGTGGCCCTCTTCCCCCAAATCACTGAGCAGGTTTGGGGTGAGCGTAACGAACCCCTGGGCATGTCGGGGTGAGGGGTGCATGCCAAGTCCCTCAAAAGCACGGAGCTCTGGTGATGTGAAGGGCAGGAAAAGGTTTGGGGGCCTAAACCCGCGTAAGGGCCTTGCTACGCCAACACTCACAAAGTTTTYGATTTTAAAATCAAAGTAATTTAGGGAAAATAAGTAAGGTGTCTGTAAGGTGCTCTATAATGCAAGTGCCCCGTACAGATGTATCAATATTCCAAATGAAACACTTTAGAAACCGTGTCTAAAGTGAAACCTGAAGTCTCAGATTGAGTTATTGATGCTTTTTTCAGATCTCCAAATTGTCCAACCTCATAAAAACTAATCTATAGAATAATTACAAAAGTAAACTAAATCTTACGGACTTATATATGAAAAGAAAAATACTCATTTGAACAGAGAAAGAGTGCTGCTGGTTAATGGGTGTTTATTATAGACAATATAAAAGCAGAAAAAGTTGGTTCATAGCATCACCAAGAATCACTTCAGAGCTTGTTTCCAGAACAATTTACAAAGTGTAATAGAATCCATACAAGCAATTACTTTGAAGTATTTCGACCCATTTTGTTTGTATAAGCCATTTTTTGATGCTTAAATGTACTGAAACTGTAGACAGTATCTGAGTTCAGGTTTCAGAGGAGAGAGGTCATACACCTTTCTAAAATAATTATTTTTGATGTCAATTGTAAAAATTGGGAAAGGTGCAAAAGTTGAAGCTAGAGATCAAGACAGCCTGCATGAAATCAAATAAACTCTTTAGATTTCATTGAACTGTTAACTTACCTGAAGTCAGCAGCTAGCCAGGAATGTGCTCAGGCTGCAATCAAAATACAGGCAGATTATAAAGCAATTTATATCTTCGGTGATTTTTTTTTTACTGTTTTTGATCATCTGTTGTGAAATTACTGCCTGTACATTAAAGTCACTAAGGACACAGTTTGTTGCTCATTGTCTGAGTTCCCTGAGAACCATTTTGATGTTTTGATTGGATTTGCTTTCTATTTTGAGATGAAACAAGAGGAAGTAGCAATAAATTYGAGCTCAACAAGAATTATTGACATTAAGCATTCTTATTATTTCTCATAGGAGAAAGTATATAAGACTTCTTATCAATGATGACAGTCTTTCATACTGAGGATTCCAAAGGTCTTTTATAATGAGCTTAGTTTTTTATTAACAGAAAACGTAATCATTTCAACTGAGTGAAGCCCCTATTTGAAAAGGGAAGTCTTAAAGTAAACTTGCTATAGATTATCTTAACGTTAGAAAAACTTAGGAGTTAGCTAGTTTGGAACTATTTAAATCTCTTGGCAGTCTTATATAKATATAGTTATGAGCTATTAAAACTGACCTGCAAAAGGAGAAAAAAAAGGAAGTGGAGTATTTGATGAAAWAGCATGTCTTTAAAATATAAAAGAAGATAATTGCAAACATCCTTCTTTAATTCAGATTACTAGTGTTGGTAGGCTCAGGAGATAACTGTAAAGTAGAAATTTTCTAMACTAAATGGTACTAAAGGTAAATCCTCATTATTGAGGGTAAAGAGCATTCAAGACTTTTTTTWAAATTTCTTTTTGGTAACACTCATTTAGATGTGTTTTGGAGAATGAGACTAGACAATGCTGGGGCGTGTTGTTTATTCAGTGCTTCACAATTACAGTTACATCCATATAAACTGTGAACTCTAAAGTCTGTCAAAAAAGGAATACAAGCCTTGATACTGCAGGAAACAAACCAGCAGCCTCTAAAGGAACAATCTCCTTTTCTGTGCCCTTTTTAAATATGAGGGAAATTAAAGTAAAAAGAGTAAATTATTTTTTTCCACTTCAGGTCAACTTTCGCTAGTCGCAGCTAAATTAGAGGAACTTATTGAAGTGTCAGTTTTTGGTTTCTGTGTGTGTTTATATTACCGCTTTCTAACTGCACAAAGAAATCTCATTCATGCATATGTTTATGCCCATAAACATGCATAAAGAATATGCAAGTGCTTTTGCAGGAATGGTCAAAGTATTTTTAACATTATGTATGAAGATAAAAGTACATTTTAGAGGTGTGGCTTTTTCTCTATGATTTTGCAGCTGAATTTACTATGTTCTGTGCAGAATGGCTGTTGATGGTGGGTGTGGGGACACTGGAGACTGGGAAGGTCGCTGGAACCATGTAAAGAAGTTCCTGGAGCGATCTGGACCATTCACACATCCTGATTTCGAGCCAGGCACTCAAGTGAGAAACACTTATTTTAAATAAAAAGTTCATAGCGTATGTTGCAAACTAATGTAAACAGTTTCATTAATTGACCATCAGCAATGTATGATTACTAGAACTGCATGAAAAGCATATATTTTAATCAATCCATTGAGATGGATTGAGATTCTGGAAGAACATATTGTACTCGGKGTATAAGCTTGTATTTCTTAATTGTGCACTGTCATCTACAAGCTATCTCTCATCGTGTATCTACATTGAACATGTGTATTATGCTCTGTCTTGTGYGTCCCTATTAAAAATAGAAGCATTTCTGTGTCCATATTGAAAAAAGCATTTCTCTCAATTTTGGAGAAAGTGGACAAAATGAGGAGTTTCTTATAGATAGAGAAGGAATTAAGACTACAGTATGCCTAATATGAATGCCTATGGAATTTGGAAGGGTGGTTAGTAAAATACACTGTTTTTTAATAATTTCTTCTGCTTTGCTCTATTTATTTATTTATTGTTGCAGAGTTTAGAGTTGAAGATATTTTACTGTTAACTTTTTAAGACCCTCTTCTGGTATTTACGAATTTGAACTTGAGGTCTGGTAGAACAGTTTGCAGAAGGGAGTTATCTGGTTAAGAATTCTCAATTTTTTATGGTTGATAGTGTTTTTTTTTTGTCTGTTACACTTTTATTTTGTAATGTACATCAGCAAAATTCCTGTAGAGAGAAACAGTCTCTTTTTGAACTGAATTATAATGATAAAGGGAGACCTTGGTGTTTTCATGGTAAAAATTAATATAAATAAAATATAAACAGAGATGTCCCTTTTCTTCAGTTGGGGTATAGGAACTGCATAACTAAGCAACTAATTGAAATCCAGCATCTAATTAGTCCTGCAATCACAAAGTGCTTTATTGATACAAGTCGTTTAATGTGAAGCTTATTAGACAGTTAAGCCTTATAAACATGTTATTGTAAGTTTTATGAAGCAAAGGACAAATCATACTTTTCCTATTCAGAGTATTAATTTTCGTGTTTTGTGTTTTCTGCAGGCTCTTGAATTTTTGTTAAACACATGTAAAGTACTAGTAATTGGAGCAGGAGGATTAGGATGCGAACTCCTAAAAAATCTGGTAATTACTTAGTTTTCATCCTTTGTTTCTTAGTTTTTTCTTTTCTTTTTTTTTTTTTTTTTTTTTCCTGAGAAAATATTCTTTTTGCTTCACCGGTTTGGCAACTTTAACTCTATATGACTGTTATGTTTCTAGTGTATAATCCAAATTTACCAAATATGGGACTATACAGACAAACTGTGTATATATTGGAGAATGCACTATGCTAATAAGCTTGGAAGATGATAGTTGAGTATCTTGTGCATTATTTTTTAGTCATCTCAAAGCTCATCATGAAGAACATGCAAGTGTGAAGTATAGACAAAAAATCACTTGCAGTCTTAGGTATGATCTAATTAGGGATTTTTTAGCTATAAAAATATAAATAAATGAGTAAATTTTAAAATAAATCCTGCACATAACTATGGAGAGAAGTGTTGTTTGGAAGATAATGACTAAAAATGTTTTCTTTTCATATGAAAAGTCATAATTTCAAGTGAGAAAAGTAGCTACTATAAAAAACAAAACAAAAAGAATTAGTAGTCTTTTTTTCTTTCTTTTTTTTTTTTAATAATGTGTTTGGATTAATTCCAAGGGAAATACAAATTACTGGAATAATTCGTSTTCTTTCACAATGAAACAAGTAGAGCTAAATTTGCTGCTTGTATGGGGACCTTCATGTCCTTGGRATCAGTTTTGCTTTCCTGAGCAATGGATTTCAGGTTTTCTCATTCCTCAAGATCTGTAAATTTAAGATTATCTCCGAAGGCTGAATACTCCCTTAGAGTGCAGATTTAGGACTTAGATTGGCGCTTAGAGTGCCGAATTAGCACTCTTTAGCATTTAGAATGAATTTAAAAGGACTGTAAACATTTCATTTGCTGTTGAATGAGGCTGAGCRTATCTTTTCACAGGCGTTGTCCGGTTTCAGACAGATCCATGTCATTGACATGGATACTATAGATGTTTCTAATCTTAATCGACAGTTTCTGTTTCGGTAAGTGGATCATCTTTGTGATTTGGCTTTTCTTTTTTCTACAAAACTAAACAAAATGTATGTATGTATACAGGTGTTACTACTGTTGAAGAAAATGTCATAAAGTTTTCTAAACTTTCATATCGGAATAGTAATAATGTTTAACCAAATGTTATATGTTATTTGTTCTTGTTTTGAGATCTGTGGTTTCATGGTTTGATCCCGGAGATAATTAGCATACATTTCCTACTGTTCAAACGCAGTTAATAACAAATTTAGAAAGTAATAACAGACACAGGTTGAGTTATCAATTTCCCTGGTACCCTTTTCTTTTAATTACATAACTCTGAGGCTTTCATATCTGATGTTTTGAGAGAATGTCTTAGTATTATCCATATGAGTAAATTGCCCTGCAGAGACTATTAGTTATTAAATTCAGTATTTGTAAGACATAGATTCTCAAGACAGTAAATGTTACTAAAAWCATGGGTTTGAAATTGCCTTTTTTTCTTTTTTTTTTTTTTCCCAGACCTAAGGATGTTGGACGACCTAAAGCAGAAGTTGCAGCAGAATTCCTTAATAGCCGCATTCCTAACTGTGCTGTTGTAGCGTATCCTTTTGTAGAGTAGTAGCAGCCTTGGAAGGCCTCATAAAGCCCAGAAAAGTGTAGATGGTAAAACTACCTAAAATATTTTGTTACAGTCTTTTTTTTCCTTCTTTATATAGTTAAAAAAAAAAAAAAAGAAAAAAAAAGAAAAGATTGATTCAGCTGATGATTGAAAACTGCTTCTCAGAATGGAGTTACAGGAAATATATATCTAGAAAGAAAGCTAAGCTTTAAGAAATCATTACTTGTGTTTCTGTTGAGTCTGTTTTATTTGAAGTATCCAAATTGTCATTAGGATATTAGAATTACAGATTTATTCACCAGAGTGCCTTGAGTACATAGTAATAAGATACATTAGATTAAAAACATAAAGCACTGCTGATTAAGAGCTTTGTGAGAACACATTTGAGCTCCCGAAGGGGTTTTCTGCTCAGTTTTTTTCTGCATGTCCTTTGTTTGGTGCATTGGATGATGCAGCTTCAGCAATGGGAATTTTGAGTCTTCTGACCATGTTGTTTTAGRAAAAAAACCTAAAATTATAATGATAAAATATACAATCTTTTGCCTTTAGATCAGCAAAATAGTAAACTCAGCTGTTTGTATTCCTTAATTATGCATGCATTCAGATACTTTAAAAAGATTCAAGACATGGATGAAAGCTTCTATCGACGTAAGTGGTGTCTGTGTGCAAAACACTTGCTTTTACTTCAGAATATTGCAGTTGTTGCTTGGTGTTTTTTCTGCTAGTTAGATTGCTGATTATTTTAGTCTTCTACGATGTGCTGGTTTTACAGGTAACAAACAGAGAAAACTTAAATGCAACTGTCTAATAGGTAACCAAGGGGAGATGGTTGAACTACAGTCATTTCCTGTGAAAAAAAATCTATAGACAGAAAATATTGGTTGTCTTAAGAAATATGCATTAATATAGACTTTAAATAACATTTTTTTTCCTAGAATTTCATATTATTGTTTGTGGGCTGGACTCTATAATTGCAAGAAGATGGATAAATGGCATGCTGGTAAAGTCTTTGATCTTTTTAAAGCCTGGTTATTGCTTGAATATAGTTAACTAAAATTGGACAGATTTGTGSAAAATATATCATTAAAATGAAGTGAGAGATGTTGAAATTGGCAGCTTTCTGTATTTTTTCSTGCCATTTAAAAGAGAGAATAACTTGCATACTATTTTATGTTTGTTCAGTGTCCTGCAGGGCTAATTTCAGAGCACATGTTCAGGTCCCTATGAAGTCAGTTTCCAAAATTACTAAGAATGGAGGTTCCCCAACCTGTCTGGGTGCTCCCATTCTAAAAAGGGTTTTTCCCTTGCAGCCAAACAGAACTGCCTTGCTGCAACTTGTCAGTGTTGCCTTCTGGAATCCTGCTGCTACAAGGAAATAGCATGCTGTATATTGTAATTTCAACATTGTGAATTTGTTTTAAAAAATAGCGATCTTGAATATTTACCAACATGTACAGAAAAAAAGGTCCTCCAAAGAAACCAAGCAATAATTATTCCAGAGTACTATAAAGAAATAACAGCTTTTCATTGGGAGGGAGGAGGGAGGAAGGAGATGGTAGCTGAAGTTCTATTGCACTGACAAATAAATAGTGTTTAATACATTATGTATCCTTAAAATATCTTGTATCTTAAGCATGAGATCTTTGGGGTACCATTAAGCATAAAATTTCTGAGGTGATTTTTTTCTCCCTATAATTTCCAATTAAAAAAAAGTAAAAAAAAAAAAAGACAAAAAAAATCTTTTTTTTTATTAGATGTCATTTTTACATTATGAAGATGGTGTCCTGGATCCAAGTTCCATCATACCTTTAATAGATGGAGGGACAGAAGGTTTTAAAGGAAATGCTCGTGTGATTATTCCTGGTATGACGGCATGTGTTGAATGCACACTTGAACTTTATCCACCTCAGGTAATTAAAACTTTTGATAGTTCCTTTTTTTTATATATATATATATATATTCCACTTTGATTTGCTTGTTTCTTTCCCTAGAACTGTACTAAATACTTCTCTATTTTTTCTTTTTTGGTGGGTATTTCTTTTCTTCCCCCACCAGGTCAATTTTCCCATGTGTACAATTGCATCTATGCCTAGACTACCAGAGCATTGTATTGAGTATGTCAGGATATTGCAGTGGCCAAAGGAACAACCTTTTGGAGGTAATTAGTATATTGCCTTAGTGGAAATTAACATTTATCATCTCTAATTTTTTTGACTTAGCCATACACACCTTTGTTTAATCAAACAATCTTCTTACCTTCTATTAAACTTTTGTGACTCGCTGTCATACAGAATTGAAGCCATCTGGGTTGGTAGTTGCTTCTGTCTCCTCAGATCGGCCTTCCAGCCATATATTTCTTTGTACATTTATCTCTCTCTCATTGCACAGTATCTTTTCTGAGCCAAAGTGTAACCCATAACCCCTCTATAAAGCTATATATAAAAATTTAGAAATCGACATTTCTATAGAAATATATATTTGTGGKTTTTTTTAAGTGCAAAAATGTGAAGTTTTAATAGTTAAATGGGGTATTCATTTTTACCATATTTAAAACAAATGGGATATTTTTAGACAAAAAAAAAAATAAATAAAAGAAAGACTTGTGCTTCTGAAGAGCTGCTGCAACTGTTACTTATCTATAAATTAATTTTCCTGTAGAAGATGTTCCTTTGGATGGGGATGACCCTGAACACATACAGTGGATTTACCAGAAGTCTTTAGAAAGAGCATCGCAATTTAATATTAAAGGTGTTACATATAGACTCACCCAAGGTAAGGGGATCAGCATTTCACTAAGTTTGTAGCAATTTTTGCAATTAGGCTGAATTGGCATTCTTTGTACTTATTATGACTAAACTGGCAGCTCTGCTGGGAAAGAAGTAATGCTTTCTCCCTAGACAACTTAAAAGAGAAACAAGTAGCTTTTTTCCCTCTACCAGCAAGAAGTATTTCACAATGTGTCAGATGTTTAGGCATTCTTGATGAATCAGGCTGGGGAACTTATGTAGGACAAAACTGCATGTTCTTCTCTTAGTTTTAACCTGGAGCAGCTCCACAGTTTGCTTTAYACTATCTCAAAGAGTTCATACTAAACAAGAAACAAGAATACAAAACAAGAAAAAAAATTAGGCTGGTGAAGACTATAGTGTCTGATTTTTATGACTATGTGTGCTTCTGTTCATGTGCAAGTGCACAGTGCTGCCACGTACTTAATCAGCATTTTAAACTCTAATCAAGTAGATCACTAATTCTATTTGCATGATAGCTTTTTTCCCCTCCACATGTTCTACCTTTTCCAAAGTTCTTGAGAAGCATGACATTTTATTTTGTAATTAGTAAAGTTCTAGGAGAGTGTTTTAAGTAGCTTGGGGTCCACACTTCTGTAATTATTCTGGCTGAAAGTCATCTCACAGCATAGTTCCTGGAAAAGATGAACTTATTTGTTTTGTTTCTACAGGCGTTGTTAAACGAATTATTCCAGCAGTAGCTTCTACGAATGCAGTAATTGCAGGTATGCTAAAAGAACCAGAATGAAATTTCTAACCATGTCACCTCTGGAATGTAGATTTTAAATTTTCATAAGGCAATAGTTGGGACTGAAGACCTTGTGGGGGCAAGTAGTACATTTTAAGTGAGTCTAATTTATTCCTACTGTCTCATTTCTATCTTCCATGGAGAAACTGCACGTGATTGTGACTGCATGAATTTTAAGCTTATATGTGACTGTGTCAGTGAGCAAATGCATTTGAGACTGAAATAATACCAAGTGGAAAATGCGATATGTATGGTTAACACAGTCTCAGATTTGCGCTGAGTCTTTTATATTGATTCATAGTAATAGATAGTTGTTTATTTTTCTCTTTCAAACTGCTGTGTTATAAATGCTTTTACTTCTTTGATATGAACTTGTGTACTAATATCTATATGTTCTGACACAGAAAAGCAATGAAATTGTGGATTTTTTTTTATTTTGTTTTTGTTTTGCTCTTTCCAGCTGTCTGCGCCACAGAAGTTTTTAAAATAGCCACAAGGTATTTCATTTCTTATTAATAAAACACATAATTTCCAGCACAATGAGTTGTATTAACACTAATGTATTTATCTTTACAGTGCATACATTCCTCTTAACAACTACTTGGTGTTCAATGATGTAGATGGATTATACACATACACATTTGAAGCTGAAAGAAAGGTTGGTACTATTAAAGTCTCACAAAGTTGTTTTCCTTGATGCTTATTGCAGTTTCAATGAATTTCTGAAACCCAGAATCGAACCTCTCTGGCACTAGGTCTAAATATTTCTTAAATTTTAAAAGGAGAAACTACAGTGTTGCCAGTGTTGCTTTCACCTTGTGTGGATGAGGTCTAACACTGGTGAGAGTGGAGACCTATCCAGGTGAAGTAGCAGGACTGGAAAAGATTAACCTCAAGAACAAGATACCTTTTTTAATGAAAGCTTTTGATGTCCTGAAGACTGTGCTACAACCTGTTTTTCTGCTGGGTTCCCCCTCCCCACAAAATTACATAGTATGCTTAAGGGCATATGTCATATTTTGAGTGTTGAGCCAAAGTTTCTTGTATTTAGAAAGCAGCTGTTGRTATGCGGAGGTTTCTCAGACCAGCTAGTGCTGACTGACTGCTTGTAGAACACTGGTATTTAAACACCATTGCTTTTCTTGGGCTAGCTGTGGAGGAAAAGAGTGCTCAATATACAAGATTTACCTTGTAAAATAAGGAAATGAATTTTACACAGTAAAACACAGAAGGAAAACTTCTAAAAAAGAGGTTGTGATGACAGTGATTCCAGTTTTGCAGTACTCCTAACTTCAGTTCACATGGAATTTGTATTTCATAAACACATAGCTGATACTGGTAGCCAGTCAGTCAAAGAATGACCGGCATCACTGGGAACTGCAATTGTCCATAAAATTTTTGCAGCAGTTTTAACACTTCTGCAGAAATGTTTTTTAAAAACAAAAGAAAATAAAACAACCCTTGCAACTATCACATAAACTTCAGTACTGTGCTGCTTTTTRTAGGAGAACTGTCCAGCCTGCAGCCAACTTCCTCAAAACATAGAAATTTCCCCATCAGCTAAATTGCAGGAGATCTTGGATTACTTGACAAATAATGCTTCATTGTAAGTGTGCAACTCTTCTGATTTACTTGATGATTTTAATTAGTTTTTCTCAAAAAAGATGTTAATAAACCACTTTTATCTAATTTTTTTTTGGAATATGTTTTAAACATAGGCAAATGAAGTCTCCAGCAATCACAGCAACCATGTATGGGGGAAATAAAACACTATACTTACAGGTACTCTACACTTAATTTTGTTTAATATTCTTATTAAAAAAGCAAACAAACAAAACTTTTTTTGACTTGATTTGAGATGGAACATTTTATTTTCGTTTTCCTCTAGACTGTAGCCTCCATTGAAGAACGAACAAGGCCGAATCTTTCCAAGACGCTGAAAGGTATCATCCAGTTGTCACATGCACGTTTTCAACATACTCCTCTTAAACAGGAAGATACTGTTTTTCAGTTTTTGCCTCTTCATGTCGTATTTATCTTTATTTTGCCCTCATAGAAGAATAAAACTGTGTATAAATGAAAAAAAAAAAACAAGCAGTACATCCCTAGCTAAACATATGCATACTGCTTTGTTTCTTCCTGGTGATAGCTTGTGGGGATGGCATGGCATTCTTGACTTTTTTTTTTTTAAATCACGAGTTGCTGTAGTTGAACTTTTCYTTCTCTTTCAGAATTGGGGCTTGTGGATGGCCAGGAACTTGCAGTTGCTGATGTTACGACACCGCAAACCATGCTGTTCAAACTTCACTTTACTACTTAATTCAYGCATAAGGATGCCACTTATACAGAGAAATCTTTATCCACCTTGTAAAACAAATGCACACTGTGGGTGTTAAAGTAACCTGAAATGTTCATTTTAGTACTAGCGTTGTTGAAGGTTAGATAATCCAGATGAATCACCATATTTCAGAATTGTATGTAGAAGCCAATATTTGGTGGATTATATTTGTATAAATGCTTACTAATGTACAGAACTCTGATGTATAGGAATACACTCTTTTCCAGTTTTTGTTGTCAAAATGTTAATGCACACACATGGAAATTTTAAAGGTGGCCAGAAGACTGGTTTTCTTGTTGAATTTGGAGACGCGCATGCATGCGAAGAGATACCCTTTAAAAGGAACCACAGTGATCTGAATTTAAATTTTTAGCACTCCTGTACATTCACCAAGTCACCTTAAAACCAGAGGGTCAGTAGATGAAGCATTGTTTCCTTTTATTTGATTAATCTTCAAAAATATGTTAAATAACAGAGATTGCTTTGTTTACAAGAAAATACAGAAAAATAAAAAAAAAAAAGGACAAAACTACTGTACATGAAAACCCAGTCATGTATATTTGCGAACCATGAATGACGGCTGTGCATAGAACTGCAGATTATGTTCAAGTATCATTGGTGCTGTTAAGCTATTTATTAATAAATGATAATAATAATTAAAAAAATCTTAAAAATAGCTTAGTTTGTGGCATATCAGTGGGCATTCGCGAGTGTGTAAGAGGGTTGAAAATACTGCAATCTTTTTTGGGGGGGATTTAAATGATGATTTTTACGTTATTGAGGGCTCAAGTAGAGACCATGCTTGTGTATTTGCGTTAGTACTTTTGTAACCGCCAACTCGAGCATTAAAAAAACAGGAACCGAAGTTGTCATTTCAATATCTAATGT
This sequence comes from Nothoprocta perdicaria, assembly GCF_003342845.1. NCBI lineage: Eukaryota > Metazoa > Chordata > Aves > Tinamiformes > Tinamidae > Nothoprocta > Nothoprocta perdicaria. The sequence continues at coordinate 2,220,540 of NW_020456198.1, forward strand.
CACCCAACGGGGCGGGAGCCTAGGGGCCATGACGCCTACCGAGGCGGAAACGGCGCCCCGCCATGACGCCTACCGAGGCGGAAACGGCGCCGCGCCATGACGCCTACCGAGGCGGAAGCGGCGCCGCGCCATGACGCCTACCGAGGCGAGAGCTCTCCGCGTGACCGGAAGGGGCGGCCCCGCGGCTGCGCGCCGCGCCGTGTGCGACGTGGAGCGTGGCGCGTGCGCGCGGGCGCCGGGCCGCGCTCCGCGGGAGCCGAGGCCTGCGGGCGGCCATGAGCTGGTTCAACGCGTCGCAGCTGTCGAGCTTCGCGAAGCAGGCGCTGTCGCAGGCGCAGAAGTCCATCGACAGGGTGCTCGACATCCAGGCCGAGGAGGGGCCCTGGGCCGACGCCGTCATCCCCGACTATGGCGACGGTGGGAGCGGGCGCGGCCTTCCCTGCCCTCCCTCTTCCCGCCCTCTGCGTGTGGGGCTTGGGGAGGGGGTGGGTGATTATCCCCCCTCGGAGCGGCCTTGGGCATGRGGAAAAAAGGGAGTCCAATTAATTAAAACGGAGAGGAAAAAAAAAAATATGTGGGGAGGGGAAACACCCAGAGGAGCCTTTTGCTGCCGGTGGGTTGAGCCTGAGGCTTCCGCTTCTTGTGTTGACCTGTGGCCTAAAAGGAGGATCCAAACGGGGAAAACGTCTCCTCCCTATGGGCAGTTTTTCAGTGTGAAGCTTGGGGGAGAGGTTAAGGYGGAATCGCTGCTTAGGGATCACCTAGCAAAAAAAAGCCCCCTGCAATCTAATAGAAGCTTTCCTGTTATTAATAACTGCATTCAAGGTAGCATTGGACAAGGAAAAGGCAGAGAAATAGAGTCACCTGGTGTCAGAGGCCTTAGTGGCAAGAGAATTTCGTGTACTAGCAGTAGGAGGAGGATTTCAGACGGAGTCACAGCAGAGGCTCAAAAATCAAGTCCTGAATCAAGGGAAAGTGTTTTCTAGGTCAGTTCCTTAGCAAAAGTGTGGGCTTAGTTGCAGGTCTTTGTTACTGAATGGGAGCCAGGGGGCTTCAGTCACGTGTATAGTCTGTCATTTTGTTAAATTACAGGATTCTCTTATAGGAAGATATGTAGGCCTTAGTTTGTTAACATTGTAAAATCGTCCAAACCACKTTTAGGTTTTGCTTGTATCTCTGAGTGCTTGCAGTAGAATTCGTAATAAAGTGGCAAAGACCAGRCTGCTTCTGTTTTTCAGGTGGAAATGTATTTACTTTAAAAGAAACCAAAATATTTTCCGATATTACAGTTTTCTCAAGTGAGCTTTCTCTAAGCTATTAAATCATGGAGAARTTCATAATAAATTGGATATAGTACTTAGGTTGTTTTAAGTTTTTGAGTCTGATAGGTATTCATATTTTCTTAGATGATAGTTCAAGTATTATAACTTGGGGWTTTTGTATTCATGTGTTAATATGAGAAAACAGATACTACATAAAATAAGCTTGTTTTTAAGTAGCCTGAAACAGTTTTGTTTGCCAAAATCAAGTTGGCAGTTGTTTTTGAATACCAGACTGATTAATCTTTCTTACTCTGTGGCTACAGTATTTGGGATGTGAGTGAAATTGATGCTGTAATTCTTGTGCTGCTGACATGTCTTGGAAAACTTGCAAGAAATATATAACAGTAACTAATTGTTAACAGAGCTTTAGGATGGCTTCAGAGCTTCCCACAGGGGAGGAGTGACATTATCCTCTTAGTTTTGGTGCTGCAGCCCAGACGTGACAGCAAATAAAAACACAAATTGTCAATTTTTACCCTGTTGCTGTTTGAAGAAAAACATGAACAGCAGTGTAACTGTTTCTTCTATGGCCTGTGGAAAATAATGCTGCCGTTGGCATTTGGAAAATTGTCAGAAGTTTTAAGGGCCTTGGTATGGTGTAAATTTTGCAAATATTGGAAAATTGTCAGAAGTTTTAAGGGCCTTGGTATGGTGTAAATTTTGCAAATATTTAAAGATTTTTTTTTTCCTTGTGATCAGTAGTTGTGTTTAAGGGCTTGTCCCTTTCCTCGTCCCTGTGTTCAGTACTATTACATAACTTTTAAATTTTTCTCCCTTTCTAATGTTTAGAATTTTTGTTTCTAAATTGTCCGTGCTTGAACAGGGGAGGTTGAACTAGATGATCTCTAGAGGTCCCTTCCAACCTCACATTTCCTCTCCACGGTCACCCTCCCTTGTTCCCTTCACAAAGGAAATGTGTTTCCTTTTCTTGTGTCTGAATAGGTTTCTTGTCAGAACTGGCTTTCMAAATTGGCTCATTTCACCTTCCTGTGAACTTCTGTCCATCTTCTTTCTGCAATCATCAGTCTTGGAATTTCTGGTGTAATTTGTTTATGGTTCCTTTCTGCCTCTGCATGAGTTAGTGTTTAATAGGAAGAAAATTGTTTTCATTCAGATACTCCAACTTTCTGGAGTTGTTTCTGTCCRTGTTATGTCTGAACTATTTCATGTGTCTTACGAAACTTGTTTCGCTTTGTCTAAAAATCATTCAATGCATTGTAAGAAAATAGTTACAAAACAGATACAGGGCTTGTTTATGGCGATATGTATTTAAGTTGCATGGTATTGAACACTTTTCTTCTGAAATGCTGCATCTGAAAAAAACAAATACTGAAAATAACACATTTTAAGTGTTTTTGGCATGTCTCTTGTTTTAGGAACAAATTCTCTTATAAGTGGAGGATGGGATAYGTCTTCCTGGGGTTTAAATTCCAATACAGAGCCACAGACTCAGACGGTATCTCCGACAGCAATCACCAAGCCAGTAAGAAGAACGGTAGTAGATGAATCTGAAAACTTCTTCAGTGCCTTTCTCTCTCCAACTGATGTTCAGAGTATACAGAAAAATCCAGTGGTGTCCAAACCTCCAGCCAAATCCCAGCGACCCAAAGAGGAAGTGAAAAGCACTTTAAAGGAGTCTCTACACACCAGTCAGCTGGAAGCACCGGTGACAACAGAGGGGGACGTGAAAGATTCCTCTGTAGCTGGCCTAGTGGACTTGAAAAACTTTGAGATTCCTGAGGAGAAATTAGAARAAAGTCCTGTGCTTAAGTCTAATGCCCAACATGAAGCAAGCACAAATGAAGTTACCGATAAAAATGTGTCTACTCTAAATTTGAAAGTGCCTGAAAAGGCTGTTAATGAAAAATCCAGTGTTGGAAGTCATGGAGCAGGAGGTGCACTGGATAGCACTTCACAATCCCTTAATACAGGTACAAAAGACATGGGCTTGGAAACTAAGGAGCAAAAAACTGAGGACAGGCAAAGCAATACACCTTCCCCTCCGATCAGCACCTTCTCCTCAGGGACATCCACAACTAGTGATATTGAAGTTCTGGACCATGAAAGTGTAATAAGTGAGAGCTCAGCAAGTTCAAGACAAGAAACTGCAGATTCGAAATCCAGTCTTCATCTAATGCAGACATCATTTCAGCTTTTATCTACATCTGCCTGTGCTGATTATAATCGTTTAGATGACTTTCAAAAACTGACTGAAAGCTGCAGCTCCTCTGATGCTTTTGAAAGAATTGATTCATTTAGTGTACAATCTTTAGATAGCAGAAGTGTAAGTGAAATAAATTCAGATGATGAATTATCAGGCAAGGCTTGTGCTTCAGTATCTGTCACTGTCATTCCTCCTGCACCAAAGACAGACATGGTTGATCCTGAAAAAAGTAACTGTGAAGAATTGAATGACACTCCTGTTTTACATGCTGAAGAAGCTGAGATGGAAGAAAGTGGAAGAAGTGCAACTCCTGTTAATTCTGAGCAGCCAGATGTTTTGATTGCTACTGTGCAAGCTGATGAAGAACAGGCTGTGCAAGAGGACRCTGTGCTGCAGCAGGATGTTGTGGAAAACCTGCTTGAAGAAGATGACTCTGAAAAGCAACAACTTAAAAAGGTAACAGTAAAACATTTTATATAATTACATAGGGATTAGCTCATTAGGGATTTGCTTCACCTTGTTTGCATAAATTGATGCTGAATTAACTTACTTTGTTTAAAATAAGAATAAAGTCTTTAGTGTTCTACAATGGAAGAACACTTGGCCTTTTCCTYCCCCTCCCCACCACAGGCTTATAAACTATCAAAGTTTGACTGTGTTTTGTAAGTTCTTGCAAATATTTTCTGCTCTTGTGTATTTGCATATACTACAAGCCTTGTAATAGCTAGAATTTTAGTAGTCATATTTTGAAATAATTTTTTTAGTCATGCTAAAATGGTTATTGTGCTCGTTGGAGAGCACATATGAAGAGCAGTATTAGCTTAATGCAAACAAGTCCTTTTTTCTAGGTGATTTAATGCTTTTTAGTAGCAGAAAGTTTCCTTTGAAAGAGATATGCCATGYTTTTTAATGAAGTGGGGAAGCACAGTGAGAAGCATAGAGATGATTCATTCAAAKAGATGGCAATCTGTTTCAATTCCCCCCAATTCCACCACTGTGAACTTCCTTTTTTCCATCACTTTCCTATCCTCCTTGAAAACTGAGCTGCTGTGACATGTTCTACTGTTTTTATTTTGCTCATAAAGTGTTTGTATAATATGTGATATAGCTGGGCCCTAAGGTTGGCCCTGCCCTGCAGGAATATTTGTAGTAGTGGTGCTGTTACTTATAGTAGCAGAAGAAAGCAATTGCTGTGAGAATTGCTAAAATCCCCAATTTAATTTGTGTTTTAAGGAAATTATTTTTGTTTAAATTGTACAGAATGTCAGTGTAAATYCTTAGGACCTACATGGTAATGGACTATTATGAATAGACTTTTTTAACACTGGAAATAGTGATAATAGACTACAGCAGTGGCCCTTATCGAGCTGCRTATTTACAGAATGTTCAACGTGTGTATTTATATGTTTGCTTTATTTCTGTATGCTCCTCAAAATTTGGTATGAAGAGGTGATGTTGACTGATGTAAGTTGTCTTGACCATGCCGGAAAGTCACCAGCTTTAGCTGGTGATCTGCTGCTTCCTGCTAACATGTCACAGAAGAAACCTTCTGCAATATTAACTATAATTTGACTCTGTAAAGTAGTATGAAGAACCCAATGAGAGTCTTAATGGTTAATGCTAATTATCATTTTATAGACAATGWTTAAAACTCTTATGATTGAATATTGGTTGCTTTTAAATTGTTATAGTAGRAACATAGTGTGCTTCACTGATTTTAATTCATTAATAAAATGAAGAACTTCAGCTCTGAAATGGTTTGGGGAGAAAATTGTGGGGGGAGAGGGGGGAGGAAAAGTCTTCCTCTCTTGWGATTTGATTGTCCTGTCCAAAACCTCCAGGTGATTGATTCGTTGAATGAGAAACTAGAGAAGAGAGAAACACAGTTATTGAATACTAGTAAAGAAAAGGCACGCCTGGAGGAAGCTTATGATAACCTTAAAGAGTAAGTATGAAATAAAAATATATTGGGTGTGACTGTAACTCTAGTGTAACAGAAACAGTAGAAAGTACGGAAACACAAGTCCTTCTTGYAACCAGAACGAAGATTTCCAAGGGTGCTTGCTCTTTGGGAAAAACAGAAATGAAGGTTGTATGTACCATGGTTTCTTTTTTTTTAATGGTATTATTTCTTGGATCCTGAATCTCTCTTTGGAAGGTTGATGAGAGATTTCTGTAAGTAAGCAGCAAGAGTGAGAAACAGAGGTGCAGTCTTTGTTATAACACTGGAAATGGTCTCTTAAAGGAATCTGTTCTCTGATAGAAGCAGACGAACTCAGTTTACAAAGCAATTTTCTGTCAAGCAGGTCTTTATATTTTAATTGTAGTAGGCTCTGAAAGTATAGCAGAAGGGCTGTTTGTAGGAGGAAAAAAAAAAAAAAATTGTCCTTGATATGATGTAGGTTAATTTGAAAGAACTTGAATAATGGGTAGAATATTTTTTGGTAGATTTAGCATTTCATTGTTYTTACAGGTAAATTGTTGAAATAATGAAGAGCTTTGATTCTTTGAATATGGACCTCTAATGTTTAGAATTAGTGATGAAAGCATATAAAAATATACATTTATTTTAAAAACATTTAAGAYCATCTATCTTTTACAAGCTATTTGAAATGCCAGATAACTATGAAGCTGTACTGAAATGTTAATTTTGCATTAGTGAAATCCTTAGAATGAAAGAAGAGAGCAATAGCATTTCGTCCCTTAAAGAGGAATTTGCTCAGCGAATAGCAGATGCTGAAAAGAAGCTCCAGCTTGCATGCAAAGAAAGGGATGCAGCTAAAAAGGTAATCAGATTCTTCAGTGCCACTAATGTTCATGTCAGATGAAAGTGAAATTTCTTGGGGGAACCCATGTAAACTAAGCTAGGAGAAGGCACGAGACTGGCAGGTGCTATTTCAAGGAACTGTAAACTAACATAAGCTGATCTGGCTTCCCGGGCTCCTTATTACTTCCTTGTGTTGATGTGTATTCTTCTGCCACGTCATGAATTGAGTGAGGAYATTATTCAAGTTAAAGGCAGGCAGTCTCTTCAAGGGAAAAAAAATCCTCTAGTGTCATTTACTCTATGTCTACATATGTATTTGTTTTGGCTTGAGGGACAGAAAAGGCTGCAGGATGTAGTGAAGTGGCAAAGAATGGAATGATTTCTTTGGATGATTAACTGGTAGGAGAGCTAAGTGCTGAGGGGCGGGAGTTGTTTGGAATGAACAAAACACTGAGCAAAAGCAAAGTTTGTGCAGTTAAATTGTTCTCAGATTCTAATAACAGCTTTTATAGGCAGGAGGACAAATGAAAAGGTATATGTACTTATATATATATATACACATAGGTTTTTTGTGTGTGATTGTATGAAAAAAATAGTCACAAATATTTTGTTCTGTTATTCAGGAAGTAAAGAATGTTAAAGAAGAATTGGCTACTAGACTTAATTGTAATGAAACCGCTGAATTACTGAAAGAAAAAGATGAGCAAATCAAAGGATTAATGGAAGAAGGTGGGAATTAAAGATTTTAATAGAAAAAAGTTTGTAGAATAAGTTTGTTGAAAAGTATTTCACATATGAGCTGCCTTTATGTGGGGAAAAATACATTAATTGAGACAGATAATATCTAAATTTCTAAACCATTTATTTAACAGCAAAGACTGTCAGGAAAGAATAGTCAAATGTAGATGGCTGGAGATGTATTTTCAGCAACGTTTATTAATGCTGTCATAAATTAAAACCAGGATACAATGCAGTTATCCACGCACCATTTAGATGAAATTTGACAAGAGTACTGTTCAGGTCACTTCTACAATATCTCCTTTACTGCTGTTTAACTTTGGAAGTAAAATACRGTTACTAAATGAATTGACAAAGCAAGCTTTTTCTGATGTTATGGTGAGCCAAGTTTTTCTACTTTCAAAGCCTTTCATGGCTTACTCTGTAGTAGTGGAAGTTAATGCAGTGAGGTCATTTCAAGGCTAGCTGGATTGTACAGTGATAGCCAGGATACACTAACTTTATGTGCGTTTTCTTTATAGGAGAGAAGCTTTCTAAACAGCAGCTGCACAATTCCAACATTATTAAGAAACTAAGAGCAAAGGAGAAAGAGAGAGAAAATACTAACACAAAACAGAAYAAAAAGATTAAGGAACTGGAAGAGGAATTGCAGCATTTAAAACAGGTGAGAAATTGTTTCTTAAAAAACTTTGTAGAGTAGTTGCAGGGCAGTTTTCTGGGAGGTTTTAGGTAGTTTAACTTCTTTTTGTTGTTTGGAGACTTAGAATTTTGGAGTATGATTTCCAGTTGCCTTTTCCCAGAGAGCAATTTCAAAGCAATTCAGACTTTTTTAGGTTACCTAGTGCTGACTGAGCCAAACTAACAGCTTCCTCCTTCCAGAACTGCAGGCCCATCTTATTCCTGCTGCTTGTTTGCACTTACACTGGTATTCACTTGTACTTGTGTTAGGTAATGGGCTCACCAAATTCAGTTCACTAACTCAATACTGTAGAATCCATCCCAGCAAATTTTCGGCAGATTTTTTGCTGGCTTAGTAAATTGAATAAGTATCTCACAAGGAGCAACATCTGCATGAGTAAGTATGTGAATCAGATGTTGTTCCTTCTTCAGGGAAGTTGAGGAGCAAAACCTCTCTGTTTTGGGAAAGCTTAAAATCAATTTAATCATTTTGGTGTATTGTCATCCTGAATCAACCATCACAGTTGGCATTGTCCTTGCTCAGCTGGTGTGGACTACCCATGTGCTGTGGACTACCCCATGTACTGTGGTTAGTTTGACACATTTGTTTTGTACTCCAATAGGTACTTGATGGCAAGGAAGATCTTGAGAAGCAGCATCGAGAGAGCATTAAACAACTGAACAGTGTTGTAGAGCGACAAGAAAAAGATCTTACTAAGCTCCAAGCAGAGGTGGAAGATCTTGAAGAAAGGAACAGAAGTGTCCAGGCAGCACTTGACAGTGCTTACAAGTAAGAAGATATCTGCCTGCTTGTCTTCAAGTGTGCTTTCAGCTATTGTCTCTGTTCCTTGTGCAGGACTTGCAAGATGTCCCAAAGTTGTTATTAATACTGTATAATCTGTAAGAAGCATTGCATTTTTTTTTTCTTCTTAGAGAACTTGCAGATCTTCATAAAGCTAATGCCACAAAAGACAGTGAGGCACAAGAAGCAGCCCTAAGTCGGGAAATGAAGGCAAAGGAAGAACTTGGTTTAGCTTTGGAGAAGGCCCAGGATGAGGCACGGCAGCAACAAGAAGCTTTGGCAATTCAGGTGGGTCTTAAGTGTGGTGAATAAAGCTTTCTGTTTGAACAGATGAATGTGCAAACAAACTTGGAAAGTGTTGTCCAGTGATGGATAGATTATGGTGTGTTTGCAAAACTCAAACCTTTAACTTTTAAGAAGTCTCTCCTGTCTAATGGAGTTTAAAAATGTTATACATCTCTTGAAATGGACCATCTGTTTATGGTACTATAATTTTTGGCAAGAGATAAGTATCAGCCTATCTGTCTTAGGTGGCAGACCTGAGACTAGCGCTGCAGCGTGCAGAACAGCAGGCAGCAAGAAGAGAGGACTACTTACGCCAGGAAATCAGTGAACTGCAACAGGTACTGTAGCAAATAATACCAGCTCATAACTGCAAGGAGAATGTCAAAAAATGTTATAAAATGYGAGCTTGAATTTAATAATCAGACAGATTAAGTTTTGGTGTTTTTTGTGGTTGATGGTTTGTGTGTGTATTAAAATATATATATTAGTATTTAAAATCAGAAAGTTCATGATGCTTTTTAAACTTACTGCTGTCCTCCTATCATGAGAGAAAATGAAGCCATTACTATTCTGATAATACTTTAAAATTTCTTTGATTTGAATGTTCTTTGGTTTGAATGTTTCTTTAGCTTTTGGTCTTTTTTGATATAGGAGTCCAAAGACTCCTATATCAAAGGTCTATACCTTTGGCAAAATGCATCACCTGGTGTCCAGAAGGAAAAGCAAACTGAATAAAAAACATGTTAGAGCACAGAAGAGTTTGTCTGTGGTTGGAAATGAAGAAGATAATACTTGAATGTTGTTTTGGGAGGAAAAAACACCAAGAGAAGACCCTTAGTTTAGGGACAGTAATCTTATTTTCATCTTTAGTGAACGGCTAGTTATGAGCTGGTAACTTGCAAAGCCAGTATTAAATTTGCTTAATCTGGAAAACTTYGCCAGCACTCAGCAGTGATATCAGATAAACTGCCCTCCTTCTTCCAAAATGTAGCGTTTTCATCTGTTCTTCTATGATATATGTAAAAATGTTATACTTACATTTGGGAATTTTGTACTTCACTACTAGTTGGAACAAACACGTTTTTAAAATATAAAGCAAATTGCTAAATTCTGTGGTARCATATTAATCTGTCATATGGTTGTAAGGTTAAATCATATTTCATTTGTGATTTCAGAGACTTCAAGAAGAAGAGAGTCGGAACCAAGAACTGAGTCAAAGTGTCACATCTGCTACACGACCACTTCTCCGGCAGATAGAAAATTTGCAAGCAACGCTGGGAGCACAAACCTCCTCATGGGAAAAACTGGAAAAGAATCTTTCTGACAGACTTGGTAAGATTTTATTCATTTATTTATCTTTTACCGAACTGTGAGACTCTTGGTTGAAGATGTGAGATACTGGTAGTTATTTGCCCAAAATGAAGAGCTGGCAATCAAGAGAAATGAGCCCGAAATGCTTTTGTGCGGGAGAAACCATTGTACTTTTGGGTATTCTGCCAAGGATTTTGAACAGATAATTCACTGATTCTCTTTGAAACATGAAGCGGAGATGGTAAAGCTTGTGTGTCCTTTCAGCGCTTAAAAGAATCCTCCCTGAGATGYGGATAATAAATCAGCACTTTCTGTTGTCAAACTTGGTCCTGCGATTCCTTGTTTTTAAAGGTTGAAATGTAATCATTTATTTGTAATTTTATAGTCAATGAAACATATTGATCCTGTAGCAATCTGTTATTTTAAATGAATAAAAAGACAATTAAAAAGGGTAGAGACAAAGACTTAATGTCCTTTGCAACAGAAAACAGAACCTTTCTTTGCAAATCAGAAAAAAAAGAATTGCATTTCATGTGGCTTACAAGAATGCCTGAGTTTCATTTTGATAAATGAATAATTGATCCAAGTTAAAGATGTTTGGTCAAAAAGTAAAGTTTATATYTTTCCTTACTTGATTTTAGGTGAATCTCAAGCCCTTCTGGCAGCTGCTGCAGAAAGAGAACGGGCAGCAACAGAAGAACTTCTCTCTAATAAAGTTCAAATGTCTTCTACTGAATCTCAGAATAGTCTTTTAAGGCAAGAAAATGCTCGTCTTCAGGCTCAACTAGAAACAGAGAGAAACAGACTGAAGAAAATGGAAAATGAGAACAGTAGGTGGGTTAATGGTGTTTCTTTGGAACTGTAGTGAAACGGAGTATGCCATTGCACCTAAGCAATGCCAGCAAGTTGTTTTGGCTTCGGGTTGGAAGACTTGACTTTTTGTGCAGTAGTATCAACATTCAAAATGTTGGCAGCTATGCAGATAGCTGCCAAACTTAACAAACTTTATTTCATACTCAAGATTGTCTGAAGCATGTTACTTTCATATCATTTTCACATATTGCAACTCTCTTTATTTTAAAAGTACATGAACCTAAAATAATGAAAGCTGTATGACTTTCTTTCTTTCCTCGATGTAGATATGAGGTTGAGCTAGAAGGTCTCAAAGATGAGTATGCAAAAACCCTTGAAGAAGCAAGGAGAGAAAAGGTATTGTCCACCTCAGATTTAAACTATGTTAGTCTTGCAGCCTGGCCTGGCACGTAGTTCACAAACTGTATTTGTTTCTATAGATGCTGTTAACTACTCAGTTAGAAATGGAGAAAATGAAAGTCGAACAGGAAAGAAAGAAGGCAATTTTTGTGCAGGAAGCAACAAAGGAGAAGGTACCAAAACTTGATGTTTCTGTTTAATCTTATTGGTGCTATGGTGTCAGGTACCTAGAACCTGACACTTGCGAGCAATAAAACAGGCTTGGAACAATACAGTAGATATATCTGTRTAACCTAGGTGTTAGGGATTTTTTTTCTTTACTCTGACTGCCTTTTACTTCCAGTAAAATGCGAGAAATTTTGAATTTGAAATTGTAACGCTTTTTTAAAAAAAGTTTTAATTAACATGCCCTCAGAAGAGGCATCGTTCCATTAGGACATCCTTCCTACCATGCAGGCATACAATGTAGTGTATGCATCTCCTTTGTTTGTTGAAAGAGGATTTCTTTTGACATAGTTTGCAACAACTTTATTATTGTTTCCTGAAAAAATCTACTGTGTTCAATGTAAGCTGACTAGGCTGTCAGTAGTGTAAGTAATTCTTTACTGTATGAACCAGCATATAATTTAAGGGGGAAGAATGGTTATTTCTAAGACTATGTTCAATGCCTAGTGGTAGTGAAGGATATTGTCTTTTTCTTCACCATCTACGATACCTTTGTTGCTCTAATTGGTTATATTTTTCTTGAAGGATCGGAAGTCATTTGCAGTTGAAACTGTTGCAAGTACTCCTAGTATGTCACGCTCTAGTTCCATAAGCGGAGTTGACATGGCAGGTCTTCAGACATCCTTCCTCTCACAGGTATTTTGGGATTTTTTRATAGGCTACTTTCTTTTCAAGAAGGTTTCTTCAGTTAGAAAAYAAAGAGCATATTGATTTTAGACTAGTTAATTCCTGTGCAGAGACTTCCAAAGCTAYATGATGCCTGTGATTATAGAGCATCTGTGTAAGACAACATAAACCKACAGTGCTTACTGCATAATAATATGGACAAATATAAATATAAGTGCTAAATTTGTATGACTAAGCTAGCAGAGTGAAATTACGCTGATAGATGTGAGGGAGTCAAATCAGCTTGACTTCTTTTTACCAGCAGTCCTGGTTTAGGGCACACCCCAACTCCCTAGGCAGTGCCATTGACTGGTGTGGTCTGTGCAAAGTCTTTTGCTTCTGCTGCTTTCCTGTAGTTAGGCTTATGAGCATCCARAGTAAGTATTAGTTGTGTATATGAGTGGGAACTTACTTCAGTTTATAGCAGTCTAACTTTAAATAAAGTGATACTTTGAGAGGACAGATTTCAAAGTGTACAGTGTTGTTTTGCTTTTTGTCTAATCTTAAGGTTCTTTAACTTTTGTTTACAGGATGATCCTCATGATCACTCATTTGGACCAATATCTACTAGTGGGAGCAATCTCTATGATGCTATAAGAATGGGAGCAGGTTCAAGTATAATTGAAAACCTTCAATCACAGTTGAAACTAAGAGAAGGAGAGATTTCACATCTGCAGGTACTGTAGTCACTCAGATGTAACTAAATTCAGGACTTGACAGTAGAATGATTAATGGTGTCGTGTTTTTTTTTTTTTTTTTTTTTTTTTTTTTTTTTTTTTTTTTTAATCTTAAAAGCCCAGTCCCTGTCTGGTCCCTGTTCTTCGCAGTGCTGTGCATTCACTCTTCCCCTTCCATGACAGTTCTACTAATTAAGATAGCTGCCTAAGATAGCTGCTGGAGCTGTGTGTACGGAAGAGCAAGCTTAACTTKCTTATCTAAAAAACACTGATAAGAATTGAGAAGAAAGGGGATGCTGTCTTGTAGGCTGGTCTGTGAAAGACTTTTGTCTTTTACGTAGTGTATCAAAATATGTTGATCTTTAGTTTACAAATATGATAGATTCTTTCCTACTCCTATTTATGTGTTCACTTTAGCTGGAAATTGGAAACCTTGAAAAAACGCGATCAATAATGGCAGAAGAGCTTGTTAAATTAACAAATCAAAATGATGAACTTGAAGAGAAAGTGAAGGAAATACCAAAATTACGTGCACAGTTAAAGGTAAGCGTATTTGTAACATAAATTTGGTGTAAAATGGACATCCTTAATATCATCTTTATCARTTTAGGATTATATTGAAATGTGTCCCTCATTATAAGTGACTAAACATCCTTTTTCTAAATATRCATAACAGAACATGATGCCTACTCCATCACTACCTAGTCACTTCAAGATATAAAAATTGGTGCTGTACATAGGATTGCAGATCAAATCTGGGAGAACACATTTTTGTGTTTCTTTAAAAGAATGGGCTGGAAGGCTCGTCTCTTTAGTAAAGCAGATGTCTGCATAGACATCACAGATTTATTGAGAACTTGGAGAAGCTGAGTGCATTTGCAAATGTAGTAAAGATAATAGGACAAATAAGTTTTAATTCTTTGAATGCTTAAGTTACAAATAAARTACTGGAAATAATTTTGGAAATTATTGTTCTATAAATACAGAGTGTAAAACATCCGAGTGCAACATTTCACAAACTGCATTTCTTCCTGTYATAAAACTGTGTGCAATTTGCGAACACATTTCTTAATGGCTGTAGCAGTTGAACTCCAAGGCACTTCAGCAGCCCCTTTGAAGGGAGCACTGGTTTCAAGGATCTTTGCTTTTGGGGTCTCTTCCTGTTATAGCGAGTTCATAAATTAGCCATTCAGAGAGTCAAAGCATAAAGGCTTTTTAGAATTTTTGTGTGTTTTCTTATGGAACATTTTACTTTAATATGCTCTACTTATTTTCCTTGGTGGTGTAATATGCTGTCCTAAGTTGAAAATAACAATCAAATAACAGACTGCATGTTGTTGCAGGATTTGGATCAAAGGTACAACACAATTCTTCAGATGTATGGAGAGAAAGCAGAGGAGGCTGAAGAACTCCGACTAGATCTTGAAGATGTGAAAAACATGTACAAGACTCAGATAGATGAACTTTTAAAACAAAGACAAAATTAGCCCCTGCTGGAACTCATTTAACTTTATTATATGATAAACTGTAAAAATAGTTGTTTATGTAAATGCTGAATTTAAATATCTTGTAAAGATGATTGTATTATAGAAAATGTGACTATATTATAGAGTTCATATGTTGACAAAAATCAGTGCTTTACAGTGTCTTGTACTGTCTGCGGTTAAATTATTTGTGCAATATTTAAAACTTCTTTTAAAGTCATCCAGTTATTTAAGTTCTTACTAAATAGTGGACCATTTTACTTGTAAACAGCAGCAGAGTGGATGGTTGAGTGTTACATATGAGACAGCAGTAGAAGGTATGAGTTTTACTAAAGCAGCCCTTGATTCATAATCTCTTATTCATAAAAATGATATCAAAAGTTTTTAAAAATGTTCTGAATATATTTTTTTTCTAAAAATCTCATCAAATAGTTTTCAGTAACAGAAAATAGCAGTAGCTTTCTGTTTGAAGCCTAAGCAGTAGGTTTTTCTATGAAGGGAGAATCTCAGATTTGTGCTTTCAAATTCTTGAATGTATTAGGATGATGATTCTCTATTCTTACAGCAACTTACATTAGTATAACAACTGTTTTACACCAGGTCCTTGAAGCAATGTGAGACTGTGAGCTGAAACTTCATAATTACAGCTTCATCTTGCATACTGTGTCTCAGGAGTTGTCTAGAAACAGCAAGTCTGCTTGTAACGCTAAATGTGTTTAACTTTTTAACAGCAGAAATCTAAGCTCTTCTATGTTTGTTCTGGGGTCAGATAGAGTAGTTAAAGCAGTAGCTGAAAAGAACGCAGAAAATGGATTTTTTTTTTGGAAATTAAATAATTGCTGCTGCTGTCCAGTAAGCTGTCCCTTGTGAAGAACAARATTTAGACTTCTGAAAAATGTACTCAGACTTAATATAGCTCTCAAACTGATCTCCAGTGGCTGCTGAGTATTTCTCATGCCATTCTTCAAGTAAGGTATTGATCAAAGATCATCCACATAGCTTGACATTCAGCTACATTTTGGGTCATGTTAGAGGAAGCTTTTGAATTGAACCCTTGGGAATGCTGAGAATCAGAGGAAGCAGCTTGCTTCTTCCCCTCAGCATTCCAGGCAGCAAAGATTTCACCACGTCTCGGAATTTTAGCAGCGGTAGACTGGTAAACTTGTGAAATATTCTGCAGTTGAAATTCTTTGCTTATCATATCATTATCTCTGTTGAGAGAGRTTTCTTTTGCATTTGTGTGCGTTGTAGTCTGTGTTAGAGAACTCTGTTACTAGCTGGGTGTTCAGCAGATGGAGAAAGATGAAGAATGTGAACAGAAAAACCTAATACCATGTTTCTGTGTGCGTGAGGGATTTCTCTCTGCTTGTGAGAACGGTTAATGTCTGGAGTTTCACAGGCAATGTCAGATTCAGACAGATACTCTGAGTATGTCAATAAAGCAACAGAAGAACACTAAAAATAGTCTTAACTTCTAGTCTGTATTAGAAATTTTAATTGCTTTATTAAAATATTAAAATACAGGCTTTTTTCCTTTTTTTTTTTTTTTCTCTTGGAAGACAGGAAAGAATTTTAGTTTCATTTTGGAAACTAAGTTGAAACTTTTTTTCTTCTCAAAGACTAAAAATTAACCCTTTCATGTTGAAATTTTCTTGGTTGCTTTAAGTTTAAAACATACATGCAAATCAAAGTAAGTTCCACTTGTTGGAGCTTAATTAAATCAGGCTAGATTTAATTAAACACATGTAGGTGTTARAAATTCATTTTTCATAAAGGAACTTTTCAAGAAGGTTAAAGTTTAGGGTGCTAAATAGTTTAAAAAGAAATATTTTWAAGCAGTTTTCTATTGCAGTGAGTCAATAAATTGCTGTTCACCTTGAGTTTTTGTGGGGTTTTTGTTTTGTTGGTTTGTATTTTTTTTTCACAATCTTGGAAAAAAGGCTTCAAAAATTAAAGATTTAACTTTTATTTAATTTTAATACTACCACTGGTTTCTGAAGGTAATGTTTCACATGTAATGTATCTGTAAGCACTTTTTGAAAGGCTGATAGAGGTACAGTTTTTGATTTCTGCAAATGTATTTGGTTTTCAGGAAGATTAGAAATTAGAAATTTTAATGTGCTGTCAGCATTAACTGTTTTAGATATATAAGCACTTCTCAGATATATTAGATTTTTAAATACTGAAGAAGTAGATGTAAATATATAAATTGACTATTTTTGGATTCTTTAATCCCTTTCAGTGCAGCCTTTTTACTAGTGCATCAGAATCAAGTGGCTTAATACATCTTAATCATCAAAGCCTTAGAAAACAAAATAGCTATTGGAAAGTAGCCTAGACTTCTAATTATTGTCTATTTTGATTGTATTTTGTTATACTTCTGGTATGCTTATTTTGAAGAAACATTAGCGTTAACATCTGCCAGCACACCTTAAGTTCTTTCCCATTATGGAAATGGCCTGGAAAAGCAGTATGTGCTGAAGGGGAAGGATTTAACTCAGAAAAGTGATGCACGCTTCTGTTTAGATTTATTATTTTAAAATCCTCCCTCATTCAAGCACCTAATTTATACACGATTTTCACTGCATATGCAAATAGGAGGAATTTTCATTTTAAGGCTTCTTCCAAGTATGAAGCTCAAATGAGGCATATTCTGTAGTCTAGGGAAGATGGAAAACCTGCCGTTAATGTTGATGAATTTTGGAGGAGTTGGACTACGTGCACGTTCACTTCTTTGGGCTGGCTCCTTAATGAGGAGCCAAAGTTCAAAATCGCACATACCTGCACATGAAAGGAATAGTTTTTATTAATTTTTTTTGTCTTATTAGATAGGTTTGTTACAATTTGTGTATGTATGTTTTGCTAAGGGCTTTAACTAGTTGGATATTAAAGATAATGGATTATTGCACAGTGCAAATGGAACCCTTGGTGTTTCTAGTTGTAAAATGTGTATAAACTGTATAAAGCATGGGTCTGGGTAAAATAAAATTTTATGCTAACAGTGTGTGCTGGCTTTGCTTTAACACGGCTTTGGAGATCGTTGGAGGGTGTTTTGCTGTGTTTGTGTGGGGAGGCGTGARCTTAGCACTGCCGTGCTCGGAAGGGCGTGTGGATGTATCAATACCCTTAGAATTGAACTGAATTTAAATTTAACTGAAGTTAAATTCTGTTAAAAAMTGGGTGTTTTGCGGGTGGTGGGTGCTCAGTTCCATGGGCTGGCTCCCCCGCGGCTTTCCTGAGGGCGGCCGGGATTCCTCGCCTGGAAATCCTCATCTCCCGGTCGCGGGGCGCCGAGGAAGGCGGACAATGGCGCTAAGCGGCGCCGCTTCCTGCCGGCGCCGGGAGGAAAAGGCCGCGATTTGCCTTTTCCGCTGTTTTTTCCCCGCGCGCATCCTGGCACCGCCGCCGCCGCCTCCTCCTCAGGGCGGCGGGAGGAAGAGGCGCCGGGAGCCGCGGCCGCCCCGCTCCGTCCGCGCCGCGGGGCTTCCGGCCGCCGCCGCCTCCTGCTGCGGGTCCCGCCGCCTCCAGGTGGCCGCGGCGCCGCCCTCTCTCCTTCCCTCCCTCCTTCTTCCCGGCGCGGCCGCCTCAGGCGCGAGGAGCCGGCGCGCGCCGCCCCTCTAACGGCCGCCGCCGCTGCCATGCGCGGCCGGGCGCCCCGCGGCCTGCGCCTCTGAGGCGGCGGCGCCGGGACCGCCCTGCCCGCCCGCGGAGCCGCCCGGCCCGGCCCGGCCCGGCCCGGCCCGGCAGGTGCCGCCGCGCAGGTAGGGCCGCAGGGCGGCGGGGGGCTGCGCCGCGCACTCTATACGGGCTGCGTGGAAGTCTATAGGGTGCTGGGCGGGTGCGTCTGTGTGCGCGTGGGGACGGGCGCTCTAGGTTGGCTACATTTACTGCGTACGGGCATTTATCTATATATGGTGCTTATGTGTTCTTCTATGGTCCATGTATTTATACATATGTGTGCGTATACATATATATTAGCAAATACAGAGATACATATAGCTGACTTACTGCATGTAACTCTATGGTCAAAACTTTTCTTTAACGCCCTGCTCGCTACTGACGCTTCCCCGCATCTCGCTTTGGCTCTTTATTCACAATTGCCTATTTTTCTCCTCAACTAATGGTTAATTTCTTCCGAATTTCCTCTGAAGAAGCTTTTCTTCTTATCTGCCTTTTTATATGCGTGTGCATGTTTTATATGATAACATTTATATGTTATATGACATAATATAAATTAAAATGCATGCACACACGCACATGTGTCTCTATATAAAGCCGAATTTCTTACTCTTTCCCAGTCGAATACTTTAAAAATACTTCTGATTCCCTCCCGGCCGAATACTTTTAAGCATTCTTCCTGCCCTCCGCCTGTTTTATACTGGCTACTTGGCTTCCAGATATAAACTCCCAGGCATCCCGTGGGATCCAGTTAAAGTAAACACACCCTTGCGGGCCTGGCCGCGAGCTGGCAGTGCGTAATTCCCGCCGGGRCTAACGGCCCGCGGGTATTCCTGAGGCCGCTCTCCCGGCGGAAGTTTATTCTGCACTGGGAAAAATAAAAATCGGATGTGAGTTCTTTGAGTACGTGACTTAATTCGACTGAATGTTACCTTGTATGCTTGAAATGTGCTACATYGTATATATGCTAAGCTTTTTCTTTTTTCTTTCTTTCTCTTTTTTTAAATTACTACAGAATTTGTAGGTTGCCATGTTCATGCTGCTGGCTTTTGGATTGCTACTGMGAGAAATCCTGGCTAATTCCCAAGATGAAAACCTTGCCCGAATCAAAAAYGTCGTGGAGGAGCCGTTGTACAGCTACGAAACCATCAAGTTGCCAGAGGAGCACGTTCCCTACTTTCTGCACAACAACCAGCACGTTGCCAGCACCTGCCAGCAGGACCCTCTGTGCCCRTACAAAGTAGGTCTGCTTTTTGGTTTGGCTTTTTAATGGTTTTGTTCAAAAGTAATTTGGGGGTGGTTTGTACTTGGAGTCTTAATAATTAAAGATGGTAATGAGCTGGTCTCCTTGCCAGTGCATTGATTTCGTTGGGACCTGGAGCAGTTGCTCTTGAAAGGGCTATATTGGACCCTTTTCTGCATCTGACATTGCCAGATTTTTTTTTCTTTTTTTATGAATAACGAGCTAGATTTATGAAACAATGCAAGCTTTTGCAAGCTTTTTCTTTTTTTGCCTTTAATTACTACAGAGCTGAAGTGATCATGTTAATCTGAACGGCACTCTTGCACGTGTGGAAGATATTTGATCTAAGTATAGTTAGTAATTTCTAGGCCTGTGGCTCTTGGGGTGCTGCAGCATCTTTGGTCAAGCACCAAGAGTAGGGGCAAATAAGGGAAATGATTTTGCCTTGTGCACTGTGCTGCCTCTAAGGTTTATTCATTACCTGCAGCTCTCGCCACTGTAAAAATTTTGGGATGCTGCACACTGAGTCAGGAAAATTGAGGAAAATATATTCAAGACAAGAATAATATTTCTGTGTATATATGTCCTATTTTGGATATATGCCCATGCCTAACCAAATCRTTGCAGAAAGAAGGCTTGAATTTAAAATACCCCAAAAGGAAAGCCTTTTATTCAATGTATTTTACCAAAATGTAGCGTATAAGCTAACAATTAACTGAAGTAATTTTAAATTTTACTGCAGCATAACCTGTTCATGAGGCATACTCAATGAATTCTGTGTTACAGAAATACTTGAAGAAACTAAAATCCTGCTGGGGTTATGAGAAGACGTGCAAATCGGATTACAGGTTCAGTTACCCAGTGTGTGATTATGTTGAAACTGGATGGTAAGTTCCATCTAAAATGTATAATGTACAGTAGGTCATAAAATGTATATGCTCACTTTTCTATTAGTTTTGCAGTTACCATTATAGTGATATTTGGAGTCTAAAGGACAGTTATGATTCTTCGTGGTGTTATGTGCATATATGTGTGCTTGTGCATGCATATTTCTTTAAACATTATAAAAAGTACTGTATGAAATGCCTCAGGCTACAGTGTTTTCTTTATTCTGATGTAGTCTTGAATTCAGACTCCTAAAATAACTCCAGAGTTCCTTTCTTAGCTTTGAAAACAGAGGAGAAAATGTTAGAAAAGATTTTTATACCCTTTTAGGGGAGAATTTTAAACTATCATCGGAGTCTTTACTTACATGCAGCTGATAAGTTGCTTCCTGTTTTGCATGCAAAATGCCAATAAAGTAACTGGCCGGCTTTCTTGTTCCACTTCTAGTGGAACAAAAATATTATCTGTTTAAGTTATTACTAGAAMTCAGCAAAAGCCCTCAATTTTCTTCTCTTCATATTTCAGGGCAAGTGACATTGAGACAGCTCAACAGATATTCTGGAAACAAGCTGACTTTGGTTACGTTCGAGAGAGGCTGAATGAAATGAAAACCCATTGCAAGCCTGCAACAACGGTGGGTGTTTTTGATAGTTCATATAGCTCTTACTTGCTTCTAAATATCATTCTTGTTATTGATCAAGTCCTGCTTGCTCTTCTGTTAACAGGRAGATTCATCTCTGACCTGTTCTCAGTACCTTCAGCACTGCAGAGCAACAAACTTGTACATTGACCTAAGAACTGCAAAGAGAAACCATGACAGGTCTCTGATTTGCTTATGTTACAGTAAAATCAAAATATGGCAAGGAGAAACATTTCCAAATTTGTTTGACAAATCTGGACGTACAGCTGCTGTGCTTTGTGCTGTGGGATATGCAGTTGATCAAAGGCTCATCACTGAAGTGCTATGAAAATCTTCTTTTCTGATGACTGCTGGTTGCCTCTTGCAGCACTGCTGGGTTTTTAGGTTCTTGGCATGCTAAGCTATAAGTTTCTTGCAGTGATTCTTCCCTCTTCTGGGTAGAAACTAGAGAGGTAGATTTTCTGTATCTTCAGAGATATCCTTCATTGGTCAAGTGACATGCAAAGCAGAATGACATGAATGACAAAATAGTGGGTTTTTTTTTTAGGTAGGAATTACTAAGAAGGCCTTCTCTCTGATAGGTTTTAGTGGGCTGATTAGTGTGCCTTGATACAGGAAACAGGAATTGCATTCTCAGGTACAGTAAGTCTGAAGAAGACTCTAAATTTGGATCTCTTGTATCCCAGATTAAAATGCTATGCATTGGACTACTGGCTGAAGAAGGGATGGCATCGTCCTGCTTTCCTTTTGCCTTATTTTTAAAGTTAATGCCAGGGAATCTGACTTGAAAAAGCTGTTTCACAACTGTAACAGCAGTCATGACCCCTCAGACCCCTCAGAATGRGTTGTCATCTCCTCAGTATATCCTAAGAGCTAATTTAGACAACACCTTTGGTTGTTAAACTTTCTGAAATCTGTTCTTAGACCTTATTCTTYCAGCATTTATATAATTATTAGATGACTAAATGGATTATAAAATCCAAGGTTGAAATAGTTGTTGAAAAAAAATAGATACTCCTGTAAGTAATTATGAAGCAAAATCTCATTGAATTATTCATTTGCATACATGAAAAYGGTWCTTAAAATGTTCTGGCGGAGTAATGTTATCTTCTTGCTTAATATTTCAAACTCTGAGGGCACCATTATCTTTATTTGGAAAGTGGTGGAAAATGTTGCAATTATGCTGAAGAGAATGCTCAGATTTTAAGTATGCTTGAAGTATTTTGCGGAATTAAGACAAGATAGCACTGGTTTGAGTCTGTAATCTGGATTGCTAAGCACTTCCAATACTACTGCACAAAATCTGATAAGTTTTTATTGATTTGCATTAGATTCAAAGAAGACTTTTTCCAGAAAGGAGAAATTGGAGGTCATTGCACCCTTGATGTTCAAGCATTTTTGGCTGAAGGTCAACGCAAGAGCCCTCTGCAGTCTTGGTAAGAGTCACTTGTTGTGGCTGCTTGGCTGCTTCCAAGTTCTTTTAGTTTGGGTGTGTGTGTGGTGGGGGGTGGATTTTTTTTTTTTTTTTCTTTTTTTCTTTTTTTCCTTCTCTTGGCATTAGCAGTCTATGTTGGGTATTTCATAATGAGGACATAGTTGCTCCTTTCTAAAGCCAATTTAAGAGTTCATAACAGATTCCGCTAGTAATTACTTCTGTTCGGAGTGTTGTTCTGAACTGTACTGAGTGTAATTGTGTCATCTTGACTAATTTAGAGCAGCCGAAGTTTTGAATGTGTCTTTTAACCTGAAGGTCTAACATGCAAATGTTTTCTGGAGACAATGTTGACTCTGTGCCTGCGAACTGAGATGATCCCTTTGTCATTAAATGCCTGGAAGTTGGTGTTTGTGCCCTGGTGGACCCCATCCTTGTGGTGTTGGGGCCAGTGCAGAGCCTGCTCTGCACATTCATACACCCTGCCAGGGGAGCCCATTCGGGGTATGGAGCAGGCAGCAATCTACAGGCTGAGCAGGAACAGCAGAGGTTGCTTTGTGGTGGTTGGTGTCCTCTCAGGGTTGAATGTTGGTACTTCCAAGTAGTATTGCCAGTTAACTGATGAAGCATGAAGGAACTGGGACCATGAAGTTTCCTATATGAAGTCTTTTTTTTTTTCCCTTCCCTTTCATACTTTTCTCTTGATTCCAATTATTCTTCTCATTTTGCATAGATGGTCTCTTTAAGTTAAGAATAACTTCAGTGGAAGACAAGACTTATTTCTTCCCTACTTGTAATTGTCCTTTCAGATGCTCATCTCTGCTTAGTTCCAGGTATAATAAATATCACATTTGAACTCAGTATTCTGACCAAAACATGAAGATCTTGCTGAAGTATCTCTGGCAATGCAGATCAGTTTGGATAGACCCACAGATCTAAGCTCTAAGGCTCTTTGTTACATCTCAACTACTTTGATTTGTAGATCAAAGATGCTCTTTCCTGCTGAGATCAAAGGCTATGTTTAACCTCTTGGAGCTCATAACCTGAGAACTTTCCATTACAATTACAAACAATTTTAGTTGTCAGACTTTATCAGACTTCGGCAACCTKGTTAAATCAAATGCACTGGATGAACATTTGTTACTTCTTAGATATGAGGTACGTGGTCTTAAGTATGTTAATGACAAAGCATCTTCTTTGTGGTTGAATATTCCTAGGTTTGCAGAACTCCAGACGTTTACCCCATTAAACTTCAGGCCCCTAGAAGATGGCAAATGTGATATCATTATTGAGAAACCAACATACTTCATGAAATTAGATGCAGGTAACTGGTGTTTTCAGTGTAGACTTGTCCTGTAATACTGCATTGAAGAGAGCCCATATCCATCATACTCAGCTATGTTATACCTTTGTGCTATGTGAGATTTCCTTGTATTTTTTCTTTTGAAAAAAGGTGTGCCAGCTCTATTCCTGTTTTTCTATAGTTCTATTAATAATCTCACAAATTTAATTTGAAAACCTTACGTTTTCTCACAGATACTTAAAATCAGAGAAATTTCCTGCCACATGTCTGCACAGAGTCTTTGACTCTTGACTATGTTTTGACAAGAGTCTTTGGCACAAAGTCAAAGACGGTTCTGTACAGAATTTTTGGCTCTGCTTCTGGGTGGTAGTTTTCAGTTTTCATGTCTGTTGCATAAACACTAGGTATGTGCATACACATGTCTTGCAATGCGTATTAGGTAAATGATGTTTCTACATGTATTGAATGATATGAAAGAGGAAATGTTGTTCAAAGACAAAATGTTAGTAGATTATAAAACCTGATAACACTATTTTAATCATAGAGCTTCAAGCTCAGGTGAAAAGTCAATGCAGGAAGACTTATTTTAGTACAGAAAGTTGTGGTGATTGCTAGGCTACAGTATACCACTTATACAGTATTCATGTGAGAGGTGGCACCAAAAGGTCTATAGGAAGATGAAGCATCCTGTGTTATTTGACATTCATCAGCCTTTTTGCTCATGTGGTGTGTTTTAAAGCCAAATCCTAGCAAAAGAATTTTCAGAATGTAGACATTAAAAACAAGCTGTGGTGGGCTTAGCTATGGTTTAAACTGGATGTTTGCTCTATTTTGACTGTATGGCACATTGCAGCTGGATTATCCCTCTTCCCCTGTGGGCCAGTGTCTTGTGCTTGAAGCAAGGCTAGTACCTGAGCATTTTGCCCTGCTGTCAACTCGTACCTTTGAGCAGGGTAGTAGCCGTGTCCCAGGAGACAAAACTGTCGCCCTACATCTCCTTTGTTTTAGTGGAGGGAAGGAAATTGCTGTTCAGGGGAAGTTTAGACGCTAATGTCAAGTCTGCACTAGCAAAGAAACCGGATTCCTGTACTTCCTTTAGTCATCATAGCTTTTTTTGTGCCCTAATCTCTGGTATTAACTTAAGACACCAGGAATCAGCAAGAGTGCTCTGAGAGAGAACCTGATGAGTTACTTGGGCTTTTGCTTGAGTGTAAGTACAAGTTCTGTCTTGAAGTGTCTCAGACAGAGTTTCTCTGAGCACTTACAAAAACAAAACAAAATGAAGAGCACTGCCAAAGGCCTTTTTGATGTTTCCTGTATGTCTTAAGTAGCTACTGTTAGTGCAGCAGTTACTTTCAAACACTCCAGAAAGCAGTTGCACACTCTAATGAGAAGTGGCAAGTAAAATTTTTATTTTTTTTCCCAGTACCTTTATGGCCACTGATTTCACTGAATTTTCTTGAAATGTGCTTTAATTCAGATTTCTTATCTGGATGCCCTCCTTTTTAAAGGGCTGGTTTTCTGGAACATATGGGAAACTTTCAGAAGCAAGGGAAATGCAGACTTTATTTATACAAATATGTATTTATGTTCATATAAATATATGCTATATTTTTATAAGTGTATGTTTATATGCAGCCAGAATTTATTCACTGATAAAGAAAAATGCTTAGAGTGGAATAAATGGAGTGACTAATGGGTGAATGAATGAGTGAATGAATATCTTGCTAACAATTCTTTCTCTTTCTCAGGTGTCAATATGTACCATCACTTCTGTGACTTTGTCAATCTTTATATTACGCAGCATATCAATAATTCTTTCAGTACTGATGTCAACATAGTCATGTGGGATACAGTAAGTCTGTAGGGCATTTGTCATACTTTGTAATGTGCTATAGTTCAAATTTATAGAGACCTCAAAGCTTTTAATATGCAATTTCAATTTTCCGGTGGGCTGCTGATTTTAACCGTTTGAGTGTGTCATGTAAAACTTAAAACCCAGTCCAAAACTAACATACCTTTTACTATGCTGTTGTCCCTAGTCTGCCTATTATTTTGCTCTGTAATTTGCTTTGCAATACTTTGCGTTTTCCCTACTCCAACAGCTAATATTTACCAGGGAAGTGCCAATATTCAGTCCTTGCTATTTAATGAGAAACCAACCCTATGGCTAGAAGAAAACGTTTTTTCTACTTCCCCTGTATTTTGAAAGCTGAAATAAATCTCTTGCCAGATAAACCAGCTCCCAGATGTTATGTAATGACCTGTTAATCCAGCTCTGATGGCTTTCTGAAAAGAACATGTGTTAAATATCATTGTAAATTACTTTGAAAAGTAACTCCTTGTATGACATCATTGAAGTAAATAACTCTAKCAAGTGTTGCAATCAGGAGTACTATAATTCTGCAGCTTTAAATGTTTCTGCTCCTTCTGCTTAAATTTGTTACCATGTACAGCCAGATGATGGCACCAAGTAACTGCTGATAAGCTATCTCTGCAGTTATCAAAGACAGACTTGAATTTATTATTTGTTCTCTCTTTTTTTTTTCTTTTTTTTTTTCTTCTGATGTAATTGGATTTGGGCATATTCTCTAGCTACTGTAAAATTGGTGCACTGTTCTTATTAAACAGTAATGCCCTCAGATGTAGGTTAAACAAAGCAGAAAATGAGTAGGAAATCCACTGGGCGTTGATTTGCAGATTGCCTCTGTGAATGAAAGAAAATAATGTTTATAAAGCACTTTTAAGGAGAGGAGACAGGGTTAGAGAGCAGTACTTCCAGCTTTGAAGATCAGCTCTCTACTTCTAATCTAGAAGAGCAGGTCTCATAATGCAGGTTGCCAGAAAGTAGTATGGATTGTGAAATTCTTTAAAACTTAATGGAAGAAGAGGAGGAGAAAGCACCACTTCATTTTAGGAAATCTGGCAACCTTTAGATTCTTTTAGATTCATTACCTGCCTGCTCTCTTCTGTGGTCATTTAGAGCTGTATTTTTTTTTTTTWAAACATTTCCATGTAATTTTTCAAGAAGGATGATGCAGATCCAAGCTGAAAGGAACCTTTAAGCAGAAATCTGCACTGGAGTTAGTGAAGTCATTCATAGAATAAGATGTGGTGACTCTTTAGCCCTCAAAGTGCAGGAACTGTTATGGCCCTGAAGGCAAGAATGATTGAAAAGCCAAAAGGTTCCACAGCTGCTTGCTGCTATAGGGGATTTTCATATTATGTCCTTCAGAGAAACTTCAAGTAATACCAAACATAACGATCTGATGAAAGAATTAACAGGGAAATTTATCTTCAGTCTGTGATGCATGTTATATGCGAGTAAGTATCCCAAAATAGAGGCAAACATGAAACAGGCCGATTCTGAGTTTTTATTTTTAAACCCTACTGCTGCACTTGGGTGCCCAGGTGGTTATTAGTTTCAGGAGTTTGTGTTCATGCATTCTCCCCTCTTCACGTTTTGGTTACTTCAAATTTAACTTATGTTCTGTTGTTTCTAACACAAGTAGGAGGTACTCCTTGCTCCCAAGCTCTCAGACTGTAATTTGCTGCTGTAGAACTGTTTTCTTGAAAACTAATTACATACCAAGTAATTTGAGTWAACCACCCTTGTAAACAGTAGGTTAGACATTCTGTATTGTCTGCCTCCTGTGGAAGGCAGTTTTAAGGCTGGTGTGGTGATGTGCATATAAGATGTGTGTTAAAAGTCCTACAGGCTTGTAAATAATTAGAAAAACTTCTATATGCACTTCTGTAATCATTATGCACATTTTTTTTCCTCTCCTAGAGCTCATATGGATACGGTGACTTGTTCAGTGAGACATGGAAGGCATTTACTGACCATGAAATAATACATTTGAAAACTTTTGACTCTAAAAGGGTATGGAATTATATATTTTGCTTTAGAGACTACCTAGTAAATGTGACTGCTTCTTGAGCCACTTTTAGATATGAGTGTTCCAGAGGAAGGCGTTCAGATTTTAAATGCATGTTTAGTGTGTGTGATATTTGTATGTTGTYTTACAAACCAGAGACACGAAGCAGTAGCTGCAGTTGCCTGTTTCCCTGGTTTGCCTGCACTTTATGTAGATAGAAAAACTTTTGTATGTTCTGGGAGGTGGTATTTATGTATTCATTTCACTTTGGCAGCACCCTCTGAAGCTAAGGGTTTTCAGATGGTATTATTCTAAATTACCTATTTCTGAGGGAGGTATATCACTTCCCCTATACATGTTAATATTGTTAATAAAATGTATGCGTTCATTCAGAGCTCACTTAAATCCTTTAAACTCTCTCTTAAATGCTCTCTACTATTTACTTGATTTTCTTCTACTTAGGAATGTCGGCTCTGCTGTTTCTTTTGGTGTCCCCACTTTCCTCTTTTGTCTATGTAGCATCTTGAGAACTCTTTTGGGACCGGAATTGTCTTTGTTCCCTTCATTTGCACAGTTGGTAGGGAAGTGAGGATGTTCTTGACAGCAGCACCTAATTGCTACCTCATTATAAGCAGTGATTGCAAGGAATGAGCAGGGGATGTGAGAAGGTAGCAGTGCAGTGTAACTCCTTGTGATCTTTGCAGGTGTGCTTTAAAGAAGCAGTCTTCTCATTACTGCCTCGGATGCGATATGGCTTGTTCTACAACACCCCCTTGGTGAGTGCTCTTTATCCATGYGGTGTGTTCACTAGGGATGTGTATGTGACAGTATAAAATCTTAACTAATGCTTCTCCCAAGCATTTAGGTGAATTATTGTGAAATATTCTGTATTGAAGCACTGTGCAACTCCAAATGAAATGATTTTAGGGATTAGGATTTCAAAGGGTGCTTGATCATTGTACTTAAACTGGTTGGTGGTAAATGCTTGTGTGCAGGCTTCTACTTTGCAGTTCATGAGACACAGATTATTCCTCTTTAATGGGARGTAGTGAGAATTTACTGGTATACTTGCAGAGCACAAAAGATTGTAAATTGGCAGTGTTGCTGGAAGCCAAGGAAGCAGCTTTTATGTGGGCTTTTATCTTGGGGCTGTCACTTTGCATATTCTATGGAGAATAAGTTCTGAATGTGGGTGATTACTGCCCTGCATTCATGTGATAACTTGACCATAATTCCTTAATTTGCTTCCTTTGTGGCATTTCCCTGGAACTGATGGAGCAGGGTCTCCTGGCTGAGGATGTGTGATCCAAGTCTGGCAAGGGAGGGAGCCCAGGCTTGGAGAAGTCAGACTGCTCAGAAGAGAAGTTGGGAAGCCTGAGTTTAGGATTATGGTTTGGGGGGATGGAAGGCAGCCTCTTGAAAGGCAGAACAGCCCATTCTGGTGTCAGTAAGAAGTTTTGTGAGTGTTTTTGCTGCTAGACACTACCTTTGTGCAAAAGCTTTCATTCCTAGGGAGTTAGCTTGTGCATTCAGGCTGTAACACTACAGAGTGAGTCATATTTCCTTCCAAATGAAAGTGCTGCTTGTGTTGCAGTGAACGGTGATGTGCTCAATGCAGTGCATGACAGTGGGTTTTTGTTCTGCAAGAATGATAAGAAACTGATGACAAAGTGAGGTTTGCTGAGCAAAATAACTTTTATATTGTTAATTGCTTTTTCTAATTTCAGATCTCTGGCTGTCACGGTACAGGACTATTTAGAGCATTTTCTCAGCATGTGTTACACAGATTAAATATCACACAAGAAGGACCTAAGGTATAGTAAAAGAAAGATAAACTGTAGTGTGGAGCTTGCAGTTCTTACCTGGATAAAAAGAAACTGCAACTAACTGGATGCAGTGGGAAATCAGAGCAAATATTACATTTCTTGTCCTTCACTAGGGCACTAAAGACTTTCTTCCAGTAAGCCCATCAGTTCCATAAAGACCTTCAGCAGATTTTACATATGTTTGTAAAAGCTGACCCCACATGTAATCTATGTAGGACAAACATTAGGACATTCTGCTTTGAACCCTAGGGAGCTACTCTTTCACATCCCCTCCTGTGTTCCTAAGGCTTTTAGATTCTTTCTAGTTAAGCTGGATACACMGTATGTTGTCTCTTCTAGACTCTGCTGGCAACCTGCTGCCGTTAAAGAAGGCAAGAGAGAGGATCCTACAAAGCAGTGGGCTTCCTCTCTGCCTTCCTCCTCTTTTCCAATCATCATTAGCTACTGCTGGGCTCAGGTAGAGAAGGGAATGATTGGAGCTGGTCCTCCCAGTCCCTTCCTGGTGCAATCTCTCTGAGCCTGGGCTGCTTTGTTGTAAACACTGGTGGTTTTGGCAAACTGTTGCGATGGATGGATGCATTGATGGATGCAGCAGTTTGGGGCCTCTTGAAGTGTTTGCTAGAGAGCAGTTTGCATATTATCGCTGAGGGGCACATGCTGCACAGGCATTTAGTTACACTTCTCCTGCTGGCACTAATGGGAGTCATGCAGTTAAATCTTTTTATTTCACTTGGAGCATTTACCCCTATGAGTCTAATTAATTTGAAGAGGTAAAAGGAGGAACTGCTGTAGAGGTAATTTTTTTTTTCCCAAGGATTTTGTGCACAAACCATCCTGAAAGCAGCTTCCCTGCTTTCAAGAACTGCCATATAATGTGTAATACAAAGACTCGTTTGTACTGAATAAAAATAAATCATTTGGAAAACATTCTATTCTTTGTTAAAGCAAAAACTTTCRCAAAGTTTTTGACAATTTAATCTGTTGGGAAATCCAGTGTGAATTTTAAGGTGGTTACATCATCTGTTATATGGGGAGGGAACATACTTAGTTGCTCAGATAATTGCTAAAATAAACATGGGAGTTTTTTTTTCTTTTAGTAAGGTCTGCCTCACAGCTAATTTATTGCTGTTTCTTTCCTTTTTTAGGATGGGAAAATTCGAGTCACGATACTTGCACGCAGTACAGATTACCGGAAAATATTAAACCAGCATGAGGTGTGGTCCTTCATATTTTTAMAATAAGTAAATTAACCAGAAGCTGAATTTTGCTCATTGAATTGGTTTTCGGGCACTGCCAAGAYATCTGTCCGCTGACAAATTTTCAGTGGATATGTACAGTACTAAATTTTTTCCAATATGTCATGTGGAAAGTGTGGGCAGTCTGTGTTTCTGTACGCCAGGCACTGAACCTTGCTGCCTTTTGTAGATACTCGGTGGCAGACTACAGATCTAATACTGGAAGTATTTCCTCTTAACAAAAAGATATTGTAGAACCTTCTGATAAAATTAAATTATTTTGCTTTCCTRTTATTCTCTTTGATTTCTAGAAGCCCCATTGTTGAAGGCTCTAATGAAAAGCTTTGTCATGCTGGCAGAACAAAATACGTAGGCAGTTGTATCTGAGGACGAGCATTCAAAATTTAATGAATTTTCATGCTGATTCGCGTTTTCAAATCATACAACTTGGTGGTCTCACGATGAAGCTATCTTTGTGATGAAATGATAACATCTAATGTTTTTATACTTCTCTTCATTCCTAGTTGTTAGTACCTGACAAAAAACAGATAGATATTATTATTTCCATTTTATGTAGGGAA
Organism: Nothoprocta perdicaria; assembly: GCF_003342845.1. Classification (NCBI taxonomy): domain Eukaryota; kingdom Metazoa; phylum Chordata; class Aves; order Tinamiformes; family Tinamidae; genus Nothoprocta; species Nothoprocta perdicaria. Next base: position 2,251,572 of record NW_020456198.1, read on the forward strand.
ACTGAGACTTATTTGATGCAGTAGTTCAGTGGCAGAATAGATAGAGCCGAGATCACCAGTCCTCTGCCTTATCTGCCAGACAGTCCACAGCGCCTGCCTGCACTGCTACATGTAGTGTGTTTTTGGATAATAAGCACATGACATGAAGTGAGAAGTTAATTTTCTCTTGACAATACTTTTGTAGAGGAAAACACTTTGATTTCTTTTCCCTCTCCTGCCGGCTGTGAATAGGAGTCTTGCAAAAAGCCCTTTCTGGTAGAAGCCCACACAAGGGGTGTTGGTTTTGCTTCTCACATGAGTCGGAATCTGGCCTGGTAAGGGGTTCTTGAAAATTGTTCTAGCTATCAATTTGGTTTTTTTAGGTATTGAAATWTTTTTTTTGAAAACAAGACTGAAATGTCAAATGCTCCTTTTACAGTTTGGCAAAATTCCTGATAGTTTTTGGTGGTTTAGGTTTAGGCTTTGGACCATGTAAAAGGTAAGGGTCTGGGATGATGCAGGAGAACCAAGCCCCATCTCCTGTGACTGCTCTGACAGGAGTAAGGTATAGAAAATGTTGAAAAGATCTCAGTGTTAGGAAAGAGGTTTAACCCAGAGGTCATCCTCCATACTGGGTTTAGGATAGAGAGACTGGAGAAATAGCTCCTTTATATGGCAGTGACAGTCTGTTCTTTTCTCCTCAGTGTTATGCCCTGGTGAGGAAGGGGAGTGTGTAAAATGATCGGGAGTGTGGGGAGGAACCAATTGGAGCAAAACATTAAATCAGAGTCCTTTTTATTTTCCTCCTTAGCTCGTGAATGCTTTGAAAACAGTATCGAGGTTGGAGGTCCAAGTGGTAGACTACAAGTACAAGTAGGTATTTTGGTAAGGAAAACTGGTGCTGTTTCATGCTGCCTGTGGCTGATGCTGAGCCATTAGCAGATGAAGCTACATGCATCTCAGTACTCAACCCTTACGAAATGCAAGGCAAGGAAGAATATTACTGAAATAGTGGGTTAAGGATTCCTATCCAGTGATTAGTTACTTAAGAATGAATTTCTATGCTCATGTTAAAAGTACTCTGTGAGCAAGTTTTGAAATTTCTTTCTTTTGGGTGTTTCCTCCTCCCTCTCAGACACAGCTTGTTCCCATCACTTTTTGGATTTTCTAGTGCTCTCCAGTGGGTCAACGAGAATTTCTGTTATGTGATGGTGTTGTCTTATTTTATGACTACTAGCTTAGTAATGAATAATAATTCATAACTTATTTGTCCCTAAAGACAAATCGTCCCCRAAGACCATTGAGATCAATTTATGATGTCTAGTTGAGGTAGGCATTGTGCCAATAAGTAAAGGTTTGAAGGAAAAAGCTCCTGAGTGGTACTTGACTGTGTCTACAGCAGCAGTTTCCCCCTCCCTGGCTCTGTTGTGGACCCTGATGCAGGAAGAGCAGGGAGCTGAAGCTCAATATTGTCCAAAGCTGAGATAGGGTGGGTTTTTGTTTTGTTTGTTTAGTTTTGTTTCTGCTTCCAGCACTTAAGATATTGCCTAAGCAGCCATTAGGAAAGAGGCTAGATGCTCATGAGAGGACCATCCCACTGTTTGAAAGCAGGAGCTGTGGTATTTCTGCAATTATTGATGCTTGTCCAAACCATTTGTAGTATCGTTCAGCACTGGAGATTGCCCCAGCCCTCCTGGTGCGTCACTGTCCTCATAGCAGGGACTCTGTCCCTACTGCAGCTTAAACACTCTAAGCTTCCTTGTTGCAATTTGATCTGGTTGAGCTTTTTTCTCTTCAAGGTGGGCAGAAAGTTACTATTGTTATGATCTGGTTTTCCCAAGATTGCAGCCAGCAATATTCCATTTCACTTTCTTCTACTTATGACTAAATACTTTCAGTCATTTCTTTCATCATGTGATCAGGGAACCCCTTTAGATTTAAAAACACTTGATGTGGAACTTGCAGTTAAAGGGTAGGAGAGAAGTGACAGGGAGAAGCTGCAACTGTAGAAGTTTTGGGAGCTGAAACGGAGTCTAGTCTCCTTATTTCTGCTTGATTCCCTGTGTATAAGTTCAGGTTGGGGATCTGCACCTTTATGAGGGAACTTTATATTTCTACAATTAATTCAAAATGCTTTAGGTTTCTTTGTATTTTAAAGGATGTCTATTTTTTAAAAAGAGCAAATAAAARAGGTTTACAAAAACATAAAATGACTTAACCAAAGAAAATCAAAYTTTTGGAGCAAGCTCTTGTTAATGCAAAGTTCTGAAATCTGTCTTCATCTCATTTAATTCCATGCTGAGTTATTGCTGGTTGCAGCATTTTTGATTTTTTTAGTATGGTTCCTTTAAAAATCAATTCCCTCTTTCAGAATTCCCTTAAGTTAATTTTGTGCTTTCTGCATGTAACTAATTTGTGCTGAGATGGATAGGCATGCCAGATCACCCCTCTGCATTGTGTATTCTACAGGGAACTTGAATTTTCAGAGCAATTGAGAATTACACACAATTCTGATATATTCATTGGGATGCATGGAGCTGGACTTACCCATTTGCTTTTTCTCCCAGACTGGGCTGTTGTCTTTGAATTGTAAGTCTGATTTTTCTCTCTTCCCCTCCTTATTATAAACATAACTGCTGGTGTCTGTTCATGTGTGCCAATGAAGTACTCTCCTTTGCTGGTGTTTGACTGTGAACATTTCTGTAGCATCCTCCTCTAGGCTTCATTTTTGGGTAAGTAAGGCAGCTTTCATCATAACATACAAAATGTGATTATCGTGCAGCCTTGGCCTTTGGTTTCCCACTATGTCATGGTATAAGCAAGAGGCAGCCTGGCAAGTAATTGCATGAGGAAGATGATAGAAAGAGACTTGTTCTGCTTGGGGGCACCGATCTCTATTAATGGTACTCTGGTGATCTAGAGGAATTGATTACAACAAATGTTTGTCTAGGCTGTTAAAACATTCTCCCAAAAGGTTGTTTATATCCTCTTTCCTATAGTCGCCAGGACACAAGCAGCAGCTTCCCGGCCAAACTCAGCTGAGCATTTTCTACCTTACCTAAGCTTCTCCAGGAGCGTCATTTAAATGTGTTTTGTCGTGAAGTGATACTGATAGATACTCTAGTTCTATAGAACTGAACAAAAGTGTCTTACATTTGTCAGAAGAGGACTGAATCCCCCCCATCTTGGGCGGTTCTGCTTAAAACCCCTGAGGTGGGGCAAGTGTAATTTCTAGGGTTAATTTGGTCTTCTGCCTGTCCCTAGGTATAACTGTGAAGATGAACGTTGCTATCTGGATTTAGCAAGGCTAAGAGGCATTCACTACATCACCTGGCAAAAAAAGAATAAAGTATTCCCTCAAGATCAGGTAATGATAGCCACACTGGTGGAAGGGTGGGGATGATTTTCCTATTATAGCTTYATTTGCTTAAAGTTTAGCTTGTTTTGCCTGTGTTCTGATCTTGGAAATATGATTTTTTGTCTGTAGTTGAAATTAATTTCCTTGTTAGATTAAGAAATCTTTGGATATTAGTGGCCAAGAGAAGAAGAGAAATGAAATTAATAGGCTGTTAATCGAAGCTCTCCCTTACATCCTTGTGCAATTTCTTTACTTTTCTTGCCTCAGAGCACAGCAATGGTTAAGATATAATAACTTAAAACTCACCCCTTTTTATGGAARATGTACTGAATTTTTGTTGTCTAAATGCTTTTAATGCCTTTTTGTTGGTTGTTTTTKTGTTGTTTTAGGGACACCACCCAACGCTGGGGGAACATCCAAAATTTACCAACTACTCCTTTGATGTGGAAGAATTTATGTACTTGGTGCTTCTGGCTGCAAATCATGTTTCACAGCATTCCAAGTGGCCATTTAGGGTAAAACATGATGAGTTCTAGGTTAGACTTTAGACTGAAAAATTATTTTAAATAATGCTACAAAATAAATATTGTAACAACATAAAGCAAAATGCTGATGTGAAACATGTAAACCTCTAGGAGGGAAACAATCTGTTTTTAACTTGTCAAACCAGTTCACAACACCGTACTGTATCTCTATATTCCTTCCCTTTAATTTTAGTTTTCCATATGTAAAAGCTATCAGTATTTTTTTCTGTACTGTATTTTTGCATCCCCAATTCTGAACTACTGCTTCATACAAAAATAGTCCACACATTGCATGTAATGTTTATTTGAGGGTAGATATTCATCTTGTAATGACTTGCACCTTTTATGCAAGGTGGAGAAATACCAGAAGGTGCAGTAGTACAGATTTATTTCTCAGTATAGTCTCTGTGAGAATAAACTAGTCCTGGCACAGAGTTCTTCAGCTCCTCTTTTTAAGAGCGAGGAGCTTTTATACTATAGTACTAGACCTGCAAGTAAAAACCTGCAAAGGTCTTGGCTTACTGTTGAGAGGCCCTGGCCAGTGTATCTTTTGTGGTCAGGTTACGTGGCCCCTTGGTTCCTTCCCATCACCATCCTGTAGTGCTTGGCCCTGCGTCACTGCCAGAAGGGATTGAACTCATGAGGAGCTTTACTCTTAGGAGCATTAAAAGCCTAATCTCAGTAATAACCTTCTGAAAATCTTTCTGAAGACAGTAGCATAGCTCACCTCTTCAGTAAAGACAATATTAAGCCAAAGCTGATTTCTCTATAAAATTTCTCCATAGAGCTGGCATCCTTATGATAGCTAAATAAATAGGAGTAGATCTGTTGTCTTAATAGGRGTAGATCTGTTGTCTTAAATGGGACCAGGAGGATGTGTGGAAAAATCAAGTTCAATGAGATGAAAAGCAGGAGTTCTGTGTTATGCTATAGATTTTTTGGCAATGTGTTCCCCTGACGCTTGCATCATAATCATGCGCAGCTTCAGGGGCTTGAAGCAAAGCCTATGTTTGTATGCAAAAGCAAGACAGTGTTACAGTAAATGTAAACACTTCACTGGTATAATGGTAGATATTATTGACTTCCATTCTCTAACAGTCATAGGCAATTTCACAGATTGTAGATATATTTACTGACCTGCCTACACTGGTAAAGATGAGTTATTGTAAGTGCAGCTTCCATATAGATCTCTCCTGACCTTAAGCAGTGCATAGGAAAAGTTGAATATAGCTGACGCGCAGGATCTATTAATGTATTTGGTGCAGTTTTTAGCTTAGTGCATTGCATAACTGATGGTAAAACTGTTTTACTTTAAGAATCATGGAAGCAAAATTGCACTTCTTGACATGAAAAAAATGCTTTCTTTGAGAAATGCAGTTTCTTGTACTTGTTCGTGTGTGTGTGTGTATGTCTTTTATTTTTTTTTTTTTAGCTTGTGGGATTTTTAAGTGTCTGAGTTTGAAAGAAATAATTCCAAATAAAGAAGGCATTTAATTATGAATTGCACACAGATACATTTGATAAAGAATTTTTTAAGACAAAATATGTTGTAGAATTTTTGATCCTCATTTGCCAGGTTTTAGAGGCAAATATTTTAAGTACTCTTAAATGTATGGTGTCATGTCTGTCTCTTTCTGCTATGACAGCATGATGTTCAGCTGTCCAAACTGACATTCAGATTAATTTATTTGGGAATTGTTCATGGATCATGCTGTCATCTTGCACTGAAGGCTATTACCTGGCATTTAAAAATCTGTTGAGTTTTGAGGAAAATGTGTCTGGGTATCTGTGTGTCTGCACTGCAGGTGATGCTGTTGAAGCTGGGATGAATGCAAGCACATGCTTGAGTCCTTGTAGAAGGAGCATCCCCCTTGCTGATGCGGAGTTTCCCTTTCAGGCTGTGTTAGGACAGAAGCCTGAATACCTGGGTGAGAGGCTGTGAAGTCTTAATCCAGGGACAAAATATCCTGCCAACACTTTCCAATTCAGCAAACTTGAGTGCAATGTCAATATTTGATAACTAACATAACTAACCCATAAAGGCTGAAGAGTTACTGCGATGAAAATAATATTTTGGTTGATGAGCTTTACAAATAGTTATACAAGGATCTTGGCAGTAGGAAGAGATTTGGTCGGACTGAAGGAATTTTGTCCCAAATCCCCAGAGAGGACTTGGCAGCAGCAAAGATTTAGTTCACACGACCTTTTTCAAGAGGGCCTGGGTCATCTCCAAATCGGGGTTTGATGGAATCCATGAGGCTTTCCAGGCCACTGCTGTTTTAGGTAGGATAGAGCCTTGGATTATGTTTTCCTACCAGACTGTGGGAATTTTGTTCCTTACTACTTTTGGTTTTTGTCTCTCCAGTGCTGTGGTGGTTCCTTCTCACTACCTTAAGTTTAGAGTCATGTTCAAATGGCACATTGGCATCAACACGATAAATTCAGCTCTGGCACTTGGTAAATGTTGCCAATTCTGAGTACTTCCAGGATTGCTTGTGGTTCATGTACAATTTAAGCTGAAACCTGTTTTTGAAATAAAAGAAATACCACATGGATGTGCACTGTGTCTTTCCTTTTACTTCAGAAATRTTGAAAGGAGCATTTTACATCTCTGTTCATGTGGTTCTGAGGAAATTGAGTGAGTGTGAGAAATGGTCTGTGGTGGGAGAGGTGGCAAATCACAGTTATTCATCTTAAGAGTACAATTATAAATATTAAAGCAATACATTTTTAAAGCCAATTAAATAATAATGAAGTTGTTTAATTCTTGCTGTTAATCTTACTGGTTATACTATTAATGAGATAACCGAGGGTTTAGAATGTCTCTTAATCTTTTCTTTATTTTTAAACAGGAGAAAAAGTGAAGGAAACATCCTCCTTGAGAGCTTTATACCTGCTCAGAGGGGCAAAGTGTGACGGGATCATTTTGTTTGATTTCARTCCTGAAGAACTGTTTCAATTTGCAGTGTTAGTGCTGAGGCTGAGCTCTTGTTCCTATTCCCTTGAACACACCTTTCTCGCAGAATGGACTTCTTTGTCTCTAAAGAAGTGGTTGTTTTTATAATACAGTGAAGAATGTTGAAATCTCATGGGAACAGAGCCAAAGGTGAAGGCAGAGAAAGCGACAACGTCATCCACGGCAAGGAGGTGCCGACCAGGCGGAGGTTGGGAATGGGAAGGACCTTCCCGATTCCTCCGGGTCTGAGCTGGATGCAGAGCAGAGAATGGGAACAAAATCAGCTGAATCTCACTGTTTGGGTTTAGAAGTTGAGCTTAGAGTTTCCTGAGGATTTCTGTATTCAATAATCTCGCTATACGCTGGGTTTAGTTTCTCTCTTGCAGGTATAAGGCCGGAAAAGTATTTCCTCCGATTTTCCCGGAGTGCAGTAGGTGGCACTAGTGCCCTGTCAAATGTCCCTTGGCAAATCTAATGTCAGGTGCAGAGAACCGGCTCGCAGAGGAGTCCAGTGAAGCGACGCTCCTGAAGATGATGATGGTTTTTTTATTCTCTTTCCAGTCTGTAGAAGGAAATTCCTGGAAAAAAATGAACCCAGGAGAATTTTARGTTTCAGTGGAAGGTTACTCGGATTCTGTAACATCAGGATATTTTCTCAGTAGCTTCTAGTTCAGCAACTTAATTGGTGYAGGGAAATAACTTCTAGTTCATCATTTGTAGCAAAATGCTGCTTCTCATTTCCTTGTGAAGGAACACCTTGAGCAGAGCCGTGCCTTTTTTTGCAGTTAAAATGATGCTCTGCTGCAAAGGCCTGATTTTCATTAATGCAACAGCCTTCCCCAGTCATGCAGTGCATTGGGTGCCTTCCACTACCTAATTACTTAATTTAGTTCGCTGGGGAGACTGTGTGTGCATGCACATCTGGTGTTGCTGGAAATGCCGACCACTGACATTTAGAAAATACTGTGGAAATACTGGCGAACAGCATCTTTTGTTTTAAAAAATATTGTGAATGCCTCTATTTTTTGGAAAAAAATCTCAAAGTGGATTAGCTTTGTGGATTAACCCTATACCAACCTTAGCCCAAAGGCAGTGGAGAAGCTGCCTGAAAAGCGAAGTGAGTGATTTAACTTGTTCCTTTGCAGCTTCGGAAACCTCTGAGTTTGCTCAGGGTCTCGGCCCTCCCGGGAGGGATTCGGTTGTTGGCTGAAGCTTGTGGAGCTGGTTTCCCTGCCTGCTGCGTGAGCCACCGGTTTCAGCGCCTTTGGAAAATAGTAAGYTTCGAAAGTTAAGTAGCTTCATTGTCAGCATCAAAAGGATGTGGCTCCCCAAGATGGGATCAGCTGTAAGCCAAGATGCCCCATTCCAGGTGAAAATGAGCCCAAAAATGTACAGAGGCTACTGGTGTCCTCAGCTCTTTCCTTCTTGGAGCGGGAAGCAGAGGACGTTTTGTTCGGCTAGACATCGTTACACCTGGTAAAATATTCAGCTTTTCCTCATGCTTTATTTATTGTGGTCCTATGTAGTCTAGAAGTGCAGCCCCTCCTGTTGCRTGCGTGGCTTTCGATGCCTCTCGCTTCATTATTTAGGCAGCCGTGGCTTCCTCCTCGCCCCTCGGCTGTGCTGGCGGCTCTGCAGAGGGAAGGGACAGGGCCTGGAAGCCCATTCCTTGGCCCTGCATTCCCAGGAAATGCTCYTTTCCCAGGACACGTCTCCTTGGGACACGTCTGCATCGGGGAACGGTGACTCCAGAAAGGATCGAAGCTGTTTGTGGTGCTGCTTTGCCGTGACAAAAGGTCTCTGTAATTAATTTAAGTAAATCAAGTGGAGTTCAGATGCTGCAAACCTCCTCCTGATGCCCTTGCGTACCTTGGCTTGGATGTCATCTATGCAGTGGTTTTAGCACATAGAAAAAATTGGGGGGTTATTAGACCTTGCAATAAATGCTGCAAAGAAAAYGTTTCTGAATGTTTTGAATAGATCAATCACTGCCTAATAGCCATAATACTTTCCCGTAACATTAAGGGACTCACGGGAAAGACTAGGATTGTCAGCTTTCTGCTCATTTAATTCTTTTTTAATATCATCTTTGTGCAATGACATCAGTTTCTTTTTCAAAGCTTTCTGCGGTTAGTCCCCTCCTGATAAGACCATGTTTATTTGTTATCCTATTTTCTTCTGAACAGCTCTCCAGCATCGTACTGACGCAGCCAACACTCCTCTTCTCTGAGCTGATGGTTTATTCTCCTCTCACAGGGTGGTTTGTTAAAGCTTCTTCGCAGGCASGAGGGCTCCTCCATGCACCCTCGGGCACCACTGTGGGGAGAAGGGGGTAACAGCCCCAAAATGGTGGTTCTTGTGCAAACCCACCGTGGGCATGGACCCCTCGTGGGGTCAATACTCCGTGTTCACCGCAGCCTTCCTCCTCCCCACAGCATCTTCCCACTGTGCTTTTACTTGCTGGCATTTAATTCTTTCAGTTCTCTTCCATTTTGTCCCTCCCTAAGAAGCGATGCCCAAGTTTCTCTGTCTTGGGAAGGCAACCATGTCTTCCCACTGTTGCTCATCTCCTCTTGGAGCCAGCCAGACCTGGCCCTTTCCTTTTGGTGCTTTGGGCTTCGGTGTCTGTCAGAGAGGAARGCGCAGATGGGCATCATTTTCTACGACCACACTGTTCTTACTCACTCTTTTTCTGGCTGATACTTCCCAGAGAAAGGTTTTGGCCAGGATCACTCTAGGCAGCTCCAGTTCTTTTTGTCCTTTCTCACTATTTATTATTATTGGAAATAGTTTTCAGTGAATTAATGAACTCATGCCTCCAAGTGAGCAGAGCTCTGTCATTCCCTGGGTGTGCTTCTCCTTTTTTAATTCTGTATGTCTGCTCATGCAAATTTCCTGAGCCTCTCTGGAGTTCTTCTAGCTTCTCTCTAGTATTCAGCATTTATTGTTCGTGTGCTTTCCTAGCTCACCAATTAATTAAATGCGAACGGTGATGCTGGTCTCTTGCAAACCAACCATGCCTGTCTCTTTCCACTGTTTGAGCCATGGCAATGCTACATCTCTCTGTGGGATTTTTAAGGTCGTCAATGGATTCTTGCTAGTTACTTTGCCCAAGACCTTTTCAAAGATCCTATGTTTCATAGCTGTGTTTTCCTGGTATCTTTCACATTAACCTGCAAAAAGAGATGAGGTTTTCCTCTACAGAAACGTATGGTTCACCTAGGCATGTGCCATCCCACTTGCAGGATGATCCAGTGAACAGGCATGTATTTGTATCACGTGTCCTCCTTCTGCTGGTCTGCTCTTATTSAGCTTTGTTATGGGCTAAACTGTTGGGTTTTCAAACAGGACTTTGGATCCCAAACTGCTGCTTCCTCGGAGCAGCTCTTGCTCCTGTCCCAGCCTTTCCCCAGGAGATCTCTGGGCAGTGCCGCCTGCCTGACCTAAGTCCCCCTTCACCTTCTCGTCAGCTTTCCTTTTAATGCCCTTCGTGCACTAAATCTTGCTGGTTGCTGGTCCCCCTCCTTTCAGCAAAGGCAATTCTCTACTTTTTGGTACSTTTCAACAAGCAGCACCCACCCAAAACCATTCCTGAGGCCTCACATTTGACTGCCTGCAGCGTGTACCTTACCCAAAGCTGCTTTTTCCTTTTCTCCATGAGCACCTGGACAGGTGTTGCCATATGGGCCCTTGTGGAATCACAAGACAGCCGGAGCTGAAGATATCAGGAYGCCTGAGGTAGGAGAAATTATTCACCAAACCACAGATCAGACCACACACATCTCCGGTGCTGCATTTTCAGTACTCAGCCCCTCATGATTTTTACTGCCTCACACTGTTCAATTTAACGTTGTCCTGCACTGCATCCAGCGTCTCCGGTTCTCTTCTAGGAAGCAAAATCCTTTCACAACCTAAATACGACACAGGAGATATAAAGACTGGTTCTTGTATACATGTAGCTATTCCAAGGGAGATTTATGCACCTGTTTTTTAAATAGACCTGTTTTTTTTTTCCTTTTTTTTCTGGTTCATTCTATTTTTGTTGGTCATCATATATTATCTGACATTTTCTTCTTGTCTAGTACTRAGAAGAAATCAAGAATAAGAAGCCTTTGTTAATTCATTAGAGACACTTCAGGAGCTCCTCTTGTTTTACTGTCTTTGCAAAGTCAGATGCAGATATGCTATAATAGAGGGATTATAAAGGAGTTCCTACTATCCATTTCCTGGAATGATTGTCTTTGTGCGGGTCAAAAGGATAAGGATTAACAAAACTATTAGGAATTGGAGACAATAGACCAGTCTGTTTACCTTCAGTATATAAAAGCCATATCTTAAAAGGACAAGTGACTCTGACATGAGAAGCTCTGCCGCTCTTTTGAATTGAACACGGTCCCTATTCCTCCAAAAAACTCGTTCACTTTGGGCTTAAGCAAATTTTTGACCACCAATGACCAGATTGATTTTTTTTTTCTCCCACTGAAGTCAGTGTGAGGATCCTGGATTCACCTCTCTTTGATGAAAATGTTTCATTCTTGCAAGACAATATAAGTTTGCTCCCATTTTTTTTTATATGCATCCAGCTGCAATGCAGATCAGCAAGCTGTGTATGTCTCCAGAGTGAGCTAGAGTGAGCTTTATTTATCACTTACAAATGGCTTATGAACTCTGATTTCTGCTTTCCTTCTTTTGAGACAGGGCTTTGGAAGGATTTCAAGGGCATCAAACGTATGCTATTGGAGATACTGAGACTTCTTACATATCAAGTAGACATTCAGATATCTACTGTTCTGCAGGATGGAAGTTGAACTATGAGACATAAGTTAAAACATTTTTCCTGCAAAATGACATTCATTTGTTATTGCTATCATGTGAGAAGGCTCCAGTGGAGAAGAAGCTGAGCCCTTAGGTGTGAGTTATGCACCTATACAGCGTTGTRCTCTTCCCATGACCTAGTGGGGCTGCACAGATTAGGGTGTTTAATAGAAAATGATATGGACTGGAGTTGTCAAATCCATACACTAAATGCAGTGACAGCCAAAGCTGCTAGTGAAGATGAGCTACATGCAATGTCTTGATTATATTTGTCCTGAGATACTTTTATGCTAAAGGATTTTCAAGTTTTAATTAGTCTGTGTTAAAAGCCATGCACTTTTGGTTGATCATGGGAAGAAAACAACATTTGATTGTACTAAAAGCATTAAGTGACCTCTACTAATTAAAAGATAATGTCAGCGCAGCTGAGTGGAGTGCCTGGGTCTTCAGCTTTTTAGATAAACACTAAATGTAAATCAAATAGTTTGTAGGAAATAAATGCAGTAAAAGGAGGAGACTGGAAATAGCAGGTCATGTTTAAGTCTAGATTATGAAGCCTCTTACTGATACCTAAAAGGCCATATAATAAACAAGATGGTGAAAAAGGATAAGTTTCCTCTCCAGGCAGCAGGATGTCTTTGCTTACTCTACCTTGACTGGAGCATTTGGCTCAGGAACCCTGTGATGTAATGAACCTAGCGTGGCTCCCTATTGCCCATAAATAAACGAAATGCATTTTCTCACAAATGCATGTCACCTTTTAAGTGACCCAGACATTTGCTGCAAAGTTCTGGGATCAGTAATAACGTAGTCAGTGTCTAAAAATGTAGTTTTACTTGTCTCCTTTTTACTAAACTCAGGGGCTAGGAGAGAAAACACATCAGGGAGAATAATGTRCAACTTCATCCCTCACTGTAAATAACAAGCAGGCTCTCCTGTCTTCCATGTTGTATAGGTGCAGAATGAAAGCCYTTTGGATGCAGAAGCCTGACAAGAAAATGTCACACAGCTTTATGTGAAATTGCTGAAGCTGCCACCTAACGCTGTCTTTCTAGAGGTCACCATGTCCAGTGAGCTCCTCCGTGGCCACATGGATGGATGTGGGTGAGTTTCTGACTGCTGTCTCCCTTGTAGCACCTTTGTTCTGCCATCATGCGCCAAGTCCTGTCCTTGGGACATGAAAGCAGCCACCTCTGTTGTGCTGTTCTGGCCAGAAACCTGGTGTTGGAATGAGCTCATGAGCTGCAGGCCAAGCTACCGCTGCTCACGCGGCTTCCACAGCATCCATGCTCGCTGTTCCCACCACGCCAGGAGCAGGAGGACACCCTCCTGCCCCCGTTTGCCGGCCGCACGAGGCTGGTCTGCCRCGGGGACGGCACCTTATGTGACACCATATGATGCTCCCGTCGGAGGCGGCCACTCCGTAATCATCTCTGACAATTGTGGTGGGTCGGTGGGTGCCCAGGAGCTCGTGCAGCTCTCTGCTGCCTCACAGGCCAGAAAGGGGCACAGATTTTCATTATTATTATTTTATTCCCTTAAAAGGTTATTAAAAAAACCCAACAATTCTTGGCATAGGGATTCTTGGAGGGTGTGATGAATATTTTAATAGATAAAAATCTAGCCAGAGAGAAAAGAAATGATTTAATGATGTAAATAAATCTCTTAGTGGGTTTTAATGTGCAAAAATGGACAACAATGGCTTTAAAACCTCTCCACAAGCACGGCAACCTCTGCAATGCTATACGTTGTATATGTTACATCCGCAGCCCGTAATRGTCTGTTATATCTTTTCCGATGCTGAGGGAAGTTATTAAGACCGTTTTTCTCCTTCAGAACTTGGCATAACAACCTTTAGGTCTTCAGGCAGCAGATGAGACCTGCTGGGAAGTCGGGGTTGGGGCAGTCAGCGCTTGGCACCTCGGCTCTTGGATGCTCCGAGGATTTGCAATGACAGGGAACGGGAGCTGGGAACACGTTGGGAAGTTGCAAGGGGAAGGGGCACTCGGAAGAACATCTGTCCTGCGCCGAGCAGCCCGGGCTGCATAAAGCTGCAGGTTAAAATGGAAAATATTTGGCCRAGGTGCTGCTTAATGTTTCCATTTCCTTCCCTCTCTCACACAAGTGGGAAAAAAGCAGCCCTTTGTAATATCAGAAGTGACAGGGATGGAGCATTTTTTGAGAGCCTCTTGAATTTTTATAATTAATCAGACATATTAGTCTCCATGCAACGTATATCTTTGAGTCCCATTTCTGGAAAATGCTGTCTTTTAGCTGAGTAAAAGTTCTTTACTCTTAGATCTTGCTATAATGCTGCCTTTCTGGCAGATCTTTCTGCTAATCGAATCTTCTATATTTTCCTCCTTGCTTTTATAGTAATTACTGTTGCTAAATGCAGTGAATGCCGTCTCTAAAATGATGGTGCCACTGTAAATTATTAAAATTACATACAGTAATAAAAATGTATTGTGTAAAAAAAAAAAAGGAAAAAGAGAAAAGAAAGAGAAAAAGAAAAAAAAAAGTACAGGACAAGGAAATTGGACTTGAGCTTTTAAGTTACTCCAGAAATGTCTCTGAAATCTATAATATGGACATGCTACACATGAGAAACATTTGCTCTGTGTCTTTGTGTTTTCCAAAGCAACATGTTTGGATGCCATAATTTTTATTTTCCAACCCTCTCTGAAGAAAACGAAGTGGAGGGGATTCACATTTGAGAATGTTCAAGGCTCTTTTTGATAACTTAGTAGAATATCTTGGCTTGATTCCTCAAAAGTAGGTAAATAGATAGTAGATAAATCACTACTGAAAATGAAGCTGGCAGGTAGCATGCGTAGACCAAGGGGCACTGAACAGATTTAAGAGYACAAACTTTACTCTGCCTTAAATCTATGCATTAATGACTTTAGTGCATCATGTATGTATTTTTTGTTCTGTATTGAACAGCAAAGCTATTGACAGCCAATGAACTAAATGAACAATGTGCTCTGGTTACCTACTGTTCCTGCAACCTCAACCTGCAACTTCATAGTAATAGGAGTTGGAATTTCCCTTCCTTGCAGCAATCAGAGACCAGCAAGAGGGAGTGTTATGAAAGACTGGGGAGAGGCTAAGCAGCGCAGATGTAGAGGCTTTCTTGTTGGGAAAATGAGCACAGCGCATAATCTCAGCCCTTGATGGAGAAGATACCATGAAATGTTGACTTTAATTGCCATGGGACATAGATTAGCAGATGGTCCCATGGATAGACTGCTCTCCGTGTCTATAAATAGTGTGAGCTAATTTATGCGAGATCTTTCTCTGCTTTTATAGCTCTGCCTGTGTGCTGAGAGCTCCCCGGCAAGGAAGCGCCCAGCGCTGGAGCACGGATAGGGCTCCTGCTCCAAGCCCTGGTGTCAGACACTTACGCTACAGCAAAAAAGCACCCAAGCAAGTGACTCGTAGTGGAAAAGACGGGCAGGAACGKCTGGATCTGAATGCATCTCCGTGTCAAAAATAACCATTATGTGCCTATTATCCCRAATAACAGCGGTGAGAGCCAGGGAAGGAGCAAGGTGCTGACCATGGGCAAAAATGGGTCTCCGGCCCAGTTTTGCTTCCCTGTCGTTCAGAAAACCTCATGTTAGCAGGTTTGGCTACAACTGCTGCCTAGCAATTGGGTACCAGATTGCTGCTGATATTTATGCCTTTGCTTTTTGTTTTTGCCTTATTTTTGTTTTGTTTTTGTGCCATTTATGCCTCATCCAAAGAGCGCTTAGAAAAGCCTTCTCTTCAGCAAATACATTCATCACTTGTGCGGTACTCAGTATTACAAATCAGATGAGTCCAGGCAATCTCTATGTCCAGTTGTCCCTTGCTATTACATCAAATAAAAGCAGTAGCAGTAAGCGAGAAAATAAGCAAGGAATTGGCCAAGCAGCATGTGCAAGAATAGGAATCTTTCTTAAAAAGAGTATTATCTCTTTTCTCGATAGTAGCATATTATCTACTAGTCCTGGAGAAAGGTTGTGCTGTCTCTTTGCTCACCTCTTGGGCAGGTAAATCCAAATGTAACAGGGGACCCAAAGTGATCACCTTTGTCCCTGCTTGAKCCTAAAAGAAACCAAAATTAATGACAGGAAACAGCATTGAATGATTGAGGTCCGGATTCTGCTCCATGAAAAATCTAAACTTCATTTGTTTCAGTAGAGATATCTTGGATTTACCTATTTGTAATTTAGAGCAGATTTTGGACCCGGCTCAGGAGAATTATGCCTTTCCCTACAGGAAGGGAGATTGTTTCTGACCTCACTTAAACTAAGCAGCTTTAATCATTCAGTGTGGAGGTTCCCAAACTGGGGTGGGGGCTGGCGGCACAGACATGAGAATCCTATAATCTTTGGTTAAGTTGTAATGAAATTGTCCAGATGAGAAGGAAACAGATGGATTCTGATTAATTTCTCACAAGTGTAGACCTCAGCATCCGATGCAACATATGTGGTGAGCAAATGTCACTCATGCCTCCAAAGTGCAGAAAATATCACTATTGTCAGGTTATATTCGTTGGCATATTGGCTACTGAACTCCCAAGGGTATAAGGATGCTGTGCATTATGTTTAGACCCAAATTAAATATTCAGAGGCAGAGATACCTAACCCTTTCCTCTATGCCTCRTTGCCTCTCACAGTTGCACTCAATGAATAGAAAGAGGGAGGGGAAGGGAGATTTTTCTTCTCTTTTGTAAATCCTTATTTATTGCAGAAGGAATATCAGGATGGCATGAGACTTTTCTGTTGCAGAGTTCAGCTGATGCRGCCGGTGTAAGAAAAAATAACAGAGCTTTGAGCTGTAAATGAGCAACTTTACCACTTTAGTCTTATACCTCTGGAAACCAGAGTGCTCATGGAGTTGTTCTCGTTCTTGTCACTTCTGCAATCTGTTCTGTGTAATTGCATCTTTAAGGAAATGAAGTTCATTTCTTGGTGGCCAGTGGATTGTTTAAGGCAGGTAAATATGAGAGGGCAGCGCCGCTCGCGCTCGGCTCCGTGCGGCCCGCGGGACGCGAAGCAGCTCCGCGTGCGAGCGAAGGGAGCCCCATCTGCGCCGGGCAGAGATATTCATTGCAGCTGACTTGGCCTGTTAGAATTACCATCCAGGCCTGTTTCTGCAAAAGGGCGCCACGAAGGCCTCTAATAGAGTATTTCATAGCACAGCTTGCGGCTGAATATTGAACAGGGGGCTACTGTGCTGCTCTTGGTCTGCCTTGGGATAGAGCTCCCTCCTTTCCCTCTGTTCCTCTGAAAACTCCAGAAACGTGTTAGCTACATCAGTGTCATCTGATCAGAAACAAGAAAGTTTAGTTTTAAATTGAAGATGCAGCAAATCTCAGTAATAGCTGGGACTTTACTAAGCGGCACGCGTCAGCTGAAGTCATAACCTTCCTTTTAATTAAAGCCTCTAGTTGAGGAAAGCTTGACCTGAGATGACTCTTTCCCTTTTTTTTATTGTTTAATGTTTTGACCTGTGTCAACCTCCAGGCTCCTCTTTGCCCATGAAATACAGTAGTATTTGTTTGGCTTCTGTGCTCATTAGGGACAACTCTTTGTGCTTAAAACTTAAAAAATTCTCATAGGGAATCAGACTGAATTTTCAGGAAGCTGATGCAAAATTGAGTGTTGATTTGGTTGAAATTCTTGCCCCTGGATGTTAGTTTTCCTTTGTTGTTGTCCTAATTATGCACCCAAAAGAAGGGAACAGCTTGTGGACCTGCAAACTTTCTAAGCATCCTTGATGTCCTTCTGGAGGTGGAATCTTGTTCTCACCTCTCCCAGTCTTATTAACAGTGAAGCAGCTACCAGGCTCCTGCAGGACTGTGTTTTTATTTTGGCTTATTGCATCAAGATGGCACAAGGCAAAACCCCACGGGTCCTCCTTTGACCTCCAAAAGCACCAAACAGGGTTGGGATTGCTCTTTTCCTTGATCTGGAATGGGCTTGGAACGTTGCAGTGCCCTTGCCCTGCTGCGAGGACCAGGATCAGTGCAGGAACAAGGGCAGACATTGCTGTGCTATGTCATGATTTTCTGTCTCAGTTTCCATCCTGGGGGAAGACGTCTGAGGTTTGTGGTCTCATCCCAGCTAAATGGATTGTTTGCTTAATGAACCTGCTTACTGCATTGCTTCGTGAAGTTGTGTTTTTTATTTTTTTTCCTTTTTTTTTATGGATAACCAGGCTTTCCAGGGGGAAATGTGAAGCCATGTGAAGCAACAAAGCCGAGAAGAGTGATGGGATGGACAAAGAAACTAAAATGGTGGGTGCAGAGATTTTTATTAATTAATTGTAAAGCTACAGAGAAAAGGAATATACAACCCCTGCAGAAATAGCTTGTGCCTAAAAATAGTTCCATAAATCAGTTTAACTGAGAATATACTCATTGAAGTGTAGCCATTTCCAAAGGGCAGCATGATGAGGATGGGACCTGCGTGCACGTTGCTTTTGTCTCCTCATCCGAAGCGTTGCACACGAAAGTCCCACTTGCTGCTTCCTGTATGCAGCAAACCAGTATAGATATTAAACTGGGGGCGTAATGATGAATGACACTGTGGGACATGTCTTGATTATCCCAGGTTTCTAATGTATAATTGAATTATTTTGGTAAGTATATTTCAAGCCCTTTGATTTCTGGCCTCTGTTTTTAATTACTCAGCCCCCTCTTGCCCTTGTGCATTATTATGCTATTCATTAGCATTCAGCGAGACTACAGAAGTTTGACTTCTGAATAAAGTAGCGTACAAAAGAGAAGGGATGCTTTTTATCTTACCACTTAATAATTTAAATGGAACTCCTTTCTTTAATCAATGTTTAATTGTACAATAGCTGTTTATTTAAATTGTGCATTACCTGATTTTGCAAACAAAAAGAGGGAAAGGATAAACACATTTAGAAATAATGAGCTTTGTAACTGCTCTAATCTTCAAAAGATTTAAATATCTACAGCACTCTAAAATGTTGGTTCATCTCGACAAGGCAGCAACACGGGCCTGAACGTAGCCATATCATGTATGCAGCGCTAAGTACTACAGCCTATTTTTCATCTGAGAGGAGCAGAAAACCCTGTTAATTGCAAAACTGAAAGCTCCTCAGCAACGTTAATATTGCTGGCATGACCGCCAGCTGTGACGATTAGGATGTGTGACAGAGGGAGAGATAATTCGATCACAGGCCTGGCGAGCAGTGACTCTTGTGTCCTGCTCCTTCCTCGTACACAGGGAATGATTGAACCCCCGCGAGCTGCATTTCCCATGTTTTGCTGGGACCACCCTGGGAAGCAGCAGCAGATGCCGGAGTCACAGGAGGGAATTGGAGCCAAATCCAGGCACTCACTCGTCAAAGGAAGCAGCTTTATGCAGGGGATGAAGTGAGACATGGATATGAGCTGTGTGTGCAGCGCTTGTCCCACAACACCGGCAAAATGTGTCTTTGGATGCGACCCAGGGCCCGAGCCATGGCAAGGTCAGGGAGACCCCCAGAAGCAGGAATGAGAGAGAGGAGTTCTTCCCTCTGCTTTCCTTCCTCATCTGTAAAACAGGGATTGATCAGGGCATATCTTGAGGATTTAGAGATATCTAGAGACCGCTTTGGAGGCATTAGAACTAGTGAGCATAGCATCTGCATTTCAAAGTGCTCTTTGGACATCACTTAATTCACTTTGACAGCATCCCTGTGCAAGCGATGTGGCTCTCCCCGTTGTCAGGATGGGAAAACCGAGCGGAGGCTCAAGACGGAGGCGGCTGTGGAGGCCAAGGTGAGCGCGTGAGAGCCCGGGCCAGGGCGAGCACCGAGCTCGTGTCTTAAAGAGCTCAACAGCCCGGCCACAACAGCACCACAGCAACAAAACTGCTCTGGCCACGGGGGCCGGGGCAGTGGCGACCCTGCATCTGTGCTCCTGTCTCAACAAATGGATCCCCAGCCTTTCCCCCGCTGATTTGTGGCTCTTGCCCCCTAAATCTTTCCCCTTCTCACTCAAAAGCTGTTAGAAGGGAGATGGAAAGAGAGGGGCCTCTAAGTCTCCCCTCTGGAGAAAATGAGGTTAAAAACCTTCACTGTGGGAGGTTTCCCAGCCCCGGTTTTGCGTCCAACTTAATTCTGTTAAACTAGACTTCAGATGACACCAAGCCAAATAACACTTCCCAGATACTCTCTTTTCTAGGCTTCAGAGAGGTGTGGAGCACTAGGTGAGAGGGCAATAGCTCCATATGTAGGAAGTGAATCGGAGATATGTGGCCTGGTGCTGTGGGCTTGTTCCCCCTGTTTCCATCTGTGTTGAAATCTGTTGGCTAAAGTGCCATGGCTGAGTTTAGGGGAGAGCTACAACAGGGTTTTTGGCCCCTTGTTCTTATGTCAAGATTCTCGATGAACAGTGGTGTAAAAGCTACTGTTTTTTTGTGGGTCTTTTTATGTGTTTTTTCTTTTGGCATTTTTCACATGCACTCTAGGAAAGTTGCACATGGCCAACTTTATAGAGAACATGAAATTCCAGATAAGAAGCTGGAGAGTGGTTCCCTGTCATAAAAAATACCCTACTCTCATCTGCAAAAAGTATTTTCMGTGATTCTTTTTATTCAAGGGATGATTGTTTTAGATGGTGATGGCAATTTGTATTGCAATAGCACTCAGGGAGTGTAGCCAAGATCAGGCTACCATTACACTGTGAGCTCCATAGGCACTTACTGTGAGATGATGCCCTTGGATATACAGATACTTAGGTGCCTGAGTCGCACTGAAGCAAAKAGCTGGGCACTGCTCTCCAAGCACACAACAGAGCTACAGGGAAACGGATGGTGTCAAGCGAGTTGACAGAGGTTGTGCAGATGGTCAGTGACAGAGCGAGAAACCAAATCTATTTCCCAGGGGCTGCTGGAAAGCCGATCCACATGACCCTAGGTCTGTGATCAGTGAAAGATGATCTTTCACTTTTTTTTTTTTCCATTTAAATTATGTTTCTGAATGTGATAATTTATTGACAACATGCAGGGCTATGGTGCTGCAGTGACTAGACATAGGATGAGAAGAGGGTTGGGAGGTTATGACCCTCACCCTCTGCACCCTTTTGTAAGTTGCTGCTGCCCCCCAAAGATGCTGTGAATCAGAGACGGGCTGTGGGCTGAGGAAACATCYCCTCTCTGCTCCTGCCTCAGCAGCGACCACTCTCTAATACTAAAATAAGGTCAGGGCTCCATCAGGCAGTTAAAAGCCCAGGCTGAGCAGCGTGCGCAGCTCTGCTCCGGAGAGCAGAGCAATCTCTCCCGCAGCATCCTCGCTCCTCGGGACTCTGGGGACATCGCCGGAGTGGAGAGAGGGCACTTGGCGGAAACAGTCTTAGCTCTGCACTTAACGTGCACCGCGGGCTCGTGCACTAGCGGAGAGGCGAAGGGAGGGAGCAGGGAGCCCCACGGAGCTGGAAGAGAAATAAAAGCTGTAATACGGTGCTTCCTCCTCCCGTCTCCAAAGAGGAGGAGCAGGAGGGCATCTCCAGAGCCACTTTGGGCGATGCGCTGCTCCGGGCAGGAGTCTGTGCGGAGCGTCCGCCTCCCAGCCTGAAACCCAGGCGTGCTCCCTGTGATCCTGCTGGATGCTCCCCCCTTCCTGCCCAGCACTGAAGCAAGTGGCTGCACCGCGCGCTTCCTCGGACGAGACGGCAACCAGGTGCGTGATGCCCCGGAGCGCGTTGTGGGGCAGCCGGGTGCGTGATGCCCCGGAGCGCGTTGGGCACGGGGAGGTGCGGGCTGCAGGCGCCCAGCGGGATGCAGCCCCAGCACTGCCCCCGCCGGTGCATGGGCTGCACATCCTCCCGGGCTCCGCTGTCCCGGGCTGGCTGCAGGGCTTGTGTGTGCGGGGAAAAAGCATCGCTTAACCCGCCTGGTAACTTGTATTTAGGAGTGCAGATACCAGGAGCGCGGTGGGAAATAGCAACTTCTCCATTCCTGCAGCATCCGTCCGGCTCTGCCCTGCTCGGAGCAGACGGCTCCTTGCTGAGCAGCCAGGCRCTCGGCAGGTCCCCCTTGCCGGAAGCCTCCGGGATTTTTGCGCTCCTAAGCACATCTTTAGTGGTCCCTGAGGGTGGGCAAGCTCTGGTGCTGTGAGTGCGATCGTGAGAGTGCCAATCCGCACCGCTTCAAGCATGTGTGTTATGAACATTTGTGTGCCTAGTTAATCTTCTGTCACAGTTATTCTAGCAAGTCTAGTGATAAAGAAGTCACGAACAACTGGAAAAGCTTCCTTTACAAATATCGTTCTTACTTTTTCAGTCTTTTTTTTTTTTTTTTTTTTTTTTTTTTTTNTTTTTTTTTTTTTTTTTTGCTAAATGTTTTAATCTCACTTACCAATTCTGTAGCTCCTGAAACAGAAATACTTCTATTTCCAAGACCATTTAGTTTCTCACTAGTGGCACTTCTAGCTTTTTTGAGTTGGAGATTTTGAATATATACTTATATACTTTCTTTAATGTAGAGCTGTAACAATACCTAGTCCTTTCAGAGAGGCATATTTTATTTCCAGACCCCTCCAACTTCACTTTGAAAACAGAGGCTGGAAATCATCATTTCAGAGATGCTACTCTCCCCGTTTCAACAGGTTGCTTTATTCTCTGCTCCAGTAATTTCCTCTAAGACTTATGTTCATCATCTTTATGTAGATGATGTGGTGATGTGTGTGATGTTAAACCTGCAGTCACTGGGGATTAATGCATGGGAATGACATCATCGACAGCCAATGAGGTGGTGGGTTTGGGCACATACTGCCCCAAACTGTCCTCCAAACTGGTGGGGATCCTGCCTGCTCCTAAGGAATAGCCCAAGTTTGGACAAATGGGGTGGATTCCTACCGTGGTTTCACTGTGTGTCTCAGTCTYGTGTCTTCCTTCCACTTCTGTGAGATGAGCAGGGTGCATTAATAGCCACATGCATACGTGCAGTCTGCRTGATCAAAGATTTCATTTATTGGTAAGAGATTATTCAGACCAGATGTATTAGCTCCTTGACACAGATAGATATGATGTGACTGAGCTTGTTGATGGCAGAATGCGAACAACCAAAGAGTTTTCAGCTTTTATTTCAGGCAAGTGTCTGAAGAGCACGTTTACAGATTTACCTGCACTGAATTGCCTCTTTTGCTTCTTGCTTAGAGTAGAGGTGTTGAAGTGGAGGTGGACACTGGCTGTGTCCGTGGAGCAGGGAGGGGAATGGTGCAGCCAGGAGAATGCAACTGGAGTTGGTGGTGAAGGAACACAGGTGTTCACCACTGCGCCCATGGTGCCGCCTGCACCCTCCTCGGCCACTAAACCTCTTTGCCCCWGTCTTACTGAGGTCTAGCAGATTTGATGCCTTCACACTCAGTTTCTGTTCAGCTGGTGCTGGTGGCTTGTTGGGAATCATGGCAGGCACATCCCAACTGGAGCCAGAGCTCCGCAAATGTCTGTGACTGGATTCAGGCTGCTCTCCTGTCTAATGTTTCCTTAAACTTCATCATTTTGCAATAGATTCATTTAAACAGATCAACTAGGAGACGAGCACAGGCTGCATGGGAACCTTTCAGCAAATATTCCAAATATTCTTTGCATACATATGGCCTTAGCTTAAATAGATTTTTCATGTTTGCCAAAGTGTTTATTGTGGAGCACAATTCCTGGGTTCCACAGTTCAGTACCTGGAGTGTTTAATGTTTTGTTTGCAATTTGTATGTGTATATACATTCATACACGGACACGCATCCACACACATGCACTCCATTATCAGTGTCATTTGCTCTGATAGTCATTTATATTAAGGGAACCACATAAAATATTAGCAGTAGGACTGACTTGCCTCTGAGGTGTGTATGATTCCTACGCCTTGGATGCCAATAAGACGTGACAGGATACATCTAATGAATTACCTTTAAATTAGAAAGCAGTAAACAACTCGTTATTGGATTAGAGGAATATTAAAATTAGAAGAATGTTACCGTCTTTTGATATCCTGTGGCATATTTTTAACAGCTAGGAAATGACACGGGTTACTGCAGAGAGCCAGAGTCTCTAGAGACCTGTAATGATTTTCGTCTGTGTGAAATAGATTTTTTTAATGCTATTACTTACTACCTTATGTTTAGATAATCCTACAGCAGATTTTTTTGGCTCTAGTTTCACGCTAGTTTCCCTGTTCTTTTTGGAAGGTACAGACTTGATATACTTTGAGGGCTGAAWACTCCTAATTATTGATCAAGAACAGATGAAAAAAGATACAAGAGGTTTGGAGATAGATTTCAGTGCAATAATGAAGAGCTTTCTGCCTTGCTGTGAGGCAGAGATAGTCTAGGACCATGCCCGCTTAGTCCATGGCCCCTTTGCTCTGCTGCCTATAAAGTTGCCCCTGCTCCTGCATTTCTGGGATAAAACTTAATTTGCACTTCACTGAGATTTGACTTCACTGAGATTTATACCATTTGGTAAGAACTGGATTAAAACCCCCAGTTCTTCTGGTCATGCATCTCTGTCCACCAGCATTACTCAATACTGCCTTCCAGATGTGAGTGGTCTGTATTAGATCTGCATTGGCAACCAGTAGTATTTGTTTGAAGCAGCTTTTGGTCTCCCCATGCCAATCTCTCATTAATCTAAGGCCAACACCTGCTGTCCTCTCTCAGGCAAACTGCCTGGTTTAGGCATTGATGAGGCTTTGAGTGAAAAGGTCAGAATTTGGCTAGATTTGCTCAAGTGTTATAAATAATGTATATTTATGAGGCAAACAGTAAGATATTTGGTGGAAAGTGGTTAATTCTCAGGTTCATTGAGAATAAACCTTCCTATAAAACCTTGAAAATCCTACCTTCTTGCAATACCAGTTATTTAATATCATTGATTTGGTGAGTGGAATAAGTTGTTGTATTTGAAATGTATRTCTCTGATAACACTTAGACGCCCCAAGACAAATATATTATTCTTTTTAACTTGCTATWTATATGAATGCTAAGATGGCACAGCAAGATGCCTTTGAGTGCTGCCTCCACTGTCCTGAGGAAAATCTAGAGGCTCCTGTTTTATCCTGGTTTTTGGAAGTGTATTTAGGATAAAGAGCTGTGCTATATGTATGCTTTTCATTCAAGGTAAGGGATTTTCCATGTCTTATTCTCACAGTTAATGGCCCTGGGACTCCTTGCCTCCTCTCAAGGTTTGGGAGGAACACTCTCAGCATCTCATTTTCCTCTCTAAATATTTGATATCCATGAGGTAAGCGGTTGTTTGGAAGCCATTGCCAATCCTGAACATCAGAAGATCACTGCATGCTTTGACCTGAGGTTAGACAGAGCAATGTTAGCTGCCAGTTGCAGGAGGCCTCCAGTACTTGCAGACTATGGGGATTTCTACTGGGCTGTGTCACAAAGAAGCTTGGCTTCTCTGCTAGCCTAAAAAAGCTTATAGGGAAGAAATGGGACTGTGGATTTTTCCATTTTTCCTTTATTTTATTTGCTGGTGATTATTTTGAAAAGGTTGTGAGCTGAAGGACTGATTCTTTTAGAGTTAATGCAGCTATGCCAGAGCAACACTCAAATGAATGAAAGTAGCATCAGATCTGAGTCACCCCAAAGGTGACCTGTTATTTTATTGTCCCTTCTGTTGTGCTGTAATTTCAGTTACACTTTACAGGAAGCATCTGTAAAACAGAAGCTCTTGTTGGGTCAGGCCTTCTTCCTTGGAGGGTATTTCCCTCCACGCAATGTCAGTGCAAGTTCTCTCTCTCCCACCTTTAAAATGACAGGTGTGATACAAGTCAGGTGCTGTGGGATATTGCAAGTAGGATAAGCATATTAAATAGGAGCACCTTAAGTCTGTGCTATGTGATAGTAAATGTTTCATTAAAGAAATTAGTCCCATAACCTTCAGTGAAGAGCCCTTGTCCCTTTCTCTTTTCCAAGCTGTCACCTGCGAGACACGTCTCGATCACGCATCTGAGCTGAAGGATATGGCTTCAGCGGCAGGCAGCCGGGACCTGCTGATTCCGGATGCGACTAACCCTTAAAAAGAAAAGAGCTGGACTCTCATTTTTCAGTTCTTGAAGCATTCATAGGTCTTTTTGTAGTTTGCAGCTTGGAAGAGAAAAATCTAACTAAGCTAGACTTGTCTGAATAAGGCCCAGGAATGGATCAACCAGTTAACACAAGTTGTTTTATTTTTTAAAGACAAATCTCAGGTTCATAGTTGCATAATTCAGATTGTTAGCTCACGTCTTTGAGTTTTTCTAAGCTGTGTGCTGAATTCCCATTTGGCCCAAGTTTTGGAGTGTTAATTTGAGTGTAAAGGGAGAAAGGAGAAAATTTAATTGCTGTAGGAAGACGTAACAGCATTGAACATTTGGATATTTTTGGAGTGTGGCAGGGAACAATAAAATTAAATGGATTTCTCTTCCCCGAGTCATCAATGTGATTTCAGATATTCAGTGAAAATTTTGAAAATTCTTAATTGATGAGGGACTTAGGCTTTTGTATCTGACCTCTGGGATTTAGAAGTTTTAATAGAGATTTCCAGCATGTGTTTGGCACATATGTAATTAAGGAGCCACTATATTTCAATGCATTCCACAGTGTTATCTCCACTCCAGTTGTGTAGGTTACGGTATTTTATATCGCCATCTGTAAGTGAGAGCATGTGGGCACGACTGAATTTGTTTGAAGGACTAGGCTGGGGCTGTTTTCAGTCTGGAGGATATAGTTGCCCTTGCATATCTTTGCTGCTTCCATTATTCAATGAGAATTATGTGTGTTTATGATGGTTTGATCAGCAAATAGAGGTACACTGCAGATGCAGATATATTGTGAAGTACAGTGGTTTACATTAATAGGAAGGATTTATCTTGTTGCAGAATTGAATTTACGATATTAAGCTGTGATATTTTCYTGTTTCAGAAATGTTATATTGCAGTGAGCTGATATCAGAGTGATAAAATAAATGTTTCCTTTTTAATTTAAGCCACTGTAACATGCTAATAACATCAGAGACAGGAAGAGGAATGTCTTACTTCAGAAATGAATACAATGCATCAGTGCTATAATTTCCTAGCAAAGTTCATTTAATTTAGGAGTCCTAAATGAAACTTCTTGCTTTATTTAAATTGAAATGCAATTGTGGTTGAGATCTTTAACAAAAACATACTTTTGGACAAAAGCTTTGGAATTAAATACACCTTTAATTTGTACTTGGGACTCTTGCATCCTTTTGATTCTAAAAAGGAAATAGAAAAGCTGTAATTGCTGGTGATCCTCCTCTTCCTGGGGAGTTGGGCAGCCCACCAGCTCTTGACTCTTTGGACGTTTCCTGACAAATTCCCTAGATGCATTTGCAAGAAGGTTCGGAGGAGTCATCTCTTCTCTGTTGCTGTTATGTCCTCTCATTGCCATTGCCAAAGATGGTGACAATATCAGGGTTATATTGGGGATATCTGGTTGCCAAATTCCTAGAAAATACAGCTGTGAGGGAAATCTTAGTGATGGSCAGCAACTCTGTTCCACTGCCACGTGCACCCCACTTGAATCAGCTTTTGAGGGAAGTTGKCTGCGCCTTCCGTCACGGTGCTTGGATGAATTGCTCCCTGGATGGGCTTTCGTCAAGCCTACGAGGAAGGTGATACACAATCCCGTTTTACCTTTGGTGTGGAAGAGAAAACAGGGCAATTTCCAAGGAATACTGGGATTTTGTGAGTCAGTGAACATAATATTGGAAAATGGTGGTGGTCAATGAGCATTGTTACCAGCAGGTTAGACCTCCTTTCCTCTTTGCATGCATGCATCGGTGTTCCCTTCACGAGTATTTTACTGATTTCACTGCAATTGGCCCGTCATGAATAAAGGTAGCTGCAAAAGACTGGTCCTGATTATTTGGTGGGTTTATGTTGACTACATCAGCATCTGTACTGAGAAATGTCAGTTTAATGACTATGAAGCGTCATGGTTAGAAGTCAAGTGCTGTAAGATTTTCCCCAAGCACATGTCTGCACTAGTGAATGGACTTGCACATAAAATAGCTCAYTGAATCTGAAAAGGATTAATAATTCTGTGGGATGTAGAACGAGTGTCATGTGTATTCCTGTGATATCAGTGCCTCTGAACCTTTGAATTAATACCCATTATTTGGAAGAGCGTAAGAGAGTATTTGACACTGCCTTGTTTAGCTGAAATGTCCTATTGGAGTAGTAGTTTTACTGTGAAAATACTTACAGGTTAGGGTCTATAAACTTAGGTGAAGCTTAAGAGAGAAAAAGCAGAGTAATTATTTCTATACAAATGAAATAATTTTTCTATGCTTTTATTTTCTATGCTATGAAATGTTTTTTTAAACTTTTGTTTAATAATAGATGTTTCAGTTAAGGGGACATTAAAAGAACAATATTTTATTAGGAAAAAGTCACTTTTAAAACCCTCCACTGATCCTCTTACTTTGAGAAGGGATCAGGTAAAAAGATTCCCCCTCCATTTCTGTTTCAAACTGACATGGAGGGATGGAACTGAGGTGAAGGGGAGGCAGAATTAGTGTGGTATTSCGTCTGAGAAAAGAATAGGTTCATTTGGTTTGTTAAGTGTTGGAAATTAATAAATACTGAGCTTATCTAYGTTCTTAATAGCACTGTTCTCCAGAACATTTTCTTCTTGTAGATGTTTCTAATGCATTTTTGTGATATATACTTAGGTTTAACAATAGAGCAGACACATAAGCCCCAAACCTCTAAGAATAGTTACACTTTATAACTCTGAGAAAGGGGCTGCAACATTAAATGCAATTATTCATTCTGTTAATGTGCATCGTTCACATATCATGCATTTTGGGTTATGTTTGATCTCTAGTTACACCACAGACTGAGATGAGTTGTACTGCTTAGTGGATGTACAGGTAACTGCCTTTACCCACGCGCTTGGCAGAAAGATGCAAAAACCAGAAGGAAATTGGCTCTTTTCAGCCCAACTCTTAGTTTTTTCCTTTGTTTTTGCATGTGTTTCTCATTCTTTGTGAGCAGAATCTTTATCGATAAGTAAACTATTACTGGTAAATCTCTCTTAGTGATGAGAGTGGCAGCTATTTGTAATCAGTGTATTTGGATTATATATCATTGTATTGTGGCTGAAAAACTGATAGATCTTCTGTGTTTTCCTCTACTAAAGGGAAAAGCAAAGACTGAGTAAAGCCAAATGGGTTTGGTTTAAATGAATGCATTTTTCTACAATAGTAGCATCTTATGTTACAGTTAATGAGTATTGTTGTCTTTTGTTTAAATTC
This sequence comes from Nothoprocta perdicaria, assembly GCF_003342845.1. Taxonomy (NCBI): domain Eukaryota; kingdom Metazoa; phylum Chordata; class Aves; order Tinamiformes; family Tinamidae; genus Nothoprocta; species Nothoprocta perdicaria. Next base: position 2,280,482 of record NW_020456198.1, read on the forward strand.
TTTGCTACAGAGGCTTAGAGAAAGAGGGCTTTAAAAATAAAAGGGCTGCCTTCCCCACTGGAATGATTGTCTGATAACAGCCTGTAAGACTTAAGAATAATACTATAAAATAATTGGTTTTCAAGTGAATACCTGCAAATTACTAATTGGAGGGGAAATGGAAAATCTGCATCCTCCAAACAAGTATAGTGTCTCTCTTTAAATATCAAACCAAATTTTCTTTCTATTTTCCCACCCTCAAGACAAAAAAAGAAAAAATATCTCTTCCAAGTCGCGCTTAAATATGACCAAATTGATAATTACATTATTATGGAGAATGGTAGGATAGCTGGAGGATATGTACAAGTTGCATTAGTCCCACAAATAGAAGCTGATTTACTTATTGATAGTAGAGACACGTTTTAGTCACTTTATAGAATTAACAATTGATCAGCTTGTTAGGTTCTAGTTCTTCATAAGCACAGCATGTTTATTCATTATTGTCATTACATGGTGTAAGCAGCTGAGGTCATGATTAGCAAGGCAAAATCTAAAAACATTTAAATTTGATTCATTATAACTTTTGCAATAGATACAGTTTTGAGCAGTATACTAAATCTCACCTTTCACAAATAAGCATAAGTTATACCTGTCTCGTTAATTTGCATTTCATTTACATTTTCCAGAGCCATCGGAGCTATTTGTTTTCCAAATATCACAGAATCTTGTAAAAGTGTAATGAGATGGGCAGTGTAAAAACATTATTTTCAGATTGCCTTGGTCACTGTAGATTTAGCACCGATAGTGGTACAACAGATAAACTAAACACGTTAATGAAGGAGAATGGAAAGATGTTATTCCAATAAATATATTCATGATTGTTTGTTACTAAACGTAAGCTATTTTTTTCTAAATCAGCATTGACTTAAGCTTGAGAAAATTCAATAGCAAAAAATCCCAAAGAGGTTTCTCCTGCTACATATGACTAATATATTAAAGAAGATAAATAGTCATTTTTAAAATTTATTACACAGTAGGATTGAACACAAGGGGAAACCATTTTAAAAATCTGAAAGCTAAGGTCACCCTGAGAAGAAAAGGACATTTAAGATGACTAGAAAAAGTCTGCTTCCTGAAGAAATTGAGATTCAAAGTTTACTCTTTTCACAGTGTCTTTTTATAAAGCTTTAGGATCCCAAGTGTAAAACCAGAGCCTGTTTTGATGTGCAAATATTTCAAAACTGTATAGTGAATACACACCAAGACCCTCACATCTAACCAGTGCTATAGATCAGCTCTTAGTCTCTTAATTCATCTTCTTAATTCAGTCTCTTAACGCATACTATCAAGCTTTTTGATATTTATAACAAAATTAATTATTAGGAATGAGCTCTCTAAAATGTTTAAATGAACACTTTTAGTATTTTTCGCCTGTTTCTATTTTCACTTACAATCATTTTTGCTTTAAAGAAATCCAATATGTGCATTTTAGTGAAACTGCACATCATTAAGCTTTTCATTCRTCATTCAGACTTCCAGAAGTATGAAAATCTGCCCAACAGCATTTTATTAGGACTTGCTAATAAAGTTAATGAATTATTTTTCTATTAAGCTGTCTTATCTTAGCTAATACTGCTTGCTTGTTTGAGCTGTAGCAAATAAGGACAACATTGATTTTCTTTAAGAGATGAATAATGAAAGATCTAAATTCTTAAATATGTAGATAAAGATAAGTGACTTAATTAAAAAATTATCAGTAGAAGGCAGTAAGCTGAATTAGCTGTTTTAATTTGTTGTATATGTCAATATACTGTAACATAACCTGAAGGATTACATAAAATCCATTTCTGATTTTTTTTTTAATTTTCAATGTGATTTCAGAGTGTCTTCTGTAATTTATTCTTTTGAAAACTGTTTGTGTATGGGCAATGTTCAGCTCTTCAAACTATTTGTCCCAACTTTAGCTTACGTAGACTTTGACTGCAAACATTTAATATGCAGTGCAATGCATCCTGTTGGAAATAGTTCTGCTCTGGTCAATGATAAATGTTTCTAGGCTTTGTCTTTAGCAGTGGAAGTCAAGCATGATTGTTTTACTAGGCACTGGCAAGTTCTGCTTTTGGATAACATRTACTATGAATATCAAAGATGGCAAAATCCCATGCTGAAATGCTTGCTATTCTTTGCCCAACTTTAGATGACATCAAAAAGCAACATAGGATGAAAAAGGAGGTGGCCCTGGTGTTGCTTTTGATACTGTATAGCAAACTTCAAGGCARAGTCCAGCTGTCTGCAGTGAGGTGGCCTGGCTCAACTGCACAGAACGGGTTTGCAGGACTGCGTCTCAGCTCTGAAGGGCCTGTGTTGGATTCTGTGTCAGATAGGCTGGGTGCTTTCATGTACCAGACAAAACCGTGTCATTGCTATTAGAGGAAGAGTTGTTAGCAGGAGCCGCTGCTCTCTTGGGCAACAGGGAGTGATCTTACTAGAGGAGACTACTGGCTTTCTGTTGGAGGGGCTGCTCTGTGTTGGAAACTCCTCTGGTTTTCAGTTTCATGTCATATAGAAAGTACCCACACAAGTTCCTTYGGCGGATTCCCTAGTGGGAATAATTATGCATACAGGGCTGTGCCTTGAATAAGATTTGAACAGTTCTCATGGTTATATTCTAAATGACTCCAGAGTCATGGTCATTTTCAAGCTTGAAGATCTTGGCTTTCAGAATACATTTTCTTAAATTTCAGTGCAGTTACAAATATGTCATTTGACAGGCATGACTGGGCTTCTGCTTCAGGTCCTTGGGTCACTGCCTTTCTCTTGCAATTGCATTGTCCAGCAGTTGTTTTGATGTTTAGTCTTTGAGATTGCCACCCCACAACTCTCTACCAATATGTAAAGGGATAAGGACAGGCTGGTGCTTCAGGCTTTGCTTTATCTTCTTTTATTCATTTTGTCTTGCTTCAGTTTTTGATTAAACGTAATACTTGTGTCAATGAAATGAGTAGCAAACACCTGCTACATTATGGATTTTGCTATGTTAGGAGAAACAAATGGGAGCTGGTCTTCYTCGTTCTGAAGAGGAAGACTGCCAGCATCAAAGAAGTAAGTAAGAGCTGAGGAGAATTAATTGAAACCTGTCGAGTCTGGTCTGTCTTTTTATTACATGGTGCTCAACAGATCTTATCTAGAAATGTTTTTTAAAATCCTGCTGATTGTGCAAATTCAGCTAAAACTTACCCAGCCACAGCAGAGAGATTGCTACTGATCTTTCTGTGCCAAGAAAGCAAGGCCTAGGTTTCTGCTTTTGCTAGGAAGCATTTTTGTTGGACACTGCAGGTTATACAGACATGGTATGGCTGTAGTTCTACACTTAAGGCATGAATCTCAGGTGGACCAAAGGCCAGAGGCCTCTGCAGGAGCTCTACAGGGTCCCAGATTCCCTACAGCTCTGCAGCTCAGGCAAGGCAAGAGCACTGTGAGAGCTCTAGTGATCTTGCATAAGCAAAAAACCACAGCAACAGTGACAATACTAAGGCCTGTTCTGCCATCTTCTCAATGAAATGCACATGCCTGAATGTTGATGATGAGTACTTGGGTCTAGCTCTACAGGCAACAGACTGCCCTTGATCCCTCTCTTTTGCACACTCTTCCTCTGCTGGAAGAGGATGAGCCATCACTAAATCCTCTTGATTCTTAATCCTCCTGAGTGGAGAAGAGGAAGTTTCTGAAGCAGATKCTAATACTTTCCAGATAGAGTGAATACCACAGGAATGTTCCATTATTAAACTGGAAATTTTTCATAATTTTAAAGATAAGGTGTTGAGACCTTCAGGTGCAAAAGGGCATGGATTATTTATGAGACACTGCTATTCACAGGTAATAAATTGAATGGTACTATTGCTAGTAGAAAAATAATTAGGAAATTTCTTATACAAYTGAGCAACCAAATTTAAAAGGACARAAGCACAGACTAAGAAATTAAATATCTTTGGCTCAAGCATGAAAATAACAAATAATTGCACAATTTTGATGAAGCTGAGCAGAGATAAATACCCAAKTAATTTTCCTATTTACTCAAAGCCATAAACTTGAGAATAAAACACAAACCAAGAAAGCCTCAGTTCAGTTCTTTTTGCCCCCTGAACTGGTACTTCAACATTGGTACTTCTTCAAAATTTTTCTAAATATTGTATGCTCTTAATCTCTGGAGGGGAAGAATTATGTTAAGATTATGTTAAGATTTTTTTTTTGTAGGAAGTGTGTGTAATATTACAGATATTAGAGGATTGTATCTTGTACTCCCTTCAGCTMTTTGTAGTAGCAAGTCTTGCTCTTTGTGGTAGTATGTGAGAATAAAGCACCTACTGAAAACAGTGAGATTTGTAAAGTCATGTACACCAATATATGGAGATATATTTCTTTTAAATACTATGTAGAGAAAAGCAGAAGCACTAAGGGGGATATAAGAAGCTCCATATCTTCATGAAGCTGCTTATCTAAAGTAGAGTTTGCCCTGCCTGTAGGTCTTGCCACCTGGCCACACCACTGTATCTATACTCACTCCAGYACTATAAAGATTATAGCCTTAAACTGGTTTTCTGGCTTGCTCCTTCCAGCTCTCAGCTTCACAGCACTCAATAACCTTAGGTGATGCCTGCTCTATGCTTATTATCGTGATCTTGCCTCTTGTAATGTTTGCCTGCATTCAGAGTAAGATATAGGTGGCATTTCTCACATTCACGCTGCTTTAAGTATTTAAGTAGATTAACAGATAACAAATTCTACTGGGTTGTTATCATGTATCGTCCCGTTTAAAAAAAAAAAAAAAAAAAAAAGTCTTGACAAATTCATTCTTGCTATGGCCATGCCATTACAAATTTTGCAGAGGCTTTTCTCTCCAGCTGAGTTGATTTAAAACTATCACTCCTTTCTTTGAAACTACCCTCTGGCATTTTTCCCTATTGTGTAAGCTTAAAGTATCTTGGTTTTAGAGACCTGTCAGTACTTGAAGAGTTCCACGGAAAATCTGCAAAACAACTTCCTAATTAGTTTTTAATCCTTTAACATCTAGCCTACAACCAAATTGACAGCAAATAAGTTGGTACGTTAAGACTCCTTCCTGCAAAACTGACCTGTAGCATCAGGTTGTTTCATTTCTGTCTCTTTTCACCTATCTACCTTCTCCTGTTCTTGTTYGAAGTGAACTTTTTGAAGCAGGATCTGTGTGTACTTTTTAAGTTTGACCCTGAGTTTGGTCTGACTGCGGTAGCAGAAAGACTAGAGTCTTTTCTATAGTAGAAAGCAACTGTTTGTGTCCATCTTTCATGTGAACAGATGCATCCGTGGGTCTCTGAAAAACATCATTTAGGTGCTCACTGAACAATATCTGTTACAGAAAATACAGKTTTTTTTCAGCCTATTTTGTGAATTTCAGGAAAGACAGAGGTGGGTAGAACTTCATTCTTGATTTAAAAGTGAAGTGTCTGACCAAATTAGCAACAGCTAGCTCCAGGAAAAAGTGAGCAAGGATAGTCTCAGAGCAAGGCACAGCTTGGAGGTGTTGGAGAAAGCTGCATTCAGCTGTAAATCAAACCTCCATATTTTTCTTTTTGGATGCAGTGGCACTCTTTGGTGAGTGAAGATTTGGTTACCTACATCCTCTCTTGCTAATCTTGGCCAGGACATCTGTCACTTGCAAGAAAATAGAGATAGGAAAACATAAATCTAAATAAGTAATTTTCCATATCCTTTTTTTTTTTTTTTTTTTTTTTTTTTTTTTTCTTCTTATCATTTTAATGTGTCATTTGGCTTTATACCTAACTAGTGGCCAGTATTAAAGGTTTAACAGCTTATGCTATGGTCTTTGAGATGTAGTGCTTTTTTAATAATAGCAGTTTTTGCTCCAGAACAGTACTGTGAGTATTCTTGTCARTGGCCCCTTTTCAGTTCGTGTGGCTGTCTCACTTGTTGCCAGACTGTGGAAATGCTGTGTCTGATAACTCCAGTATTTGAATCAATGATGCAACCACTCCATAGGCCTCTTTAAAAAGGTATCTCATAGCACAAGAAACTCAGATGGGAGCAGTGAGAGAGTTTCACTTTTGGGTTCCAGTCCATCAATTTTTGAAGAGACATTAGTAGGTCATAGAGGTCTAAAACTGATCRATTTAATAGAAGAATTTCTTTTTAAAGAGAATTGTAATTCATCTCTAATGGGAAATTGAAAAAAAGAATATACAGCCACTAGGGTCCTACTGGGGCAGTGTCTAATTAGCTCAGCCTCTTGCACGCTCTTTAGTTTAGTCATTCTCTAAAATCTATAATCTAGTCTGACTTGTTTTTTTATAATCTGTTCCATTTTTGTTTGTTTACCTCTTACTGGCTCTGGTAACATACATYTGATTAATGCCTACCTTCAAAAAGGGCCTCATTTCTTGGTTTATGGACAGGCTCCATAACAATGAAGCATGTCCCAGTCTGCTTACCAAAAGCAGCTTGTTACCAGAGGAGGGTTTGGACATTGTTTGTTCTCCACCCCAAGGCAAATATCTGTTGAAAACTTGTCCCAGGATCTAACAAGTACTCTTGATTGATCTTGATCTTTGAAAAAAACAAACAAACAAACCCCACCAAAATAAAACAAAGCAAAAAGGTCAACAGAAATAATTGTCTATCCAGACCATCTAAAAATATGGAAATATTGGTTATTATTTAGATGCTAATATCAATAACATTATTCAAGCCCATGGCAGATATATTGTTTAGCCTTATCACTGTGGGTATGACTGCAGGCAAATGACATCCAAGGGAGAGTGAGGGGGAAACATCTGCCAAAATGGGACTACGAGTGTAGGCTGTGGCCAGAGGCAAGTGGTCCAGGAAACTGAAGGTGGAACAAATCTTCAGAGAGATTTGGAAGGGAGAGAGCAGGACAGTGCTGGCCATAACCAAGAACCTTGGTTCTTGGTTATCAGTGTGCAGCAGAGAGAAGGACTTGGATGACTAGATGAGCTAGGTTTTGTGGAAAGGAGAGCTACAGTTCAGTTTTTCTTGCTTTGTTTTTCTAACTGTCCTGCAAACAGTGCCTCACTATTAAATAAGTGAACTAACTGTGGCACTAAGTTAACTTTTTTTTTTTTTTTTTTTTTTGAAACTTGAGTTTTTATTCAGAAAGTCATAGTTCCCAGAGAAAAACAATTAGAGGGGATTTTTCTATTCTGCTTTCTAATTATTTTAAGAGACTTAATAGCTCTCTAGCTGTGATGAAAAGCTGATTAAAAGCTGATTATTGTCTACCCTGAAAATAGACCAACAATCAACAATTTATTACTTTTAACAGATCTTGCATCTTAAGGCAATCATAATTTTGGGGAAGTGAGGGGATCTCATTCTTCATTTCCAACCCTGAGCATTTCAAAGCATAATCAAAATTACATCACTTACCCACCTCCCAGCTCCTCCTATCAATCATGTGCATGGTTATGTGATCATGAAGTGGCTGGTGCATGAGTGAAGGGGCAATATTGAAGGAAAATACCCATCCTAGGCTGACTCAAAACTGAAAGCTTTGCTTAACAGTCAGCATTCTCTGAGCTTCTCCTCTTTGGGAAGCAGAAAACTTTTTTTTCATTTTTTAGCAATTAAAGAGGAAAGTTTATAGCTTCCTCCTTGAAGAGGCCATGCTGTTACTCATTTAAAATCTTCCCGTGGTCTTACTGAGGTCAGTTTCAGTGGTTGAGCCTTGTGTATGGGAACATCTCTTGCTGCTTAAGCTGATAGGAACTGGAAGGAGGACCATGCTCTTGTTTCTCCTCTGTCATTTCAGAAGCCTGAGGTAGAAATGCCATGTCAAAGCGTATTATTGTTGCTGAAGAGATGCACCAGCTTGTGGCTGCTGCTGTCTAGCCTCAGAAATGCAGTGATTGTTAGGAAAGAGTCTGGGGCTGTTCCTCTTGCCATCCCCTCAGCAACTTTTGAGTTTTGCTTCTTTTTCGTTGCACCAGCATTAAATGAGATTATTTTTTTAAAGGTTCCTGAACAGATGGGTCAAAAACCTGGATCTATTTTTTTTCTTATTTAGTAGAGAAAGTAAGATTTTTTTAAAAATAACTTTGAGAACATTCTCCATTAAACAAACAATGTCTTCTAATACCAAATAAAAGAGCTGTCCAATAGCACCAAAATCAACGAACACTAACAAATATGGAAGTTGGGTTATAGCTCTCTGGTTTATGCCTTTTCACTCATGCCCAACTTTTGTTCCTCTCTGTTATTTAATGCTTGCCCCAGGACATTCTGCATGCTGGAGGTAGAATTTTCAAATAATCTCAGGTTGACTGTGCTATCTTTGTGCAAAAATAGGAATAAAAAGATGTTACTTTTTTATTTGCCAGTGGCTATTCTATGTAGGATCCAGTGCCTGAGAGATGGAACAGGCAGACCACACCAGAAGATCTGCTATCAGTTCACATAGTTGATAACACAGGTGCTAAAAATGTGCGTTCAGCTCATAATTACAATTCTGGAACTTTAATGCAGCATTTATGAAATGCTTTTCATTAAAATCTTTTAACAATTAGCTAATGAGTCCCAAGTGGAACAATTATCCCACATGCTCAGACAGTTGGGATTCTTCATCAGCTAATCTGCATCCACAGCTCAGAAAGCCTGTGTTCTCAAAGCTAATCTAGCTGTTCTGCACTTCACTCCTGGAAGGAATCATGATCCTGAAACAAAAGCCAGGTCTATTTTACATCGGTGAGACAGAAATGGACAAAGCCTGTCAGAGTCATGGCCTGCTGCAGCTCAGGGAAACCTGAGTAGATTTGCTGTAACTTGCTATCTACCATGAGTGAGGTGCTTTGGAGGGCAACAAGAATATGGTGTTCTAATGCAGTGGAATCAGAAAGCAGCAAATTTGATCTCAGTGACCTTAAAAAAAACATAAAAATATCTAAATATGACACAAGCTGACCCTGTCTGTATGAAAAAACGCCAGTGCATGTGGGATGTAGTCTCAGCCCCTTTCTGTTGTTATTTTCTTCCACTAACCTCTGACAGCTGTGCACTTGATGAATGTYTGTGGTGAAGGTACTGAATATGATACTGTGAACTTTAGTCATTTACCTTGCATTTATGTTCTAGTGCTTTTAGTGCACTCCCTTTCTCCAAAGAATAAGCGGAATGTAGTCTTGGTTAAGACCATAAGCAATCATGTAATCCAAACCCATGCATGGAAAAGGGAACAAATATGCTTTGACCATCCCTTATAAATGCTCTTCAATCCCTTTGAAAAACCTCCAGCAAAGCATGAGCTCTTTGAGCAGCTTGTCCTGCTGGTGTTCCACACTTGGATAAAGAAAATGTCTCTTTAGTTGCAGACCAGGTTATCTTTGCAGAAGACTAAACTTTATTTCTTTGTATGCTATTTATAGCAGCAGCAGCAGCAGCAGCAGCAGCAGCAGAAAACAAATGGTCACATCCTTCTTCAGAGCAGTCTTCTAGGAGGCAGTTAGCACAGTTCCGGTACATTTTCATTTTTCTCAACTAAACAAAAACAAAACTACTTCTACCTTTTTTTTCCTGATCATGCTTTTTACATCTAATTTTCATGTTATCTCATTGGGATTGCCTCTTGTCCTTAATTGGAGTGTCTTACTATAGTCAGTGATCACCTGCTGCTTAAATATAAAGGATATTTTCAGATAGGCTAAGGTAAGGGGAAACACTGGCTTTTCTGCTCATCAGACCAGAGGCAAAGGCAGGTCTGGGACCTCTTTGTGTATCACTTGGAGGTAAAAACTGACGTGAGGGCCTTTTATCTCCTTACTTCTTCCCCCAGGCTATCTGTATAAAAACATATACCAGCTCACTTGGGTCCCTGGAGATTGGAAGAAAGCAGAGTGATTTTTCTACACAGCTACGGGTCAGCTATCTTTTAATTTTAGTGTTCTCCACCAACCCAGGATATAGAAAAGTCTTATTGCTTGAGAAAATCAACACAACCTACAGCCAGTTTGCTTTGCTACCTGTTTTGCTAACTGCTTTGCTACCTATTAGGCAAAACTTACAGCAAGGGAAAAGTCTATTTGCCTTGTAGGATGCATTCTGCCAAGGTGAGATGGATTTCCTTCAAAGACATATCTATCTACATTTTTTTGTGCTGCCTGCTTTACATGTGTTCTGCTGTGCTTAGGAAAGGTCAGTTGGGAGTGGAGCAGGGCTCTGCCTCCGCTTTGAACAGCACCGAAGCAATTCCTGTGCTTCCTTGAACAGTGTCTGCCTGCCTCTTAAGTAGGCCATGCACCAGGGGGTGGGGAAGGGTTTGAGCAGTTTCACGGGCTGTAGTGAGGGACTGAAGGGACCTGGGTATTCACAATGAAAAATTCTCTCTGATAAATGTAGTTGAAAGAGCTGAAACCTGGGGCTGTAATGAGGAGAAACCCTGTGTTTGCTGCCCAAGTTGAGAAGTCTGGTTGTGCAACTGTAAAAATGAGACCTTGATAGCAATACTTACCTCTCCAGGAATGTATTTTGGCAGGAAGGTTCTTTGTAGGATGGTGATGAATAATAAATAATGCTATATGGAGAAAGAGCTCTACTCTGCCTCAGCTTTACTGCTAGAATAGCACTTTACTCTGAATAGTCCTGTTGATCTTGGTGGGTTTATTCCTGGAGGAAAGATGTTGACTCAGTTTGAGTTAAAAAAGCAAGATCTAAAAGGTTTTCCTTAAAAAAATAATTTCTAAATGAGATTCTACTTCATTGTGATTATTTCTACCATGCACAGAGATAATACTTTTGGAGTGCAAGTGATCACTTACGTTGTATGGTTGGCCCACAGRCTGGCGTGGTGCATACACCATGCTATACGGAGTGGTCAGTTCTCGCATTTTACAAGGCTGTGGATTTTATTTCCTCTAGCTCTTATCAATATTGTTTTCTTCCCTACCATCTCTCCCCAGTTGCCATTAAAGGAGATTCTGATATCTCTGAAATACCCCTGGAAAAAGGGCTGTCTGGCTGTGATAGACTGAGCAAGCACCACCAGAGGCCAAAATGTGATGTTATGAAAAGGCACTTTGAGAGGGCTTTTTTGCCACAACACTTCAAAAATTGCTAGTGTAGCTTCTTGTGAATCTGCTGGAGTCCAAGAGGTGCTGGGAACTCAGCCACTCAGTGTTAGCTGAATTTAGGCAACATGCTTGGATTTCTTAAAAGTTAGGGAGCACACTTGGTACCACCAAGCTAACTTAGCTAACTTTCTCGTGTCCAAAGAACCTTCTCACTTGGGTTTGCCTTATGCTGGGAGGCTGGTATGATCAGGTCTCCCTCAGCAATACCTGTAGGAAAGTAAATGTAGCAGGAAAGTGAATGTTAATTCTAGGCAGAAAAGATAAAGGAAYTGGACCCAACATAGCAATGTTTTGTTTTCTTGTACTGTAAGCAATGGTCTCATGTTCATAAGCATGACTTTGTGTCCTTACTCAGGTTGCATAGTGCCTTACTACCTGGTCAAAGCATTATTCAGTGTGAGAAAGATGGGCAGAACTGAGCCCTTTAAGTCCTTCACTTGCCCTTGTGTCCCACTAGCTGGGAAGACTAGTAAGCTGTATCAGGAAGAAAGATTGGGTACAAACTGGAAGGTTTGTTGTCTCTTTGGTATTAATAAGATCATCTGTGGATACTACATCATGTTCTGATGTTCACTTAGAAAAACCCGAGGTTGAGAAATTGGCAGTGATGTAGAAAAGAGCTGCATGACTAATTTAATAGCACAAAACTTTCTAGGGAGAGGCTAAAGAAGCTCCATCTAGCTTATGCATAGACAGTGTTCAGCAAGGACTTGATCACAGGCTGCAAGTACCAAATGTGGGCAGTGATAGCTGATAGCAGAGGGCACTTTCATCTGTCAGAAAAAGTCCTAATGAGATCAGATGCCTGGAAGCAGAAGCTGGACAAATTCAGATTAGAAATAAGGTGCAGTGTTTAAAGTGAGGTTAATTAACTGTTGGAATAACTTAGCTGCGGTGAATTTTCTGCCACTTGAAGTCTTAGGATCTTGCAAAAGTTATCTGTGACTTGCATAGAAGCTGTGGCTGAATGCAAGATTGCTGGGGGAGGTTTGAGGGCCTGAAATGAGAGTCCAAATTGCAGCAGTTCATTTCTGGTCCATTTCYGCTACGACTTGCAGCAGTCCCTGAGGAGGGAGGGACCAGTTTGTCAGTCGGCATGGGGAGCCCAGCACCTCAATGTCTCCTCTTGCAGTTATTCACAGCCTGGCTCCCCGGGTGAGGACCCTGGAGATTGAAGCAGAGGCATCCTACAAGCCACAGAAGGACCAACATAGCGTGATATCCTGCGAAATGCTGGGTCCGGCTCTCTTCCACCTTCCGAGCACGCGCTAACCATTAATTTGTCCAAAACTTGAATGATGATGGGTGTTGGTAAGATAAAGTGTATGTGTGTGGGTGGATGTGGGTGCTGGTGCGTGTGGTGGCTCGGAGAGCAGAGGCCAGGCCGGGAGGGTGACTGGAGGCGGCTCTGACAGCAACATGTTAATATGATTAATGACAAAACTTAATTTGCACCGACAGTTCCTTCCCACACAAAAACAGCAGGCAGCGCAGCAGGCCGCAAGGGCAGGGGACTTCTCTGGAGGTTTGGAGGGCTCTGGAAGGGAACAGTGAGTGGAGAGGGGCTGGACGGAGTGGGCTGGGGTGGGTTTAGATGGTGCAATCGGTCCGTTTTGGGATTCAACGAGATTTCATGAGGAAAGGCACAAGTAGGAGGCGTTTAATAGCGCCCTGCTCCGTTAAGGGTCCACATGGATCACGAGCCACATCAGGCAGGGTGGCTCCGTGGTGGTGGGGCGGCCAGGGCAGCGGCAGGAGCCGTTGGTCAGGCGACCGTTGGGCGGGCGGGAGCCGTTGGGCGGGAGCCGTTGGGCAGGAGCCGTTGGGCGGGCGCGAGCGCGGCCGTTGGGCGCGCGAGGAGGCGGCGGCAGCGGCGCGGCGCGCCCGCGAGGGGGCAGCAGCGCCGCAGAGACGGCGGCCGCCGCCGCCCGTGTCCGCGGCCCCACGGGCACCCGCGGAGACGAACGTCCCTCCGGACCGTACAGCCCTTCCCCCAAAGCGGCTGCGGGGGCATCAGACCGGGCGCCTCGTGGGGTGACTGCCCGTCCACCCACCCACGCTCAGGCGTGGAACCATTTCTGTGGCATCTTTGCGGTTGTTCCTGTGGCCATCGGGCAYAATATCCCGTATGTCACCGGTGCTTCCCCTTGCAACACACTGGCTCWGTGTCCATGTATCCCCATGCCGTCTCTGTATCCATGTATCCCACTTAAAACCTTGCAAGCAAGYGTTTGCTTTTGCTTTCAATTCCCACTTTAATGACTTGAAGCCAAACTCACATAATGATGCTTTTTCACCATGTTTATGTATGGCGATATATCAGATTTCTTTTTCTCTGATACCAAGCTTCGGATGTTGCTCTGCTTTTCCTCTCAGTTCRCTAGGACACGATAATTTTACTAGGGCTGGTACTCGGTTAAACTGTAAGTGTACTTACTGCCTTGGTGCCAACTGCTTTTGCAGAGGAAGAGTCTTTTAAGGGATGCACTATCTTTATTTTAAATGAGGAATTGCCAAGAACTGAGAAATTAGGTCTTTTAAATATTTAATAGACAGAGATTTCTTTTTTAATTATTTAATAGCTTGTTACAAAGGATGGCATAAAGAGCTTTGGTAATCTTTTATTGAAAGCATCTGTAAAAAAAAAAAAAGTATTCTACAACATATAAATATCAGTAGGAGAAATATCAATTTAAAATGTTATCATGTTCTGGCTAAAGTAATTATACTGTGCCAATACAGCTTCTAAATAACTCAAGACCTTTGCAATATCTGCTCTAGAAACACTTGTCTGGCTGAGGAAAATGCTACTTATTTTATTCGGGTCCAGAGGCTCAGAGAGAGGCAGTGCTGGGATGAGAACGTGGCAGACTTCAGCCATTTCCTTTCGATGGCAGAACCCTGAAGAGGGAGACCTGGAGTCCTCAAGTGGAATCCGGAACAACTCACATGCAGAGCAGAAAGCTGGTGTATAAATGCTGAGAACAGGGGCCTTCCCTTTTTTCCCTGCTTTTTTTTTTCTCCTGCTTTTCCCCCCATCCTTTGTTTTGCATAGCTCTGCTACAGATAGAGATGAGGATTTAGTTGCCTTGTGGCTAGGAGCAGTTATATAAAAAGACCTCTTTTCTTTACAGGGTTACTCTCCATGGATAAACATCTGCTCAAATTCCGTTCCTCCAAATTAACCCCATTCCACTGAAGCCACGGAGCTCGCCCACCAAGTTCCAGTCGTTTGCAGGCCTCCAGGTACCTCTTTGGAGCCAACTCGGGTGTTTTATTTTCTCTGAAGCAGCCCCGGTGCTCCTGGGGGGCCAATGGGAGGGTAGTTGTCTCCTCGCAGCCCCTGCTGCCCCAGCAGAGCCCTTGGCACAGGAGGTCACCAGCAACTTGCTTGTTTGTGCAATGCGCTAATAAGCGACTCCACTTCCAAAGCCACCTGCACCCTGGGACCAGCGTTAAGATCAGCAATCACAAAACCAGGCCAAAACATGGTTTTGTCATCGGAAGCCTGGAATTCCATTTAATGATATCAACCAGGTGAGTGTTTCTTTTCTCTTCTGCCCTTTATTTCAAATGAAACTGCTGAATCTCAGCCTCTTAGCTGCCTGTAGCAATTGCTTTCCACTCCTCAAACAACCCTATCCTCTTAAGAAAGCATGGCCAGTGGGCAGGAGAAAGCCCTGAGCTGAGCTGTGCTGGTGGCTGTGTTAGCTGGCTGCCTCTCCGCATCCATCTAATTACACTGAGTTGCAATAATCCATACTTCCTTATCTGCAACCTGTGCCTTGCCTGTGTTTACASAACAGGTTGCGCTAAAATTAGCATTTACATGTGGATAAATTTACTCACTTTTTCCTCCCTAATAAGAATTATGGAATGGATAAGCCATAAAACCCAAGTTAGTGTGTTGCAATATTGATTTCTACAAGAGYGCTGTAGAAATATATTTATCTACCTGCACTGTTGTGAAATGGGTAAAAATGTACCACGTAATCACCTCAGTCATTCAGTACTGTATTGAAAAGCCTGTTTGCTTGCTTKTTTTCTCAATAAAACTTCTGAGGCCCACTTTATTTCATGTGTATTTGTGGAAGAAAGGATGGTAATGCTCTGTCTTAAGGCAGCTTTTTGTCAACATTTTGTTTCGACCAAAGCTACTGAGTTGTGGCTGGCTAAATATGAGACTTTCCACGCTGGAAAGTGAAGGCAGGATAAAACGTGACTAATTGTATATTGGTGGCCTGGTATTTCTTTAATTCTACCAATTCTCTAATCTCTTATGGTGTTATGTTTCTTATGGCTCTTATGTTGAGCCAGATGGGTTCCTATACTAAACTTTTGAAAAGTATCTGCTTCCGTGCTCTAATGACCCCAGAGATACTTTGGCCTCCAATGTGACAGTGTAAGTTTGTATTTCTTAAAAGCAAATTTCTAGTTGATCAAAGACAGAGTGAAGTAMGAGAAATGATGGGAGAAAAGAGGGAAAACCTGTTGTGATCACTCTGTAAGTGAAGACTGTGTTGTTATTTCTCTGACAAATCGCACTATCGTGTTTTCTATAGCAGAAGGTCAAGATGAGCCCAGGGGTTGGAGTGGAAACAAATATAGACCAAAAAAAAAGGGATAGAGACTCAAAGGTCTGTGTAATGGAGTGATGAGCTCATTATTCTGTGGAACTTGACAGTACTGCAGCAAAAGTATCTCCATAGAGCGTCTTCTTGAAAGCGCAGCTTCGGGTGGAGGCAGGTTTGTGTGAGATGTGGTGCCTGGGAGCAAGGAGAGCCAAAGGTGACAGGGAGCGCTATGAAAGATTGCAGCACAGACACAGTGACTCAGCCCCTCTTCTCCTGGGTCCTCTACAAGGACTCCGAGGACCTTTGTCAAGCACTTAGGAAGGCTGTCCAAAGTATTCCCTCTGATTTAAATCACCTGTGGTTCACCCTGGTTTCAGGTAAGAATCGGGAGTCTGTTTGACTGAGGTGATGTCTTTTCCAGATCCACAGCTGCTTCRCCCTGTCAAGAAGGCATGCATTTTATTTGTAGTTTGCAGTCCAGCATACTCTGCTAGCAGTTAATCTAGGGATGCTTCAGCGCTGCYTTATGAAACAGGTGAAAGGAGCAATGTGACTGCTGCCTTTTGCCTTGGATTGCCCTGTAGATGGCACTGTGAAACAATGATTTTGGTAACCAACCTCTATTTCACARCATCGTTCCGGACTTTAATTGCAGTGTAATGTGGCTTTCTTTGTAGGTCCCCAAAGTGAAGGAAGAAATTCTGAAATGCAGAAAGGCTTATTTGCAGTCGCAAATGGGAATCTGGAATAACTATGAAAAACACACTGAAATAATTGTGTTTGACTGGAACAAAATTCTTGCAAAGTCCCCAAGGTAAGAGCACTTTTTATCTTTCGAATGACACTGAAGATGTTGCTGTTCTGGTTAGCAACAATATCCACTTGAATCCAACAGAGAACGAAGCCTTGACGTTTCAGAGCGTGGCAGCCCCCTGGCACTGAAATGCCTAGGTGCCCCTCACTGCATTTGTCTGCCAAGCTTTTTTTATTTTCTTTCTTTCTTTCTTTCTTTCTTTCTTTCTTTCTTTCTTTCTTTCTTTCTTTCTTTCTTTCTTTCTTTCTTTCTTTCTTTCTTTCTTTCTTTNTTTTCTTTCTTTCTTTTTTTTTTTTTTTTTTAAAGATTCCTCTCTGTTTATACTAGTGGGCTGAAGTTTGTATCCTGTCTACCTCAAGGTAGATTAAATTCTTATCTACCTGCAGCTGTATGCTGACTTTGGTAGGCAATGCTTTTAGCAGCCTTTCAGTTTGGATATAACTGTGCTCATATTTTGTGGTGATATGGGTATTTCTGGCCTAGAATGTACTACAGACTGTGGAGTGTCTGTAAAACTGGTGTAACTGAGAGTGCAGGAAGGATTCTGTGTGAGTTTGTYAGTAAATAATAACTGGGCTGTGCACATACTGGGCTGTGATGAAGGGGCCTGTCTCTCATACACTTTTGAGCATACTTAGAACTGAAGCCCAAATACATCTCTCTGTTTAAAGCACAAAGTGTTATATATACAAATAGAAAAAGCAAAATATGATACCCTTTGTAAGCTTTCTAAGCTTTTCCGTTTTCTACCTAAAATCAGGGCTGTGACTTCAGAGTGTCAAACTTTCAAAGTCTTGGAATAGCTTTTGAAATGAGGTTAATATACAGTCATTTCCACAAGAGCAGCCTTGCTCGCTCCCTGGGAATGGTGGAAACACCTGGCTTTGCTTACATGCTGAAATAAGAACTATTGAGCACATGTGGTGCACAATTTGAAAGTATATATTTCTTCCATCAACTTGACTSTGAAAGGGGTGCTCAAAACATCTGAAAATCTGATCTCTGGTATTTAGTTCCAAGGGTCAAATAGTGCTTTCAGTCATACCCCCTGAAAACCAAAGAAAGATCCCCATCCTCCATGTGTTCAGAGTGGCACTGAATGACTCTGTGATAACCATCTTGGAGGCTGTGTTTGCATTCAGAGCAACAGAAGAACAGTATTACAAGGCTGATTTCAAAGCCAASTGGGCAGCTTCCTTGGGCTAATATTAGCTCCACAGCAATGATGCCATTTATGCTCATTTCACAGTGACATGATCCCATTAGCTGCACTAGCATTTCATGGTTCAGCTGGGTGTGAGAGGTGAATTAGGCYGGTGCTTATAAGGTGAAGTGTAGCTGCTCTGAATTAACCTGGGAACTCCACATATGAGGTTATTTGTAGGGTAAGGATGAGTGAAGTCTCTATCATCTGGGCTTGCTACCTGTTTGAGGAAAGCTCCTATATACTGCTGCGAAAGAGCCTCAACGTATTTATTCCAGTACTGAGTCTTCTGTGTTCGCTGTTACAATCTGTTTGACTTGAAACAAAGAACCTTGTTAAAGCATGGAGAAAGGTTCCTTTTCTTTCTAAATCAGCCCTTAAAATGTAGCTATRTATATATGTATATATTTCTTAAATCAATAGCATGGTGAGTTATTCTTAGCAGTATTTGTGAAACTTTAAAAAAATTACAGGCTTGAATAAATTCTACAAAGACAACTGAAGATGTTGCTTTTTTCATTAATATTTGGGCTTTAGCAGCATTCCTGTTACTACTCAGAGAGGACAAAAAGGTCCTGTGAAGTGGGAAACTGAAAATTAAGCGAATGCTTTTACATGAGAAAACATGAGATATGTTTTGATTTATTTTTAAATAGTTATAAAATTTAAAACAGTGTGGAAATGCTTCCCAGGCTTTGACAGTAGTCTATGGTATGAGGGATTTTCTTTTTTTTTTTTTTTTTTTTTTTGTTCTAACTGTCAGACTGTTCGGCTGCTTGAATGATCTGATTAGCTGAACAGTCTCAGGTATTTTACAGATATACAAATAAACAAATTCTTTAGAAAATGCATGGAGGAATCAAAACTGAAGTCTCCAGGGACAGGAAGTTCTCAAAGGACTTTTTGGTGCGAATGAGCATGTTCACGATTGGCTTTTCCAAATCCCAGCATGCTGATTAACTGCAGACTGAAGTCACTGCTACGAAAGTAGTATTTAGTTCAATTTATGCAAATCTATAAATTGCCTTTAATAAATTTGATGTATTCCTACTTACAGCATTTGTTGAAAGTCTAGCACATTACATCTAAGAGTTCAAGTGCATAATGCCCACTTATGTATTGCACAAATAATAAATCATCATAACCGAGTTTAAAGAAATGATCGGATTACCTTTCCATATGATGAATGGCACAACATAAGCTATTGAGGGATTTAATTGTAGATACGTGCAGGAAAATTACCGAGGATTTGTGGTCGTAATTCTAACACTAACATGAATAAGACTAACAACATCTGTCTTCCAGAGAACAACTCTTTTCTGGAATGCAGCTTTCTTGCACCCTGGCAGACTAGCAAGTCCCTGCGTGGCTGACTGAGGCCAGGGTTTCAGGAGTGTTTAACCCTGAGCAAACCATTGATCTCCAGGAAAGCCAGCAGATGCCATGTGCCAGGAGGTCTAGTCATGTCATGTACACGTCTAAATGGTGGCTGGTAGCTTTAGCAAATCAGTCCTGAGATGGAGTAAGTGACAAGGACACTTTTGTGTGATGTGTGTATAAATCTGAGATAGGGGCAGGTTAAAAATAGGAGYGCAGCATATAAATATGTATGCTGGAATTTGAGTGTGGGTGTCTATAGCTTCTAAAAAATACCCACTGCAAATTCCTAGAAAGGCCTTGCACTCCTATGATGCTTTTATGAATATGTATGTGGGGGTAGTATGATGTGTGATAACCATTGCATTGCTTGCAATTATAAAACATGTTTARCAAGGAATTTATCCCACCAAACTGTGAATCCACTTTTGTCAATTCTGCCTTGTAATAAGCCATCTTACTCTTCAGCATTTTCCTTCCCAGCGTCATTTTTATGTTATTCCCTATTGTTCTTCACTCAAATGCTTCCTTTTCTGCCTCCAGGATGCGATTCTGTGCCAAATCAATGCTGCTGTCTGACTGGCTCTTTCTGGTCTATGTGTTAATGGTCTGCTGTAAATTGTTGTCCGCCTCTAGCCACCAGCCCCGAGGGCACACAGGTAGGAGCTTTTAAACTCATTATGTGCTACTGAGACCAATTAATACCCCTTGCAGAATGCTAGAGCTCACTTTTTAGCAATGGATAATTGATGAGGCTGTTGACAGCATGTTATAATCAGAACAATGGGTTAAAGATGCAACAACAATAACAAAAAAAGAGATATTGTAAAATTTTATGGGATTTTCTGGTAATTTTATGTTGTGAAGCTTGCCAGGCAATTTTTGGAGTGTCTTCGTGACTGTTAGGGCTTTGGGATTTTTTTGTGTTCTTTCAGTTTATCCTTTTTTCATGTTACTCTGAAATGTATCTTTCTCTCCTCCCTTTTAATCCAGTGGCTATTGAGAGACTTTAGAATTCTATCATTGACTTTGGTGGGCAATAGATCAAAATCCTAAGACTATATGTGACAATTCTTTCACTATGTAACACAAATATGGAACTGTCTTTTATTCCACCTTGCACTATTCCCCTTTTTTTCCCAGGCAAAATACTGGGGTGAACAGAAACATACTGAATTTAGGCATATTTCACTGTTCTAGCASGGTGTAGGTACTGGCTGTAGTGTAGCGCTATCTTATTATAAACAGTAGAAATAGACCCAAGCAAGCAGGCTGGCTTCATGAAGGTCTGTGGACCTGGATGTGGTCTGTGAAAGACTGGATCTGTGCTAGGACAATACAGAGGTCTAGCACAAGTCCATAAAGAAATATAGTTGTCCTAGTGCTAGTGCGAAGATACTGGTTCAGGTCCTAAAATAGCATAGCTGAGTTAGCCCTATGTCATCTTTGATTGCAAAAGCAGAGAGTTATGTTGATGTTAGCACATTCCGGCTTTGCTTTTAGGGACCGGATCAAAAGCCTGGGTGCACAACCATCGTGAGATGTCTGTACTACTCAGTACTGTAGTTAGCTTCATGCTGGCTTGAGGATTTCCTCAAGTACTGCTCTTTGTGATGTAGTCTCATTCTTAAATGAGGTTTATTGCCTTTATTCTATTTAAAATACTTATCTGCRTGCCAGATTCTCATGGATCCAAGTCCAGTGTTCGCATCCAGTTTGACTCAGTGCTGGAAGGTTTGGATGCATTTATTAGAAGCTCCATCCTCCAAATGAGCTGATCTTTCCTGGCTSCTTGTGGTGCCTGTCTGGGAAGGAACTGGAGAATCCTCATGTGCTTACTAAAATCTCTCCAGTCCTGTCAAGCAAGACTGGATGTGGCCTGTGTACAGCTGCTTTATCTGTTCTGCATGCTCACAACATAATACACCTGAAAGCTACACAGAACAAGCTGGGAATAAATGTTATAGTGTTAATAACAAAGTGCCAAAGGCTTGATGATGCCTCTTTCACTCCCTGGTAGATGCATTTTTTGTGCAGTAAAATGCATTTGCAATAAAATGCAGTGACAGGTTCTGGAGTGTAACAACTGACACGTTTCAGCTAAAGCCCATCAAAAGGTTCCTGTCAATACAGGGTTACAGGTTGATCCCTGTTGCCATTTTGCAGGTTGGCTGTTACACAAACTGCTTCAGTCACTTCACTGGGGAAGGAGGGAATCTACACATTGTGACTAGTTACTATCACTAGATCACTGAAGATGCTGCTTACGCAGATTTTTTCAGCAAGCTCCCTATAGATCTGTATTGGCAGGACAGCTCAGAATAGTCTTCCAACTTTGGTGCTCTGAATTACCATTTTGGAAGATGTGGTCTTTTGGGATTGACAATGGTTGGGAGAAACACAAGCACTGAACTTACCACAGGTATTAAAAAATCCCTGTGTTTTAGGCTCTGAGAGATCCTAACTGATACCTGATAAAACTRTCGATTCCATACTGTGCAGAATGATGTAACATTTTATGCAGGAAACTATTCATTTCTTCCTCTCTGCTATAACTTACAATCTATAAATAATGAAGCATTGAGCAGACATTTCCTCAGCTCACCTTATGTAAACCATTAATTGGTATAGCCAACAGAGCAGCTTCTGTCATGAACTACCCTTTAAAAGCCTTGGCTTTAAGGCTGCTGTGTTTCTGTGTCTCTTCCTTTTTTTTTTTTTTTTATTTTTTTTTGTGATGATGTTCACCCAAAATGATTCCAGCCTCTTTCTGCTTGCCAAAGGGTCCAGATTTTTGAGTGTCTATTATCCTTAATGTGCCCTGAATCCATACATTTAAGAAGTGTCTGTAGCTTAAAGTAGGGCCATTTTTTTTTCTCTGAATCTCATTGCTGAGTTCCTGTTTTCTCTACTCTTTGTGATTTCAAATGAAGAATTCAGTGGTAGCTCTAATGGCCTGCTTGCTTCCTGAAGCTGCAGAATAATGTGGAGCATAGGAGTAAATCACTGTGTTTGAGTGCACTGGGACTGCTTGGTCTTATTGCCACGTAGAAGAATGAGTAAATGAGTAGTAGCTTCTTTTCGCAGAGGTTATTCCTTGTTGCACTGAAGATGATTTAATTTACAGGGAAAATGGGAAAAGTCATGTTCAAAATGGCAGTGGCAAATCAAATATGCATGGAAAGTAGAAACTGGGAATTGAGTTCAAGAAGGAATTATGTCCAGCCTGAGCTGTTCAAGATTCCATCTCTTTGCTTGCTGAAATGCAGCAGAAAACCTGCAGTTTGCTGTCCGGCATCTTAGATGCCGTCTCCAGCAACCAGGTTGCTGTACTGAATGGTTTGCAGAGGAGCAGTGATTTCCTGCTTGAGATCATTTTCTGGGCTTCCACCAGTGTTCTGCTTCGTGTTCTTTTGTTTGATGCATGAATGGGATGAGACAGCTCTATGGAAAGGCTCAGCCTGTGTAGGAGAAATCTGAATGAATAATGCAGCAATGTGCTTGACACAGAAAACAGAGACCTTGCTGCTGCTCCCATTCTGCCCTGGCTGTGGCTTAGGGAAAGAAGTGTTTTTTAAGAATGTGTCTGTCTCCTCTTTTTGTCCCTCTGACATTATTCTCTAAAGGGACACTAGTTTAGCCTAGCAATGGGATAGACAGTCATTTGTTTGTCACAGAAACCTATCTGTCATTTAGCAGTAGCAAGTACTGTGCATGCTTGGGCCTGAGGCAAAGAACTACCACAGACGGACTGTGAATTAGACCAGGTGAAGGCGACAGTACAAGGCCTATGTGTCACACCAGATGTTTATCAAGTCTAGAGAAAGTCAATACTCTGGGGGAGTAGAAGGCTCTTCCCCCCAAAAGGAAACAAAAAACCAAATATAAAACCAACAACATATGTACAATACTGGCAAAGCACACACTGCATTGCCCTCTAGCAGTTAGTGAGGGAAGTGATAGTGAAAATCTTGATGAGTTGACAGTGGGCTCTGTTATCAGTAAAGCAGTCATCAAGTGGAGAAGTGGACAGCACAGTTCATCTGAAGGACAAAGAAGGGCTTCAGTGACGCTCTCAGACAGGACTAGGCAGCTGAGTGTGGGAGCATGAATGAGATTGGGAGCCTTCTGGCAGAAAGTTGCTCCTTTGAGCACAAAATAGCAATTCATGTCCCGAGGCAAGACCTGCAGCACCCTCAGGTTCTGTTTTGCTACTCTGAATGTGAAATGTCACTGTCGACTGGAATTCAGACCAGACGGATCAGCAAAGGCAGGTGATACCTCATGCTCTGTCTTTGGTGTCCAGTGGTCTGGCAGCAGATGGGCTTGTTTCCATCAGCTGCAGGTTTTCCCAGCTCTAAGGACTGTTCCCAAGTGAGAGGAGGTATTCCCGTACTCTGAGCCAGTGCTTCATCTATTTAAGTGAAGGCTGTGTATTTGAAAATGCAGCTTTGTRTTAGAAATAATGCTGCTTTCAGGTAAAAGGGCAAAAAAAAAAAGAAAAAACCCAAACTGAGGCTTATGGTTCTCCTCTTATTTTCCTGCTGGAGTTACTCTCGCAAGCAGTGTGCTCAGGGTGCCTCRGGCACAGGTCCCAGTTCCACCAGAGGGCCCTGCAAGGCCGTGGAAGAGGCTCCGGGTGCTCAGCTGCACACCGGCACCACGCTCCTTGTCTAATGATTTAAGTCGTAACTGTGCATTTTACTAATTAGAATTATGAGTCTTTTGTATTTCCAAGGGTCAGACGTGGTTAGAGCACAATATGCCTCAGTCCTTTGTTCCACTTAACTCCTTTTATGTCTTAATGTTTTATTCAGTGTGTTATTTATGTGTTTTATTATCCAGCTTCTAAGTATAGGGTAGCTACAATATACAGCCTTGGCTGTAATCTCTAAGTAACAAGATAGAGAAAGCAATTCTATTGAACAATAGGATCCTTTCTATACAAAATGGAGCAGAGATCTCTGCATGAAATTTGCTGGTATATTTATTCTTGAAAATGAAAAAAAAAAAAAAAAGGAAAAATACCTGTTCTTATTTTCTGTTAGTTTTATTCTTTTTTAAATTGCAGTGTGAACTTGTTATATATAGGATAGATTTTGACAAAGATTTCAGTTTGGATGCATAGGTATATTACCGGTAGGGAGCAATTTTGTGTTAATTTAGTCTTTTATAAGGTAAAACATAGCCTCTGGTATAGTTTTCCATGATTGTGCACTTTAGCTGCATGGAATGTGATTGTATATAAAAAGATTTGTGTATTCCAGGGAGTTGGGGGAAAAAATTACAGTTCAACTGATTAATGTGTAGGTTTTGTGCATCATATTTCATGATGTTCCAGAGGATAAAAAAAAAAAAAAAAGAACAAAAAGTTCTGTAACAAAAAGAAGGGAGGTTTTTGAAAGATGGAATCTCATTTAACACACACTGGTCAAGTCCAGTATATCAATCTATATAGCATGAGGCTGAAATCAAGCTCTTTCCTGCAATATCAAGGTGACCTTATTCTAAACCATAGGGGAAAGCTTGTGAAAATACTGTCTTTATTTTATTCATTTTACATTGACAGCATCATTTTTTATACAGCTGCAGTCTGCAATAAATGGTAATCTTTGCATTCCATTGGCCAAAATTCTAACCAAGAAAGCTTTCTTTGCTCTTTGTCATGTTTATCTGCTTCTCCTAAACTTTGAATTTGTAAATATCTCTGTGTATTGCGAATGCATAGGCCTGTGCTAATGCAGGAGAGAAAAAAGTAGTTGGGTAAGTGAAAATCCACAARTAGAATGGAAAGCATCTTATCCACAGAGTTCATTTAAGTGAAGTGATGCTGTGAAAGGTGGAACATGGTCTGCTGAGGAGCTCTGCTCTGGGTTTGTGCAGAGGTCACCATGCCAAGCGCTTGTAAAGATGGGTACTTCRGTGATGAAAGGAATAAGYTGGAATGTAGAAGACCTTCACTGGATCCCAGGTTTCTAGAATGATTAAAAGAATTGCCTATGTTGAAATCCTGTCCCCAYTGGAGGGGGGCAGTTTGTGATCCTTCTGTGATTTAGTTTCCAGCCTGCTATTGTTTTGTCATAGGGTTTTGTGTCCCAGCAGAAGTTAGACTTCATAGTTGTGATTTTGTTAGTGCTTGAGCCAGTCATTCTTAAAGAATTCATCCTTAAGCATTTTGCAAATCACTGCCATTTTGAGGGATGGAAATTGCCTTAGGGCTTGTTCTGTTATGGATCGACATGTCTGTACCTACTGCATGGGCTGCAGGGCCACAGCCTTAAAATTGCATTAACTGTAATAGAAGGCAGAGCCTATCCTAAATGTAAGGTCCAATTTTAATGTAATTGTAAGGCCTTGTGCTATTGGAGAGTTTCATCCCAAATGACAAGCTGCACAGTCTAAAAGGTCATGGAAAGTGACAGCAGTTTTGGTTAGTTTGGAGATTTATGCTTTGTGTTYACATCTCTCTATGCTGTCAGGTGAAGATTAACTTGGAAGAAGGTTAAATCCTGCAGGCCCTTCGTGCTGCCTCCCTTCAACCATGGTTTTGAGTGTAGTTGGGGACAAAATATTCACGCTGCAGTTAAGAGTATGAACACATTTATTGGACTTGGCCATAGCATGCTTGGTCTTACTTGTGGCTGGTCCACACCTGAAGAAGAGCTCGTCTCGGTTTTCATGCCAGTCACGGCATTTTCCAGTGCTAGAAAGCCTGCATTCAAAGCCACCATTTTGTTAATCTGAAAATCTACAGTGTTAATATGTCTAATTCTAAGGACTTTAAGGACATGTTCGGGCAAGCACTTTTTATTGGGAAACAGAAGGTGGTTGATAAATAGTGAAAAGTTGCAGATGGATTTTTTTCTAACATTTAAGTTTTTTCTTTTCTTTTTCTTTTTTTTTTTTTTTTTTTCCCTCTGGAAGAGCACCTCCAAATTGCTGCTGCTAGCCATGATGCAGCTGTCTGGTTTTCAGTGTTTGGCAGCATTCTTGCGTTCTTTGAGGAAAGTGACAACTGGTAGGGGACAATAGATTCTAAATTGGGAGATTTAAGATGTCTTGTAGGGTTCAGCAGGGTAATCTCTTCTCATCAGACTGGAAATGCTATCCATCAGCACAAGAGCAGAAGCTACATTTCCCACGTATTATCTTCCAGGGTGGCAATCTTTAACAATACCTCTTCAAATAACAAAAGGTATGAGCAGAAAATTCTAGGATCAACATTTCTATTGCCTGGTGTTTGACGCGCCTCCCTCTCTATCTCTCTTTCTCTCTCTCTCTCTCTCACCCCTCTCTCTCTCTCTCCTTTTTTTTCCCCTCTCTATTTTCCTTTTTGCTTTTCCCCTCATGGGCTTCGTCTACACACCTTGCAGTACAGTGATGGTCATTATTTTTTGGCCTTGTCAGCATTTTAAGAGATAATGGCCAGATCAAGGCGAGGCAGGTTTTCTCTGAGCTTTAGTCAAATGCGTCTTTCCAGTAATAGTTCTTCCCATTTGTGTTACACCAATGCTTCCTGAAAGTAGCATCCTAAGATAGAGTATTTTGGAATGAACAGCTTTCTCTTGCTGTTCCTTTTTGCACAGAAAAAAATGGTTGTGAACTAGTTGATTGTTACTTTCAAAGTGAAAAATCATGGTCCGTATATAACAGTGCCAGGGATAACAGGTTGTTGTCGTTGATTTTGTTTGATATTGTTTGCTTTGTCTAATTAGGAAAAGTGAATTTAATTTAAACTTATCAGGTTTCTGGAAGCTTCATTTTAGGACAGTCAATTTTTCTAATGCCTGTCCACATAAGCTGTCCRTTATGCAGAGTGCCCACTCTCATGTAAACTATGTTGATTTCCTTGCATTGAGTTGATCGTTCAGATTTTGTATTTCCAAGATTTCAGAAATGGGGAGGGAGTGACATAATGTGTTGTACTGCCAGCCCTGTGCTSCAGATATGTGTATTTTTTATTCAAATGACAGAGGAAAGACCATTGGGATGGCATTTCATCTGAAAATCCTGCCAGGTGTGTGATTTCAGCTCCTGCTCCCCCTCCTTCCCATCCCTTCTTTACAAAAAGCACGAGTTAGTGCCAACATCCTCTGAAAAGGAGCAAGATTGCTGGCCTCAGCAAAATGCAGTTTAGTACAAGAGCTACCACAGGCCCCAAACAAGGAGCCAGGATAATTAGTCTGCTACTGACAAATACGTCTGCTATGCTAATGTCAAGGAACAGCCTTTTAGCAGACTGTATCACATGGTAATTTGTGCCAAGCTAGAGAGGAATGAGAGTTTAATGTAAAAACAAGGGAGAGCGAGTCTAGCCCCACAGTGACTACGGAAAGCATTTTCCTGACCCTTCCCAAGTAACAAGGGCTGCAGATTATCTGAATTCTGCATCAGAACCAAGGTCTGAATAGTCCTCCCCTGCCCCCAAATCATTTCCATTTTTCTTCCAGCTTTGGCAGGAACCTCATCAAAAGAGCGTTTAAAAAAGCAATGGTTGCAGCGTGATCAGTTTAGGAGAGGGATAAAGGTCCTCTAGTCTCCTTTCTGTGTTGCCTCTCAGCAAAAGGGAAGAGTATTTGCCCTAACTGCTTCAGTCTAAATAAGCAGCGATGTGCTGGAGTAACCCTACCCTGGCAGCTAGTCACAGAAATCAGAGCAATACGAGGTGTTTGTCAGGGGAACATGACATGCTTTACAAATGCAGTGTGATTATTCTCATTTAACAGATGGGGGGCTGAAACACAGTGTGCATGGCGAGCATTTCCAGGTCTTGGGAACAAATTGGACTCGGTTGCAGAACAGAGCCAGAGGATATATTTAGATTGCCTTGTCTGGGACTTGGTGGCTGGGCTGCTATTTATGCAAACAGCACAGAGCGATACTTCAGTACCATCATTGCACTGTGCTGGGCAGCACAGTGAAGCTGTACACACACCAAAGCTGACAAGTGACCAGAGGCTCCTTCCCAAAAYTATTTCTAGTATTTCCTAGGCTTTAGTCCATTAGCTAAATTGGTCAAAAGGCCATGAAAAGAAATCTTTTTTGGGGGGGAAATATTATTAGCATTTTGCAGTGAATGCTAACTACTTTACTCTTGCAGTCTATTACATTTTGCTCACTGTATTTTATTACGGGGTATGACACAGGGACTCTCAGACTGAGATCTGTTAAATAATAAATAGTATTAGCAAGGTCATTTCCTGACTGAGGAAGAAAACTGAATGTTGTGAAATGATGATGGCTAGGGGACAGGCAATGAAAAGATGCACGTTTTGCAGCAGCCTCAGCAGATGGTTGCAGTGAGACAATAGATGCTGTTAATTGTCACCACTCTCATATTCACATATTCACCAAGGGCTGATTTGCTGCTGTGTGTGGCCCAGAGAAGGCAGGGAAATTCTTTTCCTTTTTCAGACGGCCAATGGAGTCATAAGTCACTCACTGGGTGACATTTGCCTCATCCCAAAGTCAGTGTGAGACCTGGGTAACACCAAGTCCCGCTTTGTGAAGCTTACATGTAAAGCAAGGTTGCTTTTGTCTCTACTGGAGATTCTACACAGCACAAGCACCAGGATGAGAAGCAGCTGATGGCTGCAAGGGTCTGATTATGTTTATATTCCTGTGTACTACTATATGAACGCACATTTTAGATCTTTATTGCATTTTGTGTTTATGCATTTCTTCAGTATCACATCTTTTCCTTTCTTCTTTGTTCTGTATCTGATTGCAAGTCAGTAAGTAGTAAACCTTTCTATTTAAAAAAAATCATTAACGGCATAGTATACTGTAAATGAAGAATGAAGGAAAGAATTAATTAAAATAAAAAAAGAAGGGGTATAAAACAAGGATAAACACTGAGCTTCAGTAAGAATATCAGTATATAAAGAACAACATTCAATTGCAAAGTGCTCTCTGGGGAATGAGAACTACTTGTTATTTTTTGCATAAATCTCATGACTTAAACTGTCCTCTTTCTGTGAAAGGAAGATAATGTCAGGCTGATTGATAGAGTGAACAGGACATGACAGTCTTCAAGGAAGAAGAAAAGCAGAAATCATTTTCAGTGGAGACAGCATCTCATGATGTTGTTGAGCACTTGATAAGCCAGTCGAAATTCAGAAATCACATTTAAATTACTGGGTGATGAAATGGCGGGAGACAAATAAGTCTGCAGTGGTGATTACGTACCCTCTTGACTGGAATCAGAGATTTATATTTCTCTTCCTCACTTAATTCTGCTGTCCTGTTCCCAAACAAGTGTCAGTTTAAAGAATATGTTCCTTGCTATGCTGCTCTTGTGTGTGTCATGTTTGTATGGGTGAGTATATTGCCAGGACACTAATGTTACAGATCCATTCCTTTAATAGATATGTGGGATTTTTTGTGTTTTGGGATAGAGTCAAATCAAGGATAACTGTTTACTGACAAAACTTAACTAACTCAGCATTGATGTTTCTGAAGTTAAGCATTGAGAGGATCCTGGGTCTGGTGTTTCACTAACAGAGAACTGCTCTAGACATGTAGGAAAGGACAGTTTTGCTAGGAGTTTCCCTACAGAAGCTGTCTTTGATGCCCAGTGTGCCAAAGTAAGTAAACAGAGTGCACCTCCAAATTGTTCTTGTGTCTCTGGGAAAATGTTACTTACAGCACCCAAAACTTGCTAGAGAGTTGAAGACTTCTATTTGTATTACTGCTTTTTAGGAAAGGATAACTTTACAAGGAGGACAACACATAAATCTTTCTACCTGCGGTGGAAATTTCAAGCGAACCAAAGAATTATTGCTGGTATAGTTGAATGCCAGTGCTGGCAAATGGTGTTGACCCATTTTTTTTTTCCCTTTGGCCCATGATTTCCCCACTTGCTCCCATATGCCAAAAGGGACACTTCATTGCATTGTTTTATGGTCGCTCCCCTATATCTGTTGTGTGTTCTGAGCTCCATGTAGTGCCGTTAGATGTTTGGTATACAGTGATAATCTTAGATTGTTGGTAATATTTCTACAGGAAATATTATGAAGATAGAAATGTTGATTAGAAAGAGGAAGAGCAAACAGTCGGTCTGACCAGCACCTAATAATTTCACAAAGCAGAGTGGTGACTGTGCAGCTGTACTGATGAGGAAAGGTCTGGGTACTTTTTGTTTGTTTTTGAAATCCCTTTCTCCTAGTTCCAAATCAATCCATTGTGCCTCCTGTTTTGCTTGATTTGCTGGAGAATTTCTTGCCTCTTGATGCCTTGTGGTAAAGTCCAATTAGTATCAGAAATTTATCTTCTTCATAAATTGCTCTGTAGACTGTACTGTGACAACTTGAGTTGACTTTAAATTGTTATCACTCCCTCTGTTTCATCATCCCCAAGTAATGATGTTGATAATGAAAATGTAAAGCTATCACCAATTCTGAGGCCCTCCGTTATCTATGAGGGGATGCAAAGTAGATAGCAGAGTATCAAACCAGCTCTCTCATTTTGCTCTGCTCATCTATATTCTGAGCTTCCAAGCACTACAAAAAATAAGAGATGAGCTTTTGAGGCCAGATTTAACAAGATAGTTAGATACCTTGCTGCAGAGTAGCAGCCAGTAGGATTTTTCAAGTGAATGCAAGCAGGAGAGTTGCTGAACTTCCATTTGTGGGAACTGAATTTTGTAGACAATGAAGACTTGAAAGTTGTGATGACAAAAGTCAGTATTCTGCATGTTATAAAGTTTTGTCCAACCATCCCTCTCAGCTCCAACATCTGGTAATAGCTGATCAGTGATGGGATCAAAACAGCAAGCCCACAGAGTGATTTTACAGGCAGCACTATGACTGAGTCAGAGCAGCAGAGTCTTTCTGCGGTAGGTATGCATCAAGGGTTTCTCATTCAGTGCCTGCCTTGTTTTACTTTCTGGAAACTTTTGTTTTGGATCATATTGCAAGCAAGATGCAGAATTCTCATCAGATTGACCATGACTCAAACTCAGCCCTTGTCAGCCATCAATCATTGAAATTTCTACCCAGACTGCCCACTGGATGGCAGCAGCAGAACACAGCCGTATGTTCCTTTCTCGTTGAAGTAACTAGTGGGACTGTCCAACCTAGGACATATTCTTCCAACTTCCATATGACTTTCTCCCTACTTAATCTTCTGTTGTTTGCCCCTCTGCATCCGGGGGAGTCGC
Organism: Nothoprocta perdicaria; assembly: GCF_003342845.1. Lineage (NCBI taxonomy): Eukaryota > Metazoa > Chordata > Aves > Tinamiformes > Tinamidae > Nothoprocta > Nothoprocta perdicaria. The sequence continues at coordinate 2,311,725 of NW_020456198.1, forward strand.
AACATTTTCCCTTTCTCAGCATGTCTAAGAGTGCAGATTTCTGTACTTGCTTTTGACAGATCCAGAGGGACTGAGTCAGCGAGCGCATTGGTGATGCCCCTGCATGTGTGGCATGGGTCAGACTGCGGCAATGAGCAGCCCAACCCACTGAATATCAGGAATAGCTTTACCTGACCTGACACTGCTTATGAACATTTTCCTTCCATTTTTGATTAGGCTGTACCAACAGCAATTAAAATAGGCAAGTATATACTGCCGGATAACTTGGACAAATAATTTGCTTTCCCACTGTTTAAAAAATGATCTTCATCTTAGCAGGCTCTGTAATTAGATTTCACCTTGAGCAATCCCACATTCTTCATGCTGCTTGAAGCAACATCAGAATTTTGAGGCTATATAAAATGTAAACCACGTTAAGATTTGTAACAAATTTTGTGTTGCATTGTGCCTGTATAACATATATAGCATGCTTCTTAGCTAAAGGTTATGATTTGTTCTGTGTCTTTGGGTCTACGGTGTATCAGCATTTAAAAGAGGTGCAGCTGAGGCTAAGAATCCACTAGCATGAAAGTGTGAGCAGTTTACCTCCATGTTGGTGCAGTATGTTCCAGCTATTGGTGTGCACCATGCACAAGGAGAGAAGAGGTTTGTACAGGCAAGCCTCTTTCTGCAGTGTGAAAGTCCCAGAGAAACTAAAAGTCTAATGATGGTGACGTTTGGGATATCTGGGTAAGGACTGAACCAGCAGAACAAGAGCTTTCATATTGCTTGCCTTCCGGCTTCTTGCAGCTAAAGTTTGAAATTTGATAATAATTTTGTTCTTTTGTTATTCTTGATTACTTTGTAAATGATGTGGCTGAAGTGATAGCAATATCACTTTCTTGCTTTCTTTGGAGGTGGCTCCAGATTTAAGGGGACATAATTGTCTTTACGGGGGAAGCTGGATATGGTATTAGGTGGACAGAGTACAGATAGAGCTGTTCATTAGAAGCAGAAAGAAAGAGTCCGAAACACCGACTTTCCCCAGGGCAGCAGGGCCTATAAATGTAGTGGCAGTGACCCTCAGGGACTGGAGAGTTAACTGTCATTCCATACGTGATTACATATCCCCCTCTGGATATGTAGGGGAAACATAATCCCAGACAAAGGTCCTAGAATTGATGCTAGGATAGCATATGGAGATAATAAAACAAGGAAAATTATTATATGGAGGGAAAAAAAAAATCAGACTTGTGGCTGTTATAGGCTTGACCTTGCTTTGTCCCTCAGTCTCACAACAAAACAAGATTTTGGCAACTTGTTTACCTCTTGTTACCTTACAGATACAGTGATGCAAACCTGTTTTAAACTTATCAGCACAGCCATGTGCACTGGCAGAATATATTGATGCTGTACTGTTGGAAATTGGGGCTGTTTTGTTAATGGGATTGTCAGAGCAGTTGGACTCTTCCAGCTAGCTTAAAAACCCAAAGGAAAAATTTCTTTGAAAGAAGATTTTTTAGGAATAAAGAGGTCTCTTAATTATTGTTAATTGTGTCATTCAGAGAAGGTAACTGGTTAACATGATTAATCTAGCTCTGTGATTGATCCTTTGGGAATGGTGCTGTGTAGACTGCAGGTGACAGATGATGAAAGATCCATGGTAAAATAGAGCGTCTCTAGCTGGCAGCCACATGCAATAATTCATATGAAATAGGGGGTTTAAAGGAAACTTGGGAGTTTTAAGGGCATTGTGTACATGTGTACAGGGTTTCTTTCCTGTGTTTTCATTAGGAGATGATACAATATAATCAAGAGATAACATATGTATTCACAATAGTTAATGTGAAAGGGCTTCTGTAAAATAGGCTCCCTATGTTTGTGCCTTGTTCCAGGTTCAGGTATTAGGTGCATTAGGTGCAAGTGGGAAGAACAAAGCTCTTGGTTTTGACCTGTGCAAATTCTTTTTTCCTTCTATTTATCTAGTCTGCAGTTTGCTCTTGTGTATTGTGATACTTGTCAATCTAATAGTCCAGCATGTTCTGAATTAATTATGAAATGCTTCAGAGTAAATGGAACTAGGATTGTTGCAGAGGACACGAGATGACTGACACTCGCTGTGTTTAGTGGGGCAGCAATACTTGTGTTTTCCAGCAGGGGAAATATACATATGTCTTTCTTTTCAAAYACTTTTTAAGCTTAAGGGAATAAAGCTCCCTAAGGAGCAAGACATTCTCTCTGACTGTCACTGACTCCTTCATAATTTTTTTGAGCCTACTGGGCCAAGTCCAACAAAATGAAGATCTTAAGAGTGTTAGGCTTTCTAGGAGTTTGAGGGGGAAAAAAAGTAATGGCCTATATTATTGTCCCTAATAAAAGAAAAGCTGTGGTGTAATTGTGAGGGTTGTCTGTCTAGTGTGTCCTGGCAGCTGGCCTGTTAATATCTACCTGTGCTGGAACCAGCAACAGTATTATTATAGGTAAGGAGAAGAGAAGATACTGTGAAACAGTGCAATCAGTGCAGGATTATTTCATACAGTCGCTTCAAGAAGAGATTGTCTCTGAAGAGATTTGATTTATTTAGTGTCAGAAAAATTGGGTTCTTTTGATGGGAGAAGACAGTGATGATTTGGATGCTGTCATGGTATTGGTGCCCTAAGATGGGTCAGAGGCAAGATTGTCTCTGGGCCGGTTTCATCTGGCTGGCAGTGGCAAAGAGGGAGCAATAGGCCTTGAGTTAGCCTGTGTGATCCAGCAGCAGCATGGGATGGGATGTGATCCCAACCCCAGCATCCATCCTTCCCAGCAGACTCACTGCTATTCTCACACGTGAGTGTCYTACTGATGAAATCCCTTCATTTCTGTTCTGCTGGGTTTTCTAGGATTATTAGATGTCATCTGCTTGGCTAGTAACTACAACTTGTTTTTCCAGGCTGGGCAGGAAAGGTCATTGATTTCAGTGCTCTTGGCTAACTCATTAGGCAGTTCTGAAAATCTTACCTAAGTCTGACTCTTATTAGTCGCTTCTATTATGAGCAATGTCACCCCTCCTTCTGAAATGACAGGGAAACACCAGTGGCAGCTTGCCTATTGTGTCTTTTTAGTGCTGTTTCATATTCGGTGCCAAAGTTATCAAACGTATTTAACAGTGTCCCATAAATAATTTCAAGTTTAGAATGCACAAATGCTTGAAAGCATCATTATTAGCCAGATCAGATAACTGCAATGCAATGCACTGCCAAGAAGGTCTTGCTCCGAGTTACTGCAGAGTCACTGTTTTGAGCCATAGCAACAAAAAGGAAATGTCTCSTATTGAAACCTGGAAGGAGTTTAATCTGAGAAATCTTATAGATTTCTTTATGTAACAGTTCTAAGCAGCCTTGCCCCTAGTGACCTAATTATGTCACCTGCGTGCTGCACAACTTTGTGCTTAAGCATGACCGCCACAAGGCATGTGAGCTTTGTAGTGAAATTTTCCATAAATTGGATTTCATCTTTTTCCCCCTCAGCACAAGCTGCTGACTTCAACATTTTACCTAAGGTTGGAAGCTCCACTGACTTTTGTTTTTTATTTTTTTTTTCTTTCCAAAAGGCCAAGGCTGCAGTGATAAAACTCATTTGTCTTTTTAATCTTTGCCTTGTAATTAGAGCTAAGAGAGTCTGGAAAAGGATGCCAGGCAAGTAAGCTCTTTTCTGTTAGAAGCTCTCCGGGCACATAACTGAGTCTTGGGAGAGCTTTAAAGGAAAGCAGTAATGAAAATCCTGCAGAAAAAGAAAAATAGCCAACAAAATTAAGACTTAAGTGTGCTATTTTTATTCAGAACTGGAGGAAAAAAAGATGGCAATACCCRCAGGTTCATTCTCAGATAAAACAGTTGAATTGCTAATTATTTTTAAACACTCTTTTTTGGTATGGATGAGCTCTTTTTGCTTCTGCCCCACTGACTTCTCCATCACTAGGTTTTAGGCGCTGAGAATGCTCTTATTTTATTTGGAGGTTTTGGACTCAGTTTACCTCAGCTTTGTCTGAAACTAATGTTTTTTACTATGAGATCAGTCATTTTCATGATGTTTTGATTTTCCAGAAGGCAAAGCCACAAAACAGAAATAAATTCAAGTGCTAGAAATCCAATATCTGTAGAACTTGGGTGTTTTATTCTCAAAGTGCTCACTAAGGATGCCCCTTCACCCACAGGGAGAGCTGAGTTGGAAGCAATCACGGTAACAACCATCTTTGCAAACCCAAGGAAGGTGATGGTGCTGCCGAGAGAGCCCCAGTGGGAAAGACTCAAACAATGATCTCTTGAGCTTCCTTCAGAAGCTGAAATAATAGCAGGGCYTTTGGGCAGGGTCCTGCTGTGTTAAAGCAGTAACTTTCCACTGATAGAGCAATGCAAAGCTTCAGTCCTACATGAATCTGCTGGCTGGTTTGCTGTAATGCACAAGAATTGTTTCTATGAAATGTGCATGGAAAATTTCCATTACTTGTCACCTTCAGAAGGTTCCTAATGCCTTTAAGTCTGTGAATGTCAAAGCATTTGTTTGTCAAGTGGTCTCCTAAGAGTTATAGGACCGCTGTGGCCTCTTTTTGTAGGTACACAAAATGCATATTGTAAAATACTAGTTCGTAGAACTGAAATGATGACTCTTGACTAGTTTGGAGAAATATTCAAAATAGTGCAGAACTAAGCTGCCTTTTTCTTGCCATATCATACCATTTATGAGGCCTTTTACTTTTGTAATCCATTTATCAGAAAGAACCTCTTCTTGTACTGGCTTTCCTGAGGACAACTGGAGACGATGACCTTTATAGATTTTTTTTTTTTAAGAAAATAGTTACACAGATGAAAAAAAAAATCTACCTCATATCCTTTTTCTTTTAGTTAAGACTAATCTTTGATCCAGTTGTGGAAAACATATGCAGGTGAATATACTAAGCATCAAATGGCATTGCTTCAAACTGGACATTTTTGCTCATGTRTGCCCATAAACGGTTACTTTTTCCTCTTTTCTGCCTTTTGTGTAGGAAGCACAAGTTTGCAGAAGTAGTTTTTGTTGCTTATAACAACAAACCTTTGGGTTTTATGAAGTGAGTTTTTCTTTTGCGTTATTTTGGGTTGCTTAATGAATGCTGCTTCCTGCACTSTCTTAGCTGGAGGAGGAGGCTGGAGATTAAGCTGACGCACCATCCATTTGAAGAGAGAAGGATGCATAGTCAGTGCTTATGAGCTCARCAGTAAACAGGGCGGATTTTTATCCCTTTAAAACTGAATTTTGGAGAGTAGCAAAATCCTCCCTGATCCAGGATATTCTCTAGTATASTGCCTATCTCACATGTGCTAAGTGTTTCCACTGGTGTCAACAAAGTCAATGGCCTTGACTTTTCTATTACCTGCACCTTCACACACTCACTGTCCTGGTAAAAATGCWATCATTTGGCTGTTAGCAAGCAGCTGTAAAACTTTATTCCTTATTGCTCCCTTGTAACACTGTGCCATGATGCAGCTCGGCATGCAGATTTTTGAGTAAGGAGAGGCAGTAGTTTTCAAAATAAACAAGTCTACTGGGTCGCATTAACCTCTTTCAGTCTCTGTATTAAATAATTAAAATAAACTAGGTAGTGTTTAACTATATGTATTTAGAGGCTTACTGGAGGAGCTTATTAGTTCAATATCCTAACACATTCTTAAACCTTTCTGAGCTCCAGGATCCCTTATTAAATATTTAGGGCATATTGCTGAAAAAGTCAGGATTTGCTTTATTTTTTTCAGAGCCAATTGCTTTTCTCAAAATTCTTTTAGTTCTTAAAATACTCACCATCTATAAATAGTAGTTTTCTCAACTCATCAAGTCTTCCCACCACAAGAGTATTTTTTACTTTATTTGCACAGATCTTAATCATACCCCAAGAATTAATACTTGCAGAATGCTTTCAGGGATCTGCTCTTCATCCCTAAAGTATTCAGTAGAACCTCCTCAAATACCTTTTTAAGCAATTGATTTGACAGCAGCTTGTTCAAATAGAAACGAGATGCACGTCAGTGGCTGCCTGTGGTTTGGAGGCGTCAGTATCTCTCTTTCCTCCTGTTTCCTAAGCTGTCAAAAAAGAAATTAGTTAATTGACAAGTATTTTTGTGTAGTTGCTGTGGAATTGTAATTATTGGTGACAAGGGGCTGACTGCATGTGCACTAATAGTGTGTATCAAAACTTTGAATTACTACATTTTGAAAAGAGAAGCCATTATCCTACATGGCTGTTATTACTAGTTATTTTGCCATAGACTGACTTGCTCTAGATTAAAGCCTTCAAATTGAAGGTCTCCTTGCCAGAGGAGAGAAGATTTTGCTTTATGCTCAACAGAGTTTTATAAGGCTTGCCATAGAGCTGAGTAAAGGCAGTTTACTGGATTAAAACAGCAGCAGTGATATCTCTTGTCTCCAGGGTAATGAGTTACAAGCAAAGCAACAACCTCCAGGAAAGGATTTTTTTTCCTGTTGAGATTCTGCTAGATCATGCCAAGTAATAAACAAAAAACCAGTTGTCTCAGTGAATCCAGTGTCATTTTACCCAATTGCCTGCTTGGCTCCGTACTGGAGAAGGGGTGAGATAAGATCCAATCCATGTTGTATTTGCTTTTACACCAAAGGAATTATTGCTTTCTAAAAGAAAGGTACAAGTCTCCTCTCTATCGTGTAAACTGGTCACTGACTGCTATATGGTCTTCCCCAAAGATTTTTAGACAGAACTTCYAACTTAAGTTGAATTGCAGAGAGACGGTCGGTTCTTTGTGAGCTCCAGTAAAAGCGTGATCTTTGTAGTGTGAAAGTATTTGGCCAAGTCATTGACAGAATCCTGCAAGGAAAGATGTTTTCAACTTTTAACTGCAAGTCTGCATAAATTGACTGCGTTCCTTGAAACATGGACTATCTAATAATCCACTTCTACCCAAATGCTTCAAGATGTTTAAAAGCTGACAAAGGATAATGGGTTGAACTGGCAAAATGTTGAATCTCTAATACAGGCTCCATTCATTCCAGTAATTGCTATCCACCTCTCCTCTGAAACTTAGCTGGRCTTTGAGCAGTGAATCATGATCAGTCGTAACACCACGGCTGCTAATGCTAGTAAGGATGTGTGARAAAACTCCCTTAAAGAAGATAGGCCCATTTTGACAAGATACTTCATATAAACGTCTGCTTTTTCACTGTAATATTCTCATGCTTTATTTGATCTGGATTAACAATCCTTTTCTCTACTATTAGAATTTTTACCAGGAACATCTAATTTGCTAGACACAAAAAGCTCATTTAAAAAAATCCCTCATGCGGAAAGTGACAGGGACCTTTAAAGAAACACAGATCCAGACTTTTTTACCCAATTTCATTAGTGGTTTTTTTTAATATACATGTAACTCTGTGTTACCAAAGTACCTGATAAGAAATGTCAGTGATTTTAAATGAAAAGAAGGAAAAGCAAGTTATAATTTTCAGAGACTGCACCTTTTAATTTCAGAGTGCCTTAAGCCAGCATTGAATCTCCGTGGATGTTGTCTGTGGAGTTGTCATGGTACATGAAGGGAGCTGTGCTTACCTTGTTGTGATGGCTCAATTGTTAAGGCCTTGTTCCTAGACTACATCAGGTTTAAAACAGCCCCTGAGAAACAAGTGACACTGAAATGACTCTCAYTTCATCCACCCGTGATTATCAACTGTATGTTCTGGGACTGGATCTATGTTCTGGTGCTTCCTTGCTTTTTATAGTGAATTAGGAATGGAATACCTGGTACATCCTCAGATTAAATTTTGAACATTTTGACTGCTGGATCATTGAAATCAAGCTTTTTATTAAGTTTTGGGCTTCTGTGATTAAGGATAAATCATTATTTTTAAACTTCTCAGAATATAGGGTGTTTGAAAACCCACTTTCCTGTTTCGAAGTGAATGAGATCTTTCCAGCTAAGGCTACTTCCAAAGCCTACATATTTATGATAACCTCAGGCAATCTAATGATCTGCCACTGATCTCAGAATGAAGAAAAATATTCATCCTAGACATATTCTTCCTTATCAAGCCAGTGATTCACAGAAGGATGTATCTCTCTCACTATTTTATTGTTTTAAACCCAATGACTGTTTTATACTACTCCAGAATCTCTTCAATCTTTCTTCTCTTTTGGCTCTTACTCAACCTTTTCCTCAAAATAAAAAGCAATTTTTCCTTAATTTCTGTCCTGCCATATTTATATTCTTAGAAGCAAGTTCTTGAAGATCTCAGTTAAAATTTCCTCTTACTTCATATGTAATACGCGAATAGAAAGTAAGTGATATGATTAGAAGTATTTAAACAGGAAGCTTGAAGGCAATAAATTCCATATAAAGTGACAAATTAAGAAGTTTTTGYGAAGCCATTTCTTTGTCAGCATTTCTATGCTGAATATTGTCATGCCTGTTGCCTAAGAACAAAATTTTGTAATGCTTTTAAAGCAAAACTCAGATTTTTATTAATGCAGACATTTTTCTTTAATGAAATAACCTTGACACTATACGTATCTGACTTATGTTTCCTAAACTTTCTGTTTGGCAAGGAAGACTTATCCTGTCAGTTTATCTACATCTGAGAGTTCTCCTCATGGAAGTGCAGTAACAAGTATGTTAATTATATCGATTAATCTCAAATGGTCAAGATTGACTATAGGATTTAATAYAGTCCAAAGGTGTATAGTCACTCTAAAGCAAGTCTTGTAAATTCTCATGCTCAGAAGAGGCACTTGTAAATAACTACAAGATGCAATCACGGGAGTGCAGGAAACCTCAGCGGATTAGTAATGAGATACAGAGGCTTTCACCTCAAGGTCCTTGTTTCTAATCCACATCTGCTCGGCAGTGATTGGAAGTGCTTTCAGACAGGTGGTTAGTGGGAAATTAGTTGGAGATAACAGGCTTGTTAGTGAGTAGATATCCTTCTAATAAAAATAGCTGTGGCTGTGGTTTTCTTTCTTCCTGTCTTGCTCACTCAGTTGGATAGGTGATGAAGGTTTTGCTGCTTTCTTGTGCCGGCTGGGTGAGATTGATGCAAATCTGGGCAGTTTTGCTGCTGCTTGGAACTACCTGAGGGGCAGCAGTTACACTGCAAAGCGTGAGGCCTCTGGCTTGGGCAACTGAGGGATGTCAGCAGAGCGAGGTAGCGGAGCTGTCTATTTTTAAAGGAAAAGCTAATCGAGGAGCTATAGGAGAGGGGGTCTTCTACGCACAGTATCCTAGAAAGCATTGAAAATAACAGGAGTTAAACAGACGCACATAGAGAAATGTTTTTTCCACTCCCAGTGTGCGAGTAAGTGGGAAATAGTCCCGTGGTGCAGAGCAGGGCTTGTRCCTGCAGTGCAGAAAACAAAGGTTGTGTGAACCATGGCCGTTCCTCATCTGCTCACTTGTACAGTGAGCTAAAAGCAGTACCAGGAGGACTTTTTATATAATATGGAGATGTCTGGGGGTTTGCAAAGTTAGTTACAGTTCTGACAACTTGTCTTGCAAACTAGGTTGTGAGTATTTTAAGATCAACAAATCAACCACAAGCAGAAAGTGTTTTCTGGAAAGTTAAAATCAGCGTGGATTTAGAAAAGAGAAGTARCATAATTGTTGATTTTAGCCTTCTTTTCTTTTCTTGAGATTGAAAGAAACATTTGAACATTTCTTCTTTTTAAAGCACACACTGCAAGAGGAAAAAAAAGGAGCCAACCACTTTAATCAGAGGACCATCTTTGTGGAAAGATAGTGGAACTAATGGCCGTTGCTCCAGGTCACCTTTAATCTCATTGAAGCAGGGGAGATGGCAGTGCTTTGCTGTTAAACTCAATGGCACTTGGGGGAGTCTAAACAGCACTGTTTAAGTTCGTGCCAAGCCCTCTCTTGCCTCCTATGGCTGCTCCATTATCCTTGAAAGCAGCCGTSAAATGTGCACAGCTCCAACAGGAACATCTGCTTCTCTCCCCTGGTTGTTTCCCGCACATCTGCAGTGGTTGTGACAGAGCTCATGCTCTTCTTCATTCACCCTTGTTGCTCTGACCTTTCCCGTGGCTCATTTTTTATGCTCTGCCTCCTTAATGACTATTCTAATTCATCTCTGTGTTTGCTGATAGTCTCATTAGGGCTGAGGGAAAATTCACCTGGTGAAGAAGCCTGTTGTTTTTTGGTAAGAATAAAAGTTTGTCAAATCCGACAAGCTAGCCGGGTTACTTTGAAAAGACAATTTCACTGTAAATGCCTTATTCCTGCCTACTTGTGAAAGTGTTGCTGCTAAAAGGGTCAATCCYGCTCTTCTGTAATAAAGTATATCTTCTCATCAGACTCTCCTGCTTTTTCTTTGTTTTTTKGGGGGCAAATGCCAAGATAAGAATTGAAAGATAATTCAAATGTCTTTCTGCTATTTAAGCATCTCRGTTCCACTCATTTCTAACAGATTTCATTAAATTCCAGGACTTTCTCCCAGTCTTAGCTTTCAGGTAAAGAGGCTACCTTGTATAAAGGGGAACTTTTGTTATTACTGTCCAGTCTGTTCAAGTTTTTCACATTACAGGACAGTGTAGTTGCTGTATTAATTTAAATTTATATTTTCTTTTTTTTTTTTTCATTTTAAATTGAGTTAATTAGAATGGAAGATCTATCTAATCATTGTAAGGTACTGTGCATTTTAATAGGAYGGAGAAATGTTAAGTTTTTGGTTGATCACAAGAAGATATGTGGAACAGTGAAAAAATGTTGCTGAATGAAGAAGGCCAAATTTAAAAGTGAGGTAAAGTGGGTAGTATTTTCACTGGTCACAGAAAGTCCTTTTGCTACAGGTGCTTAATAATATAAATAACATAGAAGAACTGAGGTGAGGGAGCAGTATAGACTGTATGYTATATCAGCACCCATTTGTGACAGCACTTGGGTGTTGAATACAGATCTTCAGATGCTGCTGTCCTAAATGCACCATGAAGCTTTCCCCTCTGGGAAATGCTTGTGCTCCAGCCTGCACCTGAAATAGTGAATTTTTAAAGATTTGCATCTTTTATTCTAAGGCAAAGAAGATTAAGCAGTGAAAGTTGAGAGGCTCAAGAGATCTGCAGAACCTTGGAAAGGAAAAGATATTAATGGAGAAGCTTTGAAAAGGAGTCATTCATATGAAATAGTAAATTTACAGACCCTCACAACTTCTGAGTTCTGACTTTCTTTTTAATTATTATTTTACTATTATCAGTATAAGTCTAGRTCAAAAATTATAATACGGGCCTTGGGGAAATCATTATCAGGTACTGCTATGGTTCTCTCTTTTTCACTGCTGTAGTGTGGCATAAAATAGTGGGTACTCTGTAGAGTTATTTTTTCCTTAAAAAAAAAAATCCAATAATAATGATTAAAAGAAAGTGCATCTTGCATCACTATGTTTAGCACTTATGGATATACTGGTTAAAACAGCTTAAGTTCATTTAGTCTGATTGGAGAGAGGCTGCACATACTGAAGCCATGTAAATGTCCTCATGCCACTCAGAAGTAAAAATGCATTTGTGCAATTTAGTTTTATGACCTGTTATGGCTTAGCTAGCAGCTGGATCTTTCTTGCACTGCTTTCCAGGTTGATTTTGTCAGAATAAACCCAATTTAATCATTGATGCCCTATAAAACCTGCTATAGAACAAAACAAGCTCTGAAAATAATTAATCAGTGTTGAAGATAGAGGCTTTTCCAGAGATTAAAGACCAACTGAGGAGCTTATGGCCCGGTGCCCAGTATCTTAACCAACCTGATTGCTTGTAATGGTCCTCGAAATCCCATTGCCTGCTTTGCCTATCCCATCAACATTTCATTTTACTTCAGCAATCAAATGTGTCATTCAAATTCATGGTCTTCTCTACTGGTTCTGCTTTTTTTTTTGCAAGAGTCAGTTCTTCTTGTAGCAGCAACTATCACTACATGATTATAATAAGTGGAACATTGAACGGGAAGGCTGATTCACTGCCAAAACTAGCCTTTTAAATTAAGGCTATCAAAGAGGAAATTATAAAAGGAAAACTTTCATAAGCCACACCATTTAATAACCATGTGGATCTTTCTTGAGCACAGTCTCAAAAGAGGGCTAAATAATGAATTTGGCAGTCAGGGGTAAGCAAACTAACTGTTTTTCAGATACAGTGCTATTATTTCACAATCCTATAAAAGTATTTTAAGGAAAAGTGAAACATTCCTTTGTGTTTAAAAAAAAAATTAAAAGAAAAAAAAGAAAAAAGGCACAGTCTATTTGTACTACGTGTTSAATGCTGAAGTGAGATTGTGAGTTCCCTCAGTTTTACCCCTTGTGAGTTCCCTCAATTTTACGTCTTAACACATGAGGATAAAGTTTAGTTTTTATTTAAAACTAAAGAAATACTTCTCTCCCAGACATTTTTTTTCTAGTAAGTGCCATTTACTTAATCTACAGAGGCTAATGTTTTAGCTCACAACTGCCATTTCATATACTCTAAAMAAATATTGTTCACGTCTGATGGGTGACCTTGAACTGGGTTGAAAATACACCTGGAATTAAATAGATTAAAGGCAGCTGTTTTACACAGCTAAACCCAAAGTGATCTTTAGACATTTCAGATCTAAAGGTGATGAAGAAGTGCTTAAAAGCACATGAGGCTTAATCCTCAGAATTCATTGTGTATATGAAACATTTTTTTTTCTTTTTTTCCTTCCTTCCTTAAAGTTTGTGCTAACGTTAAGAACACTTCTTGTATCTATTGAAAATGAATTAATAAATACTATGAGGACAGTGCTGACTTTAGGTATGATAATGTGGGCAGCTGCATATGACAGCAGACAACACTGATCTGCACAAGAAGTGTTTTGATCATTATAACTTCTGGTGGAAAAAAGCTGCTTATGGATGTGGCTGGGACAGTCCTTCCCATCTTGCAGTCCCCCCTATCCTACTTRCACCTTCCTATGGCAGGAGTGACCTTCACATGTGATGTCATCACCTCCTAAAACTGAGGAAGCAAATTTCATTTTTGACTTACAAACTGATGAYTAACCTTAAATCCAGCCTAAAGAGATGTATATGTAGCTGCTTCCTCCAGGTAAGTGGAAATCTCTCTAGGGAGCTAGTTTCATTCTGCTTTTCCTTCCTCTCATGATAAATTTGTGAAGGAAAGAACAAATGAGAGGAAAAGAGTTGTCCGCATGTAATAGCAAGTGAATGTTGATGGGACATGTGGGAAATTCTCCTATATTACAGAGCAGAATGTAGCTCATTTGCTACAAGATATGATGGAAAGCTGAGTCTTTTCCTTGAATTTTTCTCCATCTGACCTAGAATGGCCATACGGTAGAAAGTTTCCCACAGGAAAGGATTAGCACTGCTTTGCTTGAAGGTGCTTTATAAAGTATTAGACTTTTGGATTTAATTTGTACAAGTGATAAGTGCTTGAACTACAGTGAATATTAGTGCCTGGCTGAAAGGCAGTCCTTATTGATTAACTTCAGTGTAGCACCTCAGCAGATCAAGATGTTCATCTTTTAAGCTTCTTTTTGCCTTTTTTTTTTTTGCTTCCACTCTTCACCCACCTCTCTCTCATTTGCAGCACCTACTTCTGTCTCAGCTATTTTGATTTATTGACCGCTCAGATTTAATGCTTTGTTCCTTAGAGAAGTCTCAGTGCTTATGTCTGATCTAAGGTCACCTACACTACTTACTCCAGGGGACTTTAATCTCCATATGGATGTGACCCCTGACACTTGCCAAAGAATTCACTGTATTACATGGTTCACTCCAGCTGTGTCAGCATGTTCCTCTACCTGCACATATAAAAGGTTATCCTTCCCATTTTGTTAACTCTTTAGGTCTCTCATTATGAGGGCTTGAGGTCACTCGCCTTCCTTTCAAATACRCATCTGGATCTTCTATACACCTAGGGTTCCTTTCAGATTGGTGGCTTGTTTCAATGTTGTTGTTTTCCTCCAGTTGTCACAAAACAAAATTGCTTAAAACAAGCTAAATGGTTCACCCCCGTTCTGGTTATGCAGCTACAGTGCAGAGTAGGATTCTGCCTCTATTGTACTCCCGAATTCCATAATCTGAAATACTACTGCCTTCGCAGGAACAAGGTATGTGATGTTGTGGACTCTAAGGAAACTCTTTGGTTGGGAAGTTGCATGTTACATGAGCATCAAAATCAATTATTTAACATGAGATATCATTATATCTTTGCTTACTTGCTTTATTGTAGGTACTAGTTTTAGTAATCACAATGCTGCTATGTGTTTGAGAAATGCCAGGTAAATGGATGTAAAGTGGATTCTTTATTCTCTTTTCCTTCCCCCCCTTCCTTTTTTTTTTTTTTTCTTCCACTATGTCTTACTTTGCCAAATGTTATGGGCAGATGGTTATGGGAAGATCCTTCTTATCTATGTATCCAGAGAGCAGCCAAATGAGTCGTCTTGGCAGTTCTGGACTATCTCTGAAGAGTTCCTTACTGCCAAGAAATAAAATAGGAATTCACTGCCAGTGAAACTGGACTGAAATGTACCTTCAGAAACAATTTGTGAGAAAGCATATGTATCAGTATTGTGTCTTCTTGAGAAATGAGAGAATCTAAGTCAGGACCTTGAAATGAATGTGAAGTGATTATTAAAAAAAAATGGATAATGGAATGGTAGTTTTTGCTGAATATATTCAGTTTAGAAGATGGTGTGTGGACTTCATCTGTAAGTGACTTCCAGCTCTTTCTGCAGAAAGCAACTGTCATCCTCACAAAGGAGTCTACATCCCATAAACTGAAAAGTTTTCATTTTAAAAAAATATTTGATAGCAAAATGTGAAAAACAGTGTTTCTTATTTTCTTTAATATATGTATGTGTTTCTAGGAATGTTTTCCTCTTTGCATATGCTTTTGTGTGCTCGTGTATGTGCAAACAAAAGATGGTGTGAGATGAAAGCCGAATAGATGCTAAACTGACACCAACCTTTTTCGAGTGTTTTCTTCTTCCAAGCAGCATCTCATCTGACTTCTGAGCTCTCTTGCTTCCCATACTGTTGTGTGTGATGCTAGCCTCCATAGCCATTCATCTTTTATTGACAGACATTCTCTTACACTATAAATAAATGATGCAGTTGATTTTTTACAGACCAAGCTTGCTGGTTTTGAGGTTCACTGAAGAACGTACTGAGCAAGGGTCATATTGTTCCACTGTTTAGATACACTGTTCTAGCAGTGCTAGTTGCTTTCTTCATCAAAGAGATTAGATTATGAAACAGATTAAAAACTCCCTCTACTTGTGGCTTTTCCATATGTTTCTTATCTAAGAAATTAGAAAAAGAGGAATATATCCAGGATTAAGGTTTTCTGATAAAGGCATGCTGCCTCTATGTATATTGCTTTGAGAGACTGCTCCTTGGAAGTGATTGGAATTAGTCACTGAGATGAAATGATTGTGGACAGAACTGGCTCTCAAGCTTCTGGGAGCCTCCCTCTATCTTTAACATTTTTCTTGTATTTTTGAAGTACATCAGTGTGATCTGTCTGATATTTTATTAATAATAATTGTATTTATCTCTTTTTATTTGAGGATTTCAAAAGAGTTTTACAAGTATTCGTTGCATATCTGCAAGTAAAAACWGTCCTGTCTAATATTTTTCTGGAAAATCATTGAAAAAAATATACTTAGAATAAACAGTTCAATGGAGAGTCAACTCCACTCACTCATGGTGACTTGTAAGGCCTAATCACTTCCTAGCTTGTACTTAGACATCTTCAAAAATGATCACTGCCTTCTCTGAGAATCAAACTGTAAAGGCTGCCTAGAAGCTCTACTTACTCCACCTTATTTTGGGTCAGAAGGACCACGGAAAACAAAGAAATCGTCACAGAGCCTTCCTGTGGCAAGGCTCTGGACTTGGGCACCTGAAAGTCCTTATTGCTCATATCTGCCCTGCTGGAAGCAGGACATGGCCTGGGCATTGCTACCATTAGTAGCCCCTCTCCTGCTATGTCTTATGTCTTGTACAGAGACCTAGATAGAAAAGTTGCCTTTAGATGACTGGAGAGGCAGTGGTATTTTTAAGGAAGCTAAGCTGTAAATAAACTGGGACAATGAGGACAGAACATGTGCTGTGCTTGCGAACAGAAGTCACCCACAGCTTTCTCTCCCCTCCTGCCTCTGGCTGGGAGATGTCCCCTATTAGGCATGCAGAGGGTGAGCCA
The DNA here is from genome assembly GCF_003342845.1 of Nothoprocta perdicaria. Classification (NCBI taxonomy): domain Eukaryota; kingdom Metazoa; phylum Chordata; class Aves; order Tinamiformes; family Tinamidae; genus Nothoprocta; species Nothoprocta perdicaria. Next base: position 2,327,926 of record NW_020456198.1, read on the forward strand.
TGACAAGAACCTCTCCCTGGTACTGATGCTGATCAAAATGTATCTCTCCTTGGAGAGTTTTCTTATTTAAATGGGAAGATGTAGCTGAATTTCAACTGTAAATATTGTCAGCCTATAGGCTGTGGATCTGAACAGGTTTACAGGTGAAGAGGTGCGAATTTATGTTTTTCCTATAAGTGAGCCCAAAGGGGCTTTGCTCTCCTGAGCCTGGCTTTCTAACTCTCTCTCACTGCAGTTCTCCCTGAAATGGCTTTTCTGATGTGTCTGGCGTAGAATTCACTCGCTGTGAGCTTCACACTTTGAAATCCTTTGGTTCCTGCTTCTCCAATGATCAGATTTCCTTAAAGTCCATTGTTTCTAAAATATTTTAAGTCTGATCATGAGTTTTTCTGTCTTTATGTTCTCAGCTTTAAGTATGCTTTAAGCCTGAAGGGATGGTTTKTTATCTAGTGCAGAGTGGAGATTAAAATGTGTAGGAGGGTATTCTTATGTTCCTTCTTTTCCTGCRTTTTGGCATCTGAATGTAGATATGATCAGTAAATCTAGGAGGGAATAATCTGTGTTKCTGGTTGAGTTTTTAAGATATTGTATGTGTTTTGTTAACTTTGAAACCCATTCTGCAAATTGTGGCTGCAAGACTTGTGCTCTAGATTACTAGAATACTATGAGAAAATGTATGTGTTCAACAGAATAAGTGTAAAGATGTGCATGAATAAGCAATAGAAATGCAGATGTGAGTGTGTGGGAGGAGACAGACTCTAATAAGGGCAGTTAATTGCAAAGGATGCATGTGGATGTCTTTGCCTTTTTAGTACCTTTCACAGTGTTATTCCAATGTTGGTGAGATTAGCACACTGGGAACAAATGAGGAGAGCCCTCTTCCATTGCAGCAGTGTCTCCATATAGAATTAGCACTCCAGAGCTTACAGCAGGCAGAGAGAAGGTCTTGCCTCCTTGGGAAGTGCGTAAGAGCCTACAGTAATATAAAGACACTAAAGGAAAGGACCCATCCAAGATGTAACTTTAACCTGGCCTTCTGCAACATCTGTGTGCCTGTGGATTCCTGGCACTTTAGCGGAGCAGTAGCACTACTTTAAAATTCAGACAGGTCAATTGAAAGCAGACGTGTTTTTCAGGCTCATGGCYGGACCGTACTTCATTTATATTGGTGTTGACTTGCAGGACTTTTTACCTAAAGGCAGGAGGATTTGAGCTTGGTAATAGACATTTGTTTGTCCATATTGACCCTGGTTGTACGAGGTACATATTGATTGCTTGAACTGGACCTAGTCCATCCTTAAGAAGTCCATCCAACAGGATTTATACCTCCCAACAAAGTGTCTTCCACTCTTATATYGGCATCTAAAGTCTGGTGAATTATGACTTTAATTATAAAGTAAGACCTGACTGCTTGGTCTTTCATATGTGGTACATAGCACACTGTGGTTTCAACTTATGGAACTCCAAATGTTTGCCTTTTCTTCACTTCATTATAGAATATTTTCCTCAAGAGATGATCTAGAATACTACCTTGCTCTAGTGAAGTCAATAGGACCTTTGTTGTTGACTCAGTTGAGTGCAGGACCACCACTATAAGCACTTTAGGAAACAGATGCAGGTTTTTCCATTTATTTCAAGGGGTCTTCACTTAGACCTTTGATCCATAATCAAATAAATGCTCTCTTAAACTAAAAACATAATTTAAAAATATTTTCTTTCAGAACCTCAGCCTATCTATCTATTATCTACAAAAAATGTCATGCAAAGGTATTTCCTAAAATAATACTTTAGAATAAAATAGCATGACCAATTTTTTTCTTTATTTGTATGTTTGTTCCTCATATTAACTTAAAAAGAAGCTGTCCTACAAGTTGGTTGCAGTTTTTACTTTTTTATGTTGTTGTGATATAGGTAATAGATTCTTGCATGAAAATTCGGTGTAACAATAAACTTAATACAACTATGTAAGATACTTTTATGCTGTCTTCAACATTTTTCAAACTTTCTGTAAAATACATTATGYGTTTTCCTGTTACAGCATATTTTTCTTAAAAATACCATATAGCCTTTTTCCTCAGGGAAAAAAGCATACCTCTGAATATATAATTTCTCTTTACATTTTGAGTGCACACATGGAAGACTAAATACGCTTTCCAAGATTGTATATACATATTTTTCTGTCCATTGAGGTGGTTGTGCATATAAACCTGGCAACAAAAGTCAGGCAACTCTCCAGCTGTGTTTGAAGTCTTTTTGAAACCAAAACACATGCAGCAAAGGAATGTTACCAAGTCAACCCTTAAAAAAATCATATATGTGGTAATACTCTCTGTTTTTTGAAACACTTACTTAGAAGCCTGAATTGCTGTGCTAAATCTATAGGAGATTGAGAATTCTCACTTAATAAACTTGTGAAATTTCTTGCTCCAAAAATGCAGTAATCTCAATGATTACTTCAGTAAGATAGTCTTTTGTAAGCATGCACTGCTTTTTTTTTTTTTTGTAAGCATTTTCTTAATGCACTGATTTTGTCTTGTTTTGCTCTCTAAAACTTTTCTCTGCAATTTTTAGGCCAGCACCAAGTCAAGCAGGGGACATGTGAAGTTGTGGCAGTGCATCGTTGCTGCAATAAGAACCGGATCGAAGAACGGTCGCAAACAGTCAAGTGCTCCTGCTTCCCAGGGCAGGTGGCTGGTACCACAAGGGCTCAGCCCTCTTGCGTGGAAGGTAAGCAGCCTTCTGCTCAGACATGGTTCATTAAGATTGTTTGAGAAGTTTAGTCTCCTTGATTGTTTGACTTCCCACTGCCTCAAAAGCCTAATCCTTCCTTTTGTTAATTTTGGAAACATCTCTGTGCGCTGATGATAATGAGTATGTGCATAAATCTGGGTGTAATTAATCCTCTTAATATATGTACTCGTCCATTTCATGTCTGTGCCAATAAAACTTCTTAGTTTTTCCACACAAGAATTTTCCTTTAAAAATTGCCTGAAAACATCGTAAGCCAAGAAATTCAAGTTAATGATATTAACTCTTCCTGTTGCTTTGACTTAGTAGCTTGGTCAGAAAGTCACCGGATAATAAAGACAGTCCGAACATCAGGCATGCAAATAATGCTGAGAGATGAGATTTTAAGATTTGTCATCGGGGTGGATGTTTAACCATTTTTTTGTGCATAATGCTCTCTTACACTGGACTGGAGTATGCCAATGTCATTCCTTGTCTATTCAGCTGTGTGTGTTGTAGCCCCAAATGCACTTGAGTTTGAAGAAAAGAGCAGAGGTTGCCTGCTGTTGGCATAGGACACAGTGCCCCAAGTGAGACCWGATTAGGGAAAAATGTGGTATAGTTGGAGCCGTAGTCCATCACCTTCTTGGGAGATCTTGAAATTCTCATGGATCTCTAAATTCCCATTCTTCAAGTTTTTGTAGTAAAACTCGTTTGAGCTAAAATCTTACCTTGATTCTAATGTTGCCCAGGCATTCYAAGGATTTATAAAACTTCACTCCCTGAGGTTCACTCTGCACCTCAGCTCCACCCTTCCCCTTCCAGTTTATCAGCAGTTCCAAAACTGTGGATCACTCTTCTTCCTTTTCCCACCCATAAAGTCTTTTCCCTGGAACTGCTATCTCATAAATAGAGTTAATACTCAGATTTTCTTTTTCATCTTAGAAAATGTCTAATAAAGTCTTCTTTCACTTACTTGTAAGCAAGCATTATGAAGTTATTAATATAGAAGAAACTGTAAAATTTACATTTAAATTGAAGCGAAGCAGAAAAATTGAGTAGCTCACTTATTAATTAATATTGGCATAGAAGTTAATAGTTCCTCTATTTTGTTAATTCATAAGTAAGATATTTCTGTTGTAGTTTTTCACACAAAATTGTGACCTTCACAAGAACAGAAGTTTCAAAATCGAATTTTTAGTCTAACTTTCCGAGATACTTTGTTCTAGACATAGATCTCTAAATACATGCAAAAAATTATTTAAGAATTGTTTTTCTGCATGTTTAAACTTTTCACACCTTGTAATTTAGAACCACAATCAATTTTAACTGTGCAATTTGTTAAGCACTTGTCAGATCAAAAGCATCTTCTGTATTTTTAAGGACATGTCAAGCAACAGTAATACTTTTACATATGATATATAATAAAAGTCAGGTGTTATTTTAAGCTTGCTTAAGCATTACAAAGGTGACACTGTCGTTCCATGATGGAATCATATAAATGCATGATGCTATACAAGCCTAATTTATTTTGTCAATGCAAATAGTTGCTATAAAAATGTAATAGCTGTTTTTCCTTCGAGTATGGTTGAAATGGAACGTGACAAAATATTACAAATGCAAGATTTTGGTCTCTAAAGCAGAAGTCTTTGATCCCTTTCCGCTCATAGGATGATGCTTTAACAGGCTTTACTTATTTTTGCAAGCATCTGGGACTTTCCTTGGTATGTCTGTCTTTCCTCAGCCTCAGGATTACATGTTTTTTCTCCCACTCTGTGCATATCTTTCAGTAAGCTTCTCCACTGCAGAAACCAAAAAGTTTGTTAAAAAATGTCTTAAATTGCTTATTTCAGTCTGATTTAGGCATTTAATTTTTATTTTCCAACAGCTTTTTACTCAATTCAGGCCTATTCGATTTACCCATTTTTTTGCTCATTTGTAACTGGAAATCAAAGGGAAAGACTCACCAGGAGCACAGAATTATTACTGTAACTGAAAGAAAAGGTTAAATAGAGAAGTTGGCTTGGAGGRATCTTGTAAACTATTTCCTTTGCACTTCAGACCTTATCCAATAGAACCTCATTTACCTGAGGTCACACATCATCTCTGTGCCTATTGATCATGCATGTCATGCATACGGCAGGACCTGTAATTCCTACCTCAGACTGTTTCCATGTCATAAAAGTGTGGCGAGACAAAAGCAGAAAACCAAGTAGCACTCATTAAGTACATGTCTGGTTATTACCACCCACCCCTTCTGTCGGGTTCCTCAGTTCTTGGTCACATCCATAGAGATGGTTCTGCCTCTTACTTTAAACGGTGCTTTCTCACACGTGGGAATGTGTGACACAGCATTACCCAAGCAGGCTTGAGGTGCAACTTGCTGGGGAAAGGGGAATTGTTGGGCTGCAATGGACAGGTTATTGACACAGCGAAGGTTTATAGTTGCAAATCTTGCCTGGAAATAGCCTAGTGCTTAATGGTTTTATGGCAGATGTGATTCTATAGGCATGACCTGTTTGCATGGTGTCCTCTTCCATAAGTACTCATGAGGAAAACAGCTCTGTGGGAGGGATATAAATGGCAAATCAGTCTCCTCTATTTCTACATTGCCTGTGAACTTTTCAGGGTTTCCATGTTCCAGKTATTTTGAAGAGCAACCAAGAGGCCACCAAAGCAGAGCAACGGGATAGTATTTTGTGTTTTATGAAGGGTGGGAGCATTTAAAGCATCTTTGAATGTGGTTAAGTTTTCACTTCTTGACCAAAAAGTAACTATATAATTACAAAATTACAATTACTTTTATTGAGATCTGCATGATGATTTTACAGAAGTCTGCTTTTGCTTGCTCTTTTTAAGTTAAGATCTGATTTCTGTTTTCCCTTTGGCAGACCAGGAAACCATGAGTTGATTTTAACTTTCCTTTAGGCACATTGCTGTCCCTGGAGTCTAGATATTCTGTAAGAAACTATGTCGAGTGTGAGAAATAAGTTCTCCGAGAATGTATGAGGCACCACAGATTTGGGCAAAGTCTAGATAAATTGTGATAAATTGTGCTTGCCATTCTGTTGCAGACTGCAACAGAATATATGCAAGATATGCAAGGTTTTTCTAATTACTGTGAGGAGGAGGGAACTAAGTATTTTTATTTGATAGGTAATAGATACCCAGTTAAGTTGCAAAGAAAAGGTTGAAAGTGCTACAGAAACAAATGTTAAAACTGTTAAACTGTTAAAACTGTTAAAATGTTAAAACAAATGCTATATCTTGAAAATGTCTCAAGTTAAAGTCTTAAGTGCCTTGTATACAGAAATTGGTTCTAATCCATGTTATAATACTTCCTGTGTTTGTAGGGCTGTCATGGAGTACTTTATATTTCTACAGTGTCTTTCATCCTGGAAACTTTAATTATTGGTAGTAGCAGAAGTCAAAAGAGTTCATTTAGAAAGAAGGATGAGAAGCTGGAATCGGTTTACTACAGGCAGGGTTCTTCCAGAGCATTGTCACGCAAGCATGGGATAATCACTCGTCATAGCCTGGACAGTGGTATKGGGCAATAACTTTCTGGGTCAAGGTATTTTTTTTTTATCCTTTGCTCATAACAACACACATTAATTTCCTCTCACTTAGCTAATTGCATTTTGTATGCAGACAACAWGCAATTGTAATTTTTGTATTTCAGCTAAGTTCTAAAAGCTATTGACAAGTTTTTTTTTTTTGAGCCTCCAGACACAGGCCAACCTGACGCTTTGCTGTAGATAAATTGAGCCACTAAGCTCAGAAAAAAAGCAGAGTCTATGAAAGGACGTATTTAAATATGCTGAGAAGACATAGTAGCAGCCTGCAAAGTCTGCCTTCAGTACTCTTCAACTGCAGCTATAGAAAATTTTCCTTAGGAAAGGTCAATTCAATCTTATGTCAGCACTGAACAAACATTTACATTTAAAGTAATTATTATGAGATTATATTTTTTTGCCCACTTTGTTTATGGAAACAAACATCCTTGCCTAAGTACCTCGAGCCTGGCTCACAGCTATTGCCAAGAAGATAAAGTGTTAGTAAGTTTTGTCTGTAGTGAAGCTATCCTAGCTAAGTGCATTTAATGCATCTCTAAGTAAATTATCACTAGCCAAATCATCTTCCACCCAGGCATTTCTATCAGTTTTAGAATATTTACAGAGGAAGCATTCAGATAGGGAATAAATGTTAAGATCTTTTTATAGAGCCAAAGAACTGTAATGAAGTAAAAGGACAATTTTGGCTGAAAGCCCATCTGGGTTCCAGTTTGAAGTGAGAGAKAGCAGGGAAACAAGAAAACAAAAAATCAGTACATATCAAACAGATAAAAGAAGCAATAGCAGAAAAGATTTCYCTCCCACTGTTTTTAAATGTATTTTAGAATACTAGAGAATTCAAAAAGATGCTATTGTTGCCTTGCTATTCAAGGAAGAAAAGGAAATCTACAATAGAATGGTGTACTGAAAATGTATACAGTTTAATCTAAAAATAAAGTTTAATTTAGAGTGTAGAAATCTATGTTTGTCCAGACTAAAGTGAATTATTTTGTTAATGTGAAACACAAAGAAATCCACACAGGCACACACAGAAGTAGGGACCCATAATGCCTGAGATATTGAAAGCATTAATGCTGAGGCAGAAAGATGGCATGGGGCAATATCACTGTTCTGCTTGTGGTAACAAATAAGATATTGAAGAGCTTGTGGATCTTGTCTGAGTTGTAGGTTGACTCCACAATGTTTTCCATGAACATCTGTGCTTCTTTCTAGGTAAGATAGTATTTCTGGAGATGATGTATTTGATTCATTGTCTGATGTAGCTTATTTTCATGTAGTCCACTTGGGTCAGGGTGCTGAATTGTTGTCAACAGTATTACATAGTCATGACTAATTTATAAAAATAACAAAAGTGGTCTTATTAAGGGAAGTTGTCTTAAGAGGAGAAAATTRATGAATTGGCACAGTGAAAATATACTGTTTTAATCTTCCAAAATGTATTGCAGAACATGCAATGTAACTGCAGATAGACTTTTAGTTAATAATCCATATGCTTTTCAGATGGATTATTCTTTAATTTTTTTTTTGCACTCTTCTCCGACAGACCTCACATGCTCATGTCTCTGTGCAATTCTATTTTCTTACCCAGTGAAGAGAAAAAAGTGACATTCCTTCATCCAGCCTTGCGCATGCATATCCAAGTTAAACCACAGGCTGTAGATTCATATCACCTTCCAGCAGGTATTTACCTAAAGCATGGAAATGAAGGAGGCAAGTCACCTCTGTAGTCAGTGGAGGCAGAAAGACACTTCCAGAGGTCCATTCATGTTTGAGTTGAATCACTCTCTGGAGGTGCCTGCCTGTCTTTACCAAGGTCGTTTACCCTTCTGTGTACTGGTCAGGCTTTTAGCAACATCTTCTTAAGCTCAAACAGGATCATTATGATCAAAAGGTAGTAAATGTCRTAATGGTAACTTTGGTTTTATCTTTTGCAATCAAACAGCTAAACATAGCACAACAGCCTCCTTTCTGAAATCAACACCAACAATAATAAAAGATTGTATTCTGTTTCTCTTTTCTATTTCTCTTTCTAGCTTCCATCGTCCTACAGAAGTGGTGGTGTCATATGAACCCCTGTTTGGATGGAGAGGACTGTAAAGTGCTACCAGACTATTCAGGTTGGTCTTGCAGCAGTGGAAATAAAGTCAAAACCACAAAGGCAAGTACTGAGATCTGCTGGCAGTCCTTGCTTATTGCATTGCACCTGCTGGTGTGAGCACCAGCACTGGACTTAGTGTTTTGGAAAGCAGTGATTAGTGCAATGGTCCTCAGGGAGGAAAATGCTGGGTCAGTAGCCACTTGATTAAATTAGCAGGTCATGGAGTCAAGGAGGAAGAACCAAAGGCAGCAATTTGGGTCTGTCTGTCCTCCAGTTCTGTGTTTACACTGGGATAAGATACAATCCTGAGCAGCTCTTGGCTAGCTCAGCCCTCAGTTTGTCTTGTGTGTTTGGGTCTTGCACTTCTGGAGTGCAGACCCCTGCTTCCTAGAGCTTTGACCTCAAGTTTCTGAGTTGCACCTATCTAGGAGGAAAGAAAGGAGAATTCTCTGAGTCCCAGACACTGATTGCCAAGCTTTCTTGCTTGTGCCTCCTTCCATAGCGATTTGGTGTCATGAGCTGACTAAATTCAGTTGGCTGGGCTCAGTAACCGAGTTAAAACTCGATTCTGTCTTCAGTGAGCACAGAAACCTTCTGCTGTGACCAATGATAGAGTTAACATGTTCCAGGATCCATTTCCTTAATTTGGAAAGAGAATACAGGGTTCCAAGGTCTTTACAAGGGCTGACCAGAATTTAAATATCTGTGCCGGAAAGCCTTTTAATTATTAGGAAAAGGAGCCTGGCTCATCTTGTTGCTGAGAATCTGAACTGCTATCAGGAGGAACTACAGAACTCTGCACCACTGGAAATCAGAGGTTCAGATCATTTCTAATTACAGGACATCTTATAGACAGCCTGTTTTTGCAAGAAACTTGCTGTGCAGTCCAGTTTCTTAATGGCCAGCAGAAAGAAAATATTATGTCCTCTGTTTGCTTCACAGTTTAAAATGAGCTCAGTGCATTGAAGTTCAGCAAGTCATAGTGAACTGCATATCTAAATATATCATAAAACAAGAGTCTTCAGCATGCAATAGCAATCAAAGACATATGCTTAGCTTTTCRGTATATAACCTCTGCTAGCTGGGAATGAATGTTGTTGATTAGGTTACCTTCTGAGTTAATAAGCAARTACTGACACCGAATGCTGTTTAATAATAAGTGTTCTAAGGAGTGAAGATTGTTCTAAATCATGTATGAAAGACAAAATTGCATAATTTGAACAGCTATGGTTTGATGTTGATGATCYACAGCCAGCCACACAAATATTACATGGTGATAGGCTCAGTGGAGGAACCTGACCAAAAAAGCCAGAGTCTGAAGAGCCCTATTCCTGTTTTTAAGATCAGGAGAATTGTTACAAATCATTGCAGTACATTATCAAATACTAGAGAGGTAGTCTGTAGAGTGCCTCAGCTGTACTTCTTGTGCCTACAGCTAAAAGTTGACCCGCACAGAATATACTACTCTAAAATCAGTGCGAGTGACTGGCAATCAGCTATTGCAAAGCATAGATTGCCCTCAGCCTTTGAAAATTTTCCGCAGACAATGACTTCAACTACTTATGTATAGGTAAATAGAGTGGTAATGACAAACAAATGCATATGACAGGTGAMGTAGGAGTTCCCTGTAATGATTATGACAATTTCATTTATGGACATACCAGAAAAGAGCAGTACTTTACAGAAAAAAAAGTCTTTACTGGGAAAGAATAAGCAAGGTTTAAATATTCCTAATAATAATCACTAGAGGGATAAAGGGTAGAGCAAAGAACTTTATGTTGGCATTGACAACGGAAGGCCTGAGATGTCAAGTGCTCAGTCATGTAGCTGTCTTTTCCTTCCTAAGATTAGTTAGTTGCCTTTAGCTCACTGAGGTCAATTGACCCTATGAGTCATATTGCCAGTGTTCACAAGTCTTGCTCATAAAGAAGTGCAAAGAAGCAGCCTTAGTCAATGGAAGTTTACTAAYAGAAGGGCAGTTTTGACATGGGTCATTTGTTTTATTACCCATGACATAAAATACAACCACCTAAACACAGAATATGATAATACATTCTGATGAGTTCAGGAATGTCTTTATAAGAGTGGAACAAATCATCMTACCTCCAATTATACCTGTGCACATTCTTCAAATCCAGTGGGTCTAAGAGAGGGCAAAGTTTGGCAGTCTGAGTGCAAATGTTACTGCTTTAAACTCTTCCTCTGCTTTTCTGGGACCTGGAGAAATGCATTTAGCACTGATTAGKAGATTGCTTTGAATGGCTTTTAATTGTCAGGGTAAGAAAACAGCCAGCACTCATACTTGAATATGAGACATTTTACTGTATAACACGTATGAGAACTATTTGCTTTTTCTCTCGTGGTTTTGTTTCCTTTCAGTACCCTTTTGTCCTTCCAGTTCTTTATGGCTGGGCTGTCTTTTCTTGCATATGTGTTTAGCATCAGCACRAAGAGATCCTAATCCTGACTGTCGACCTGGGATGCTGCAAACAAATACGAATGACTGAGTGGTTTAACCTTGCACTGAAATGACATGAGAAAGTCCTAAACTTTAGCTAGTGATTGACTATATTAGAGAGTAGAAGATTTCCTTAAAGGAAATATCCCTTTAAAAGTTGTTTCAGCCCCTTTTTACTTAGTTGTTCTCATAAATTCTTCCATTGTTTGTTGTTTGTATTTTAATGTGGATGCTTCTGGCAAGTCACTACTTTCATGTTCTGCTTTTAAGTGATTTGATTTTGACCCTTTATGGCTTTGTCTATGCATTTGCCTTTGTATAACCCAGGAGAGTTAATTTAGAGGTTGGGATTTAATGTAACTATTTTCTCAGTAGTAGTGACATTTCCAAAAGCTGAGGACTTGTCTCATACTATGCCCAGATCTTTGTACTCAAGTGGCCRGCTTTTAATGTTGTACCTCTTGAGAATCAGTCTGAAATCACAATGTTTGTCATCTTTATTAGTCCAAGTAAAAGGACTTGAATTATCCAAGGTTTTGTGGGTGGCAGTCATTATGACCAGTTGCAGGCACTTTTCTTCCTAAGCTGAATTGTTTAGAATTCTCCAGAGTCACATGGAGAGAAACGGTTGATTATAGAGTGTGCTGTGTTTGTCTTAAAAAAAAAAAAAAAAAAAAAAAAAAAAAAAAAAAAAAAAAACAAACAAAAAAAAAAAAACCACCACCCAAGGAAAGCTGATTTCTCTCTCCTGTAGCTTAAGGAAAACCCAGATGACAAAGCTTGCATGTAGATATTGTCTTACTGGGTAAATGCTGGGTCACAGAATCTGTCTCTGCATCTGTATTTCTTTTATAGATATTGTACATGTCTTATGTTTTGGGTGCTTTTTTCTTCCAATCAAGATATAGGGGTATTGGATAAATATAATGAGTAATGATAACCCCAGATTCTGAACAGTAGCATGTGGCTTGTACAAGATTGAACGGGAAAGAAAATAGGTTAATTTTACAACAATCACATTGTGATAGAGAGAACTAAAGCATGGTATAGCATATTTTGTGATTAAAAATGAGYGGAAAATTTGTCTAATTCTGTCAACAAAATGCATATTAAGCACAAATAGAACTGTCCTATCTGATTATGACTAGTAGTACAACCAGTACAGCAGCCTGTCTTTCTCGGTACTGGGATACTTAAATGAGAAAAAGACAGCAAAAACCTTATGTATAATTATAGCAAATGTACCCATCATGAGATTCTCTCAATTCAGCAGTTGTCTTAAGCCAGAATTCAGATGCATTCCTTTTTTTTTTCCATGCTATGTAGCAAAGATGATTTTCTTACTATTTAAATTTCTAATCAATGTTATAAGGCTTACCTAGCCCCTTGGAATCAGGGCAAGTTTGGACAGTGAGCTTCATAGGCTGATAATAGGAAATGGACTGCCATTTAATCACTTCAAGGTTTCTATCTTTTCATTTTCTGAAAATATTTTAGTAACCTGAAGTATATGAAGCTTGGGAGAGTCCTGGCATTTCTTAGTATTTAAATGAGTAGTTATAGTAACTGAGGCTGACAGTTAAACACGTGAAAAACTGAAGAGCTCTGCACTTACTCAAGCTATCTCATGAAGAGAAATAAATAGTTTTCAGTACCAGGCCTGTGTTTAACATTGTAGCATGTGCTGGCACCACAGGGCACAGCTGACAAGAATTTCCTCACAGTGAGCTGCCCGTTCTCATTCATTTCTGGGACAGGGTGCTTGACATGAGCCTTTCCTCACCACTGCACTTGCATAGCAGCGTTTATGTGCATTAAGACCTGCATACCCCTGAAGCACCTGACTGGGTGTGCATATAGTTATAATGGGAAAAGACCACTGGATTCCCTGGAGGAAGCGATATCCAGGAGTGGCTGGTGTTGCAAGAACAATCCATCAACTCTGCTGACTGCTCTGTCTGATCCCTAGCTACCTCTCATGAAGGGCATTCCCTTGGGAATGGGTAGCAATTTGCACAAATAATCCTTTGGGATGTAAGTTGTGTGTTGATGTTGTGGACACTGGTGTTGAAAATGTGCTAAGCAAAATAAAACTGGCAGAGATTACCATGAGATACTGATAGCAACTCRATAGTAAACTGTCATATCTTTCTCTGCTCAGCAGAGTCAATGTTTTCCACATAGATACTGTGGGAGTTATATGGAGCATATCGTTATGGCCAGAGCATGTTTATTCACTATGTGTTCTCATGTACAGTTTCTTCATGGCATCAAAGCATATTCTATCATTCTTTGATCACTTCTGTGCAAGTAACCCTCTTTTTCTTTTTCAGGTAACACGGTAGCAAAAAATAACCCCCTGAGTCCCTACTGGAACAGTGGCGTGTGCAATCATGTTGCTTGGCTGTTATACAGAGATCCCTTTTTGTGACAATGACAGAGACTTATTCCTTTGGACTTGCAAAATTAGTGACCTAAAAGGACCACGCTTCTACATSCAACTGTGGCTGTAGTTCTCAAACCTACATTTTGCTATACGGAATAATACGTGTTTGATTTCAGAAGGAAAAGCAATGAGATTTGTTTCTTCCTGAAATGCACATTGGATTCCCAATTGGATTCTGACACCTAGCAGCWGTTCTTGAAAACACACACCTGGACTTCTGTGGTGCATCAAGAATAGAACATTGTTTGGGATGCTAAGAACTGTAAAATTGCTTTAAATGAGTTTAGATCATTGAAGTAACCCAGGAGGTCCTAAAGAGAAAATGGTTATGTTGCTTCCAGTATGGATTTGTCTGAGGAACTTTTCACATATGGTACAACGTAATAATAGAAAGCTGATCCTCAAGCTAAGGGTGTCAGTGGGATAATGTTAGTAAATGATGTCTTAGTGTATTTTCAACTGTGATTTAGTAAATATCAAGATTGTATGAAAGTGAAAGGATGGCACTTATAAATTAGTAACCATATTTGTAAGGCATATTTTGTTTATATCTGTGCAATTATATTTGTTTCCTTAGGTAGTTCTAGGTATTTTAACTTCTACTTTCATAGGTAATGGCAGGGAAGCATGAGGAAGAGACAAAATTTGGAAGTAGACATAGATTTTCTTGTCCTAAAATAAATCCATTCTCTAGGGGAATAGCGAAGTATATACATATTCCTTGCCTCTTTGAATCTAGATATGGAAAATAATTTAGCCATTAGCTAGAAATATTCATTGAGATGCCTCAAAAAAAAGGAGACCATGCTTACATTGCATAAAGAAGGCTTGCTGGAAGAGGGGATAATTTGTTTGGATTTTCATAGCTTTGGTTATATCCTAATAGGTAACATACTTAAAATTCATGAGCAAAATTCAAGATGAAAATGAATCTTCACTTTCAATTAGCTCTTGTTTAGAATGATTATAATAATTAAATGTCCAGTTTCTTGACAGTCTGAATTTCCAAGTGGTTACATTTTGTGACACATAATTGTTTCATATTATTGTACATGCGTTTCATACTGTTTTTCTTCTTTTCCTGTTACAATTTTTTTTTTTTTTGTCATCAGTCTTCATAAATAGAACAGTAAGTAGAGGTGAAACTGTAGCCAGTCTGTTCCCAGTTACATSATTTTGTGATTTAAGATGTATTGGAACAAACTAAAATGCAGTGATGCAGACGGATATCATGCAGATGAACTGATGCTAACCCAGCTACTGACTTCATTGTTATGCTTTATGTAAATATGAGGGTAACAATGTGCAACCAATTTTTATATACCCCAAAATGCCAAAAATACTGGGTGTGTGTTGGACTAATTTGGGTGATTGTGCACAGCTTTCTAGTTTATGGGAAAGATCCCATCAGCAATGTGAGGCTATACAAAGTAGTAATGGTTAGTTTTTGAATTGCTGGAGCGAGCTGGAATATTCATGCAGTTAATTTCGTTGAAGTCGGTGGTGAGGAGGTCTGCCCCTGTGTTTTGGTTTTGATTTCTCTGATTTACTTCATTTTCAATTATGTATTTGATTGCAGCTAGGATCATAGTGGCCATTGTGTTTTGTGATAAGTAAACAAGAAATTTTCTGCTCTGTGTTTGGACAGCTGAACAGTTATTCTACTTAATAGACTCTGCTTGCCCTAATTAGCTCAACATTCCTATTTTTATCCATTGTTATAATTTTATGATTAAATTTAAAAATTACCTTAAATAATTCTACCATTTCTGTGCATATGTACTAAACAATATCATCAGTAAAGATCATTTTTGTTTGTTGTTTATATAATGCTGACCCACAGCTGATATTTATTTATTTATTTTGGTATAAACTGTACAAAGGTGTATTAAAATACCTTTACTGAGATCTTCTTATCTAGACTGACAAAAAAAAGTATAAATGATTTTAGAGAAAAGTATTTTCCTTGTTTTTTGAAAACAAATGTAAAGAGAATAAACTGTTTTGCCTGTGGCCACACACTGGAATTGTGGCAGAGTTGAGAAGGGAGGCAAAAATTTCTTAGATCTAATTAATTTTTTCCCACAGGTATTGTAGAAGTGGTACAGTATGCTACATGCCTGGCAATAGCCATCTGGAAGGTACATTTGCAGTGTCAATTAGGAGAGGGGAAAGTACAAGACAAGTTTGATAGCAGAGGATTGTGAAATACAGCCCAAATGAATGACTTCTCTTCCTACATCCTCAGCCCGTGACAGTGATTTTAGATTTCTAAAGAGCTTCATTTCAGAGGATTTCTGGTTGATTTGCAGCCTTCGTGACTTATTGCACAAATGCTGCAATGCATGCCTATCTCTCTTTGGAAGTTTGCCGTTTTGTCTGTCATCTGACACCACTGTTGCTRTTCTGCTGAGCCGGAGCAATATTGAGGGCTGTGCCAGCAGCTCTGTTAGTAGAAGAGWTCAATGTCCTAGATTCTTGGTGTGCTATCTATGTATATAGTTTAGTTCATGCACAACTGCGTGCTCCAGAAGAGCAGGATTTGGGTAATCSCTTAGTAGTTCCTCTTCCTTCCCACTGTTAAGCTTCTATGCAGCTAAAACTTCTGGATCATCATGTCCTGGTAGGACAGAACCTGCTACAATCTGTAATAAAGATTCACAAGGTAAACTTCTCTGTCTTAAGATCACAAGGCTTTGCCGTACTATTTCTAACTGAGGATGCTTTCTTCCGATGATTTTTTTTTTTCTGATTTCAAGGTTGAATTGGTTCATGTCCTGATTATACCTATCTCTTTCTTCCTAACTTTGTTCTTTCCTCCCCTCATTAGTATGGCCCTGATGTATTTATAGAAAAAAGTCTTCCCTCACTCAGCTGACATTTCAGTAGGCAAAAAATAACCATGGCCTCTTCATTTCTTTTTTTTTTCTCCTCATTTCTTTTGTAACCCTCTTTGCATCCATTGCCGCTTAGGTGAATCTTCTTTTAAGCACGTATAGCCTTACTTGTGCACTTTACTTGGCACATGCTGTTGTGAGGTTTCTACAAAATCATTACCTTCTCCACCTCTTCTGGAAATGCTTCACGTTCTACAGCCTGTGTTGCTTTTGCCTTTTTCTTAACTGCGTCATGCTAGCAATTCATAGCTGGCCAGCATTTGACTAATATTCAAGGCTGGCTTCTTTTCAGCTCTTGCTCTCCTTGTGTAGAGCATATGCTCTTAGTAATCCTACCTCAGAGCATAGCCTTGAAATTTGCACTGCTAAATGTCACCCACTSTCGCTATCCCAGTCTGAGATCATGAGATTCAGCTTCTCCCCTGTGCTGAGGTTTTCTATCTGCTTCTGCAAGATGAGGAATGAGACCCCAGGACTGCCAAGTGAGGAACTCCAGTCTCCAGCCTATTTGTTTAGAGCATAAATCGCCATTGTTCAGTCTTTAACCAGTTTCTTACCATTGTCCTTATCATCTCCAATTCAATAAGGAATTCTCTGTGGTATCAAAATAAATGTAGATCAAACAAGATTCATTGCATTTTCTTTATCTGGAAAATAAATTATCTTAATAGAAATACCTGCAAGGTTTTCTTTGCCTCCTATAACCCTGTTAAATCCATGATAAATTTTATTCCATTTTTAATTTATCTGTAAGCCTGTTATCTTCCAGGATTTGTATTACGTTTTGGGTGAAATGTAAAATTGTTACATGTGCAGTAATTTTTTTTCGAATGGTTAGTGCATAACAAATGGGAAACAGTGGAAAATTTCTTTCAACAACTTGGAAGTTTGCTTGCAGACTGAACAGTACTGAGTTACGAGAACAGTTGGGTTTCCTGTCATAACAATGGATGCTTCTGTATTTTTTTAAATATAGATGATCCTGTAAGAAATTTTTAAGTATTTAGCATAAAAGAATGCCTATAAACTTTGGTAATCTCATTTAAAAGACTGTCTTTCATAGCATGGCACCTCAAAGTACAGAATTAAGCAATAATTTTGGACAGATTCAGAATGCATCTGCTTATCTTGGAGTATACTGGTTATGTTGAGCCCCTCTAAATTTGTGAGTTTTTTCTTTTCAAGGTTATGGTTGTGGGGATTTTCACTGCATGGATGTTAAACTCCTATACCTGCAAGTATGTAGTATGTAGTGGTTTCCACTTTAGTTATGCTAGTACTTAGCTAATCGACTAAAACGCTTTGCAAAAGCAGAATTCTTTAGATAATGATAAATGGTGGAGTCTTGCAAAATGATGACTTTCTTTGATAACTAAACAGCACATCTCTGATTGGTTTTGTGTCTTTTGCTTGTTAAACATTTTTAAGGCCCATTTTAAAGTATTTTCAGCTTGTAATTTACAATCTTGCACATGTATATACCAGCTACCAGTTTTTAGGCATTTGAATGGAAATTCACAAAGCTAATGGTTTAGAATAATAGCATCTACCAACCTTCAAGAGACCTTTTGCTTTTTATAAATCACCATAGCTTTATTATTGTCATGAGGACAAAGTCGCCCACATGAAGAAATTAATATTACAGTTAGAACACTTCAGGGCCCATTCTAGCCTCCTATGTGTGTGCATGACATTCCCATTAATACTAACAGAAATTATATGCACTCAAAAGAAGAGCAGTTTTGGTAGCACAGATAAAAAGATTGCTCATTACAGTCACTTGCAGAAAATGATAGTGAAATTTTGCCAGAGAAATCACTACAAGCTGCAAGCCTTGAGGCTCAGCTCTGTGAAATGTCACTGCTGCATTTTGCTCAGCCCAGAATGAGGCCTGGGAGTGAACATGGCTTTCCTGGACCTTTGAAATATAATGTATTAGATCCCTGTAAAAAGGTATAAACATGAGGGAGACTGAGTGGAAAGTCTTCAGTTCCTACTTCCCTCTTCTTGCACGACCCATAGAGTGAAGAAAAACTGCGCTACAGTTTCACACTKCTTCCTAGGACTGATGATCATAACCCTCTTTAGCCAATACAAGTTTTTCATTTTGGAAGGTACTGGAAGTACCAGTACATCTTATACAGGTGCTGTTACTCAGTTAAAATGCAGCTGATGTGCATCCTTGTGGTCTACAGTGATTTGAAGGTCTATAGCTTAAACTACTGTGATGATTGCAATTAGTAGGCAGCAACCTTACACTAGCTCTCTCTTTYCTAATTGTCCGCCCATCAGCCCTGGCCTGTAATGTATGTGCCAAGTTGTTTATTTAGGGACTTTGGACGATTTAGCAATGCTTCTGCATTCAAGGTATAAAAGGGTTTTATCTTTGTAAGGGAGATTGTGCAGAACTAGCTCTTTCTGATGAGACCTTGGTACTTAGTCATTGATGATTTCAGCGGAGGAATAGAAACACAATTTTGTGTTTATTAACTGGAGATTTGTTTCATTTGTTTCCAGATCCATTTACACATATTCTTTTATATTGCAGGAATCTGGTATCCCTTCTGCTCTTTGATGTAAGCACTGCTTAAAGGTTTTTTAATCTCACTAATATGGCTTTTTGCTCTACAGCCCTTACATGTATTCTCTGTAATTTAAGGTTGTGGGTGGATGTACTTTCTTTATATCTTTTTTTTTCTCTTTAAACCTTCAGAAATGCTTTTCATATAACTGCCTTCTAGACATAAAAATTCTTGCTCAGTCTTTTATTTGAGTAAAGGAAGGGTTCAATTCCAGCATGAAAGGAAAGCTAAGAGGGACCAGCTTCATCCTACTGTACAAATAGTCCCTATATGGATCCAGAAAGTAAAAGGTAATATTGGTAAGTTGTTTAGCTCAAGACAGTCCATATTATTTGTGTAGAAGTACTTTAATAGGCTTTTCAAGGACAATTGATTACATGTAACCATCATATGCTTGGAGCTGGAGAACTACAATAATTGGAAAAATAATTATCATGCATGTTGCACATACAATGCCATTTATCAGCCACCATGAGAAAGATGAGAAACACTGCAACGGTGGCAAAGTAACCAAAAAGAAAATTCAAAAATAGGTACTGAATCTATTTGTTTGCTCTATAGTAGTGTAAGATCCACCCAACTCCAAGCATTGAGTAATTTTCCAATTTATAGAAACAAGATTTTTTTTCTTAACAGCATTTTTCAATATATGGCTGATTGCTCAAAATGCACCAGAACAAGTGATTTGCAAGCAAAACAGTCAGCTGGTTGCTTACCCTTTAAATTAAGTGGCCCTCAAAGTAATCTATTATAGCGGTAAAATCAATGTAAAATGCATTTCTCTTAGTCCCTACAAAATAAAAGAGGTGCTTTGTGAAGCAACATTGACATTCACAGGACTAAAGTTGGCCCTCAGTTAGATTCATATGAACCTCCTGGAGTCGATGAGTTTGCAGAAGTCCAAATGAATGCACACTGATATTCTGTACTCTGTCTTTTGAAGATGTGCCCTCAGACAGTGTGACGCATTAGCAAATCTGTGGAGAATATTGCAGGAAAAGTAGAGGAACGGTGCTGCTCCTTGCAACACTTCAAGCACAGTTTTTAGAAAATAATAGGAAAACTGCCCCTCTCTAGACCACTGCTGTGGCGTGTGGATTAGGTCCTGCATGGGCAGAGAGCATGGGTCCGATGACTGGTTAGCAGTGAGCAGGTGACTTGCTGAACCTGATCAAAAAACATGTGTTTGACAGAGATTTGGAGTGGTAACATGACTCTCTGGGCATCTAAATATTCGTTTTAGGTCTTGCAAAGAAGAGGCCCTGAGGGTAATCCTGTGTATCACATTGACAGGTGGGTGTGTGTAGGAACATAGCTATATTTTTGCATAGTGCTGTTTCCCTAAACATTTTCTTCATAAACATGCTGCAGATTCATTCTAATCTTATTACAGTAATAAAACACAAACATTTGCAAAGGGAATGTTAATTCTTGCATCAAGGTCTTAAAAGAACAGTTTTTGTCACTTTAAAGCAAAGCAGACAAGGTAGCACATCCTGCAAGACATTAATGAGCCACCTGATAGCACCGAGTGTACACCCGACCTTTTGACATATGCAGCAGAGATGACAGATGTCCTGTCAAAATACAAATCCATCAACTTCATCATGTTAATCTACCCACAGATGCCTTACAGTACAGATCTGAGGGGAAACAAACATTTTAACTTATGGAGTAACCTTGTAAACAGGAACCTTTTACAAAAGACTTACCTTAATAATTTATGAATTGTAAGAGTATCATGAGGAAAGGATAGTTAGCATTGATTTTTGGCAGTGAATGACAACCAAGCCGGTCTCTTAGTTTCCACAGTAATGATACACGTTCTAATGTAATGTTGGGATATATTAGTATTCATAGGACATTTCCATAAAACTGCATCTCCTCTTTCATGTTATTCATTCCGTGCTTTTCATCTCCTTCCCAGCTGTGTTGTGTTACTCCCTTAAGTGCACAGACTTATTCCACAGGTTAAAAACATCTTGGAGTCACTTCAGGATACTGATTTTTGCTTTATAAGTGGGGTTACAAAGAGCTTTGTTCTTAGAGCTGGGTTTTGTTTTGTTTTGTTTTGTTTTTCACATGCATACAAGTAATGTGATATGACCTCTCCAAATGATAGAAGTTACACTGTGTGAGGAGAGTTAATTTTCCAAAATGTCACAAGTGTAGTTTTTAATTAGAGGTAATCATGTCAAAAAAGAACTGCTCTTTTGTGAAGCATATGAATATTTGCATTCTTTTAGCAAAAACCTTTTTTATAATTTAAAATTTTGTGCAACAATGTAAGCATTCTGGGGTGGTGGTGAAGTTTATACATGCATTTTGAGCCATTTATAATGTCTTTCATGATTCTGTTTACAGATGTGCATTTGTAATATATGTTTGATCTATAGTGAATGCCCTCAGTGTTTCGCTTTCATTTTAGAAAGGTGCTATCCAAAAATATTTGGGGAGAAACTCTCGAAATGTGCWTTGAGTGTAGCTGATTGTCACTGTTGTGTCTTCTGTCCTTTCCTGAGCTTTTCTCCATTTACTCATCCATCAGTGGCCCTTTCTACCACAATAGGTGTGTTTATTAAATTTTTATTTAATTGTTTATTAAATTTTCATCTTTATTATAAGCCACCTAAAGAAAATGGCCCAGACACACTGAATTGCATTGTATAAGCAGTACTCTCTTTTCAAACGCAGAGACTTTTGAATTAATGGAATGTTTTCAATTCCTTTCTCATCACAATTTTGGAAAGTCCTATCTGAAAAAAGCTAATTTATTGTAAACCATTCCGCCACACACACACACCAACAAAATTAACTTCTTTCCCAATCTTAAACTGTAACATGCAATTTCTATTTTAATAGCTCTTAATTGGTTTCAGGGAGTGGAATGCTGGAGGAGATGAACGTTGGTTTGCTTGTGCAATTAATCAGAGTCCTGCATTTCAGAATGATTTTGAGATTCATTTTTGGACTTTGTTATTTATGTTACAGTTTTCTGAGAATGACAAAATACTCAAATAAGTGAAGGTAGTCTTTTAAATCCTATTGTTGTCTTAGTGTGCATATTTATCACACAGAACTTTTTCATGAAGATTTGAACCAACAGTTTTTCAATCAATATTTGAATTCTCTCTCTCTCTCTCTCTCTCTCTCTCTGCCTTAATGCTTATGTCAGCAAGGGCTAAGGATCCTGTGTCGTCTTCATTCTGTCCCTAAAGCACAAGTCCAAGAGAAAAGCTAGGCTGTAATGTGTGAGTGGTTTGGATTCCTGCAGCCTGGCTGCCCATGGCTCCCACTCTGCCTTGTAGTAGGTAGGTAATGTAAGATTTAAGAAGCCTCACTAATTCATCAACTAAATACTACCATGTGCAACTACCATGACATCTTATGGGATATGCGATGGAAGACCAAGATGGATGGTAAAAGCTATGTCTCTGCTCAGTCTGCCCACATTGTGTTTCCTCTTTTCTCTCTAGCACTGCTATTGCATGGAAGGGGTTAAGTAAGAGCCCTTCCAAAATAGCATCTTTCCTTCTAGAACATTTATGATATTGTAGAGTAGAAGGCACTCGTCATAGAGCGCTCAGTTCTCAGTGCCAGGGGCTGCAGCACTGTTATCCATAAAGCTCTGGCTTAAGTTTTGCCAACTGCTCAGCAGCTGCAGCCAGATGCTCTGCTGACTTACAGAGCTGTCCTCAGGGAATATGGGAAGGAGCTGTTAGCTTGCTGATGCTGCCCCTGTTTATCTGTGATGGTAGAGTCAGCATCAAAACACTGCATCCCTGAAGAGTTTCCTCTTACAAAGCTGAAAAGGCTCTTGTATTCTAATGCAATGTGGTGGCACTGCATAACTTGTGTTATCTATTCTGCTGTTAGTCCTGGTCTAGTCCCTCCTGGAAATAATGTGGCTTTGTGGTAAATGAATGCTAAAAGCAGATAGATTAACATATAGTGGTGAGGATGGTGTCAAAGGAGACAGATGGAGATTTACCAGTGAAAGAATGATTTGTCAATGACTTTTAGCAATCTCCACAAGTGGCTTATCCTGCTGGATGTTGCAAAGGGATAAGGGGTATCCCGTAGATATGCTTGTACTTTACTCATTTGCGTGTCAGGAAAGTATGGAATGTACCACCTCATTCTTTTTTCCTGCATTATCAACCCCACTGCTGTATTTCTGAATTAGCTAAGTCTTCAAGGGTAGACGAAAGTAGTGTTAACTGAAGGCAAAATGTAATACACTGTTATGTATTCTGATATGTCGCAACTCTTTTTTTATTAAATATGTTGCATTAGATTTGCAAAGGTATTACTTTAAGACATATTACTGAAAATCTAAAATTAATTTATTTGATTTCAAAGGCCTACAAGAGCTTTCCTTACTTTTTTGTGTGTGTTGCTGCAGCCCAAGGAGATTTTCCTCTATGGCCCCACAGATGGCTCTTCAAATCTTAATAAATCCTCAAACTTGAGTTAATGTCTTATGTATATTAGTCACGTGTGAATTTAATCACCATTATGAGAGCCTAGCATGGGTCATGGTTGCAAAAAACATTTCCCTTGGAAATAATTACCCTCAGCTGCAGTATGATGTGTTAATAGAATTGCTTTAAAGCAGGATAGCAACCCTATTAACACTTGTCACTGCTCTGTGTATTTTCAATGTGTCTTTCTCTTCTATTGTGTACTATTAGAATGGAAATGGCTGGAATGCAGTAAATAGTCTGGTACGTACTGGCAGCTGTGAGTGATGAGCTGACAAGTGATTCACTCCAAAGGAGACATCCAACACTCCTAAGACATACTCGACTGGCACAGGATCCAGGGCTGCATCTCTTCTGCTAAGAATAAGCAGATGAAGTCCACCTAACTGCTCTTTTTCTGGCTGATATTTCATGCTTGTAAGAGCTGCACATGCCAGTAGTGGCCTATATTGGGCTTTCCTCAGTAAAGATGCCTTCCAGAAGCAGGAAATGAAGCAGAAATGTGAGTGAGCAACTGTTGGGGAATGTACAGATGTTTCTGTTTCTCACCTCTGCTCATGAGGACAGAGACATCTTCCCCAGGACTGTGGAACTGCTTCAGCTCTTTGGAGTGAGGGTGTCCTTCCTATGACTACCAGGTGGCATAGGCAAACAGTGAAAACTTTAGGTCAAATTTCCTCTACTGGAAAGTCAACTGACCAAGCAATGAACAGTAGAGGTAACAGAGGTGTAAGCAAAGAGAATTTGAAAAACAGTTGGCTGTATRATAGTTCCATTCAGAAATACTTTTTGTTTGTTTCTTTTCAAGCAGCATCAGCAATCTTCCTTCATAAAATTTTCTATTCATCACATTAAATTCAAAGCAATTATAGAAAATATCGGACTATTCTTCAATATAGTATTGCAATTGTTTTGTTTTTGCAATTAACTTGTTGACATAAAAGTCATTATTGGATGACATCTGGAAATGAAAAAATACACTGTCTGGGGCAAGGGAATGCTGCCCATCTTGGAAGCAGCTATTAAGGCAAATAATATTTGGTTTCATGATAACAACGTGGTCATGGTTGTCATCATTCCTTGAAGTCCATCCTAACTCCAAAGGTTGATAAGTAATAAATGCGCAAGTCAAACATGACCTAACACAAGCCCCTCAGAGCTTGCAAAAAAGCTCACAATATTTCAGCCACAGCAGGTGCTTTCTGTAATCCTTTATTAAAAACTCCTGCCACACACCCCCGACATGGAATCGGGTCGTACACAGATTAAGCCTGACATGCTATGAAATCTCTACAACCTTTTCCCTCCTCCTAATTAAAGGAAAGAATGCCAAAAAAAAAAAAAAAAANAAAAAAAAAAAAAAAGAAAAAAAAAAAGAGAGAAAAAACGATGAAGTACCTCTAAACAGCAACGTGAGGCAGGTGGGCAGAAATGCTTGTGTTGTGTTTGGCAGTCGCTCAGCCTGAAGTTTACAAGATGGGGAAGGTGCCTGACCTATGGTTCTTGCTATATGTGTGTTTAAATTAAATCATAGGCTTCCTCTGAAAGGTAACTGACATTGTTTAATTAAAAGCCTCTCCTCTCTTCTACCTGGACTTCTAATTCCAGTGCGATGTGTGGGCACATGGTGCTTTGTCTTCTCAGGGTATAATTAGACTTGGTAATGCAGCTGTCCTGTTTACAGTGTAAATCCCTGTAATGATGAATGGAGTAGACTTATGGAGAAGCCCTGACGGTCCTTCGGACAGGGAGAGTGGATGATCTTTGCAAATAGCTGGTGGGTAGAAAGTAAATCATTATCTGCTAATAAGCCTCTGATTGCTGGATGTTTTATTACTGTGAAAGATTAGAAGACTTGACTTTGCTTTGTATTAGTCCTAGCTACAGAGCTAGAACATGAACAAAGAGCAAATTGTTTATGCGCAAGATTCTTCCCTTGCTTCTTGGATGTCTCTTTGACAGCTTGTGCTATGTTAGAAGCTTGTCAGGAGTGCTAATGACCAAAAAAACCCAAGTTTTAGAAATGGCTATTCACAAGAGATACAGGAAAGCTGCATTAGCTGTGTGTATCTTGAGAGCACCCATTTTCCCCGAATTGGAAGGGTTGTGTAGCTGGAAAGCAGATCCTTATGTCCTAATAAATTTACAGCATCAGGAGAGGCAGTAGATCAAGGCTGGCAATAAGGACATGTTATTACCCTTGTTTGCAGGCGCAGATCTGGGACGTTAAAGGAATGAGATAGATGGGTCAGAATTCTGCTAAAGCCTTAAAACTGAGCTTATTTCTCATTGCACACGAGACCAGGACTCTGTGAAGTAACTGGTCCTGGTTCCTGAGGAGAGCAGAGCATGTTGACTGTGCTCACTGACTTCTGGTGAGGCAGAACAGGGGGCTAAGGAGGAGAGGGAGGTCATTTCAGCTGTCAAATTTTAGATACCAAGGGCTGCTCAGCAGGGAAGAGATGAGGAGCATATGGCGTAGTGGGAGGAGGTGACAGCAGTACGAAGAGCAGGGACTATAATGAGAAGCAAACYTTTGGTAGGATAAGAAGTTAGGGAATGTTGTGGGAAAGGGCAGGACCTGGTGAGAGTGTGGCTGTATGGAAAGGAGAAATCAAATCACATACAAGTGGGAGCYGTGAAAAGGGAAAAGCCTTGAGAGGGAAATTTGGGTGTTGAAATTAGCTTCCACATGCATATATATTTATTTATTGTGGTGTAAGTCCTCCTGGAAGCCACTGAAATTATGATGTGATTTAGATCATGGTTTTGAAAGGCGRATGATCTAACAGCACTCTCCTGTGACTTTATGCCAATATTTTAAAATTATGATGGAATTATGTTAAACACAAGTCTTTGGTAATGAAAATAATCTCACAGTATTACAGAGATGGCAATGCATATAGAGTTGTAAATGAAGCGTTCAATAACAACAGCAAAAAGGTGCACTGTAAGTAAAACCATGCTCCACTTCCAGGATGGGATGTTAATAAACTGAACACAGAGCATTATAGAGACAGTGTCGGACATAAAATATATTTATCTTGTCAGAGAGTATACTAACATTCTCAGATTTATGATCAGGTGCATGCAAGTGCTGGTCTTCTCATTAATCTCGATTTACAAACAGTAGCCTTCAGAACAAGGGGTCAGAAAAGGAAAAAGAATCATAGATGTGTCACTTGGATAATTCACCTTCCCTACCTGCTCTCTACCTTTCAATGACACCTTTCTATAATTAGTGAAAGGTCTTTAATTTTGTCTGTGTAAGGGCAGAATATGATGAATRTGAGGTGCTGCCTATGCCATTCCAATTGTGTTTTGAATGACTGATGCCATGAACATTGGGAACAGCAAGATAATTCCTGCTACCATTGGCAAGACTTGATGATGAGAAAGAACAGTGAAGAGGGATGTTCCAGAAGAGGGGAAAAGCAGGAAGAGAATGCCTGAGGCCAGACACCTCCAAGGAATCCAAAATCTGAATTTGCCTCATCTCCACTAGAAAATTATTTCACAGCCACTGAMAAAGAGTGGTTGGAGAGCCTTTGTGGTTGCTCAGAGCTGTCCTACATGCTTTGTTCTGAGATTTAAGACCTCTCAAAGGAACATAGCTTCCATGGGAATTTGCAAATGAAAATTCAGTCCTTAATGTAGCTGGGTCTTGAGACATTAATTGGTTTGAAAAAGAGGACCAGGGCCTTAAATTGGCATCAGATGCTCACTGGGAGCTATGGGAAAGGTTTGAGCACAAACCAGTTATGCCCTTGCCAACCTGAACCATAGAACAGGTAATTGTTCCCCATTCCCTATCAGCTGGAACTAGTGTATATTTCCCTCACTGAGTTTCAAAACACATTGAGTTATTATAATCCAGCCCAGAGGTGACAAATTCATGGATTACTGATGCCACCTAAGCAGCCAGACTTAGCAAGGTGTCAGACCCAAGGCACAGCTTTGACAAACATGGGCAGTGTGTTTTTCCGCAGAGAGGAAGACGATGTCTCCACGAGCTGTTTAAGGAAATCTTTCTTCTCAACCTGCACGTTGGCTCTGCTAGGCTTCATTCACTTCAGCATTGCTTGGATTCAGTTCAAGCCATCTGCTCCTCTCCAAGAGCTAATTTCCTGGAGGTGTTCTGGCACGCTGTTAGTGTCAGTGGTTGTATCCGTGGAGAACACGGATGCTGACTGCCATCCGCAGACTGTTGGCAGCCAAGCCTGCAGCACCTCTCCGTCTCTCCCAATCATTTTGCATAATTAACGAAGAGAAGGAAGGATTATGTGAATGCCTGTGGGCTGTTCCAAGTGAGAAAGAGCAGAGCCTGTCTCCTCTCTTAGATCTGCTGGACAGCAGTGATAGGAACTATGTGAAGGCTGAACAATCTACTTCTGTTATGTAGAGGTATTAGTAGTTTCTTAGATCTTATATCAAAGACTGCAAACTGGTTTGGCAGGGTAAATATGGTGGTGGCCATGAAGACATTTTTTAGTGTCAGCAGAGCTTGTTTGTACTGTGTTATGGGCTGTATCCTTTCTGTTGGGTGTCGACTTTGGCCCATGTGATTTTGTTAGTGGGTAGTAAGATGATGAGAGCAGAATTGGTACAAAAATCTTTCAGGTTAAGGATTAGCTTTTGAAGAGTTTGAACAAACTTTATAGTTGAAAGATGTACTCTGAAAACTTGCTTTTTTGAATGTTTATTTTGAATTTTGCTTTTTTTTTGAAAAGTCAAAGTATTGTTTATTTTTGTTTAAAATAGGGCACTTTGAATGACATCAGGCTTTTTGACGTATAACTCTAAGTTTTATTTAATTTTTAGAACTTCTAATGATAACACACACAGTTTCTTGCCTAAGRCAATCTGAGGTATCTTTGCAGGGGAAAGCAGTTCCAACCATTCTCACCATTGATGGTGTATAGATTAACTTATGACTTATGTTTTCATTAGTTGGTAAAATTGCAATAGTGTCCAGACCTGAATCTGGAGGAGAACAGCTAATCTCTCCTCTTCACCTTTCTGGTAACTACTAAAAGATATGCAGATTATGAATTAAGACTTGTTGAGGAGAAAAAGAAAGAGAATAAAGTAYTCTTTCTTCTAGAGTTGAAAGTATCATTGAACCATTTCTCAACAATGCAGTCAAGATTAAACACAACACCCAAACTGAAACCCTGGCTAGTCGGACTGATTTTATTGGTATATGATTTTGCAATCACACTTTTGAACTTTTTTTCCCTTCTCTTTTGTTTAATGGTGTTGCAGAATGAGCAACTGGCTTCAGAAGTGATTAAACATATGGTGTATTTGGAAAATATCTTCTCTACAGATTTAGAAGAACTCAGCAATGCGGTTCTAGAAACTTCATCCTTCTGGTTTCCAGTTCATGAGCCCTGCAGGATCTGGCTTCTCTCTTCCTAAATTTGCTTTGTAATAGGAGATTTGCATTATGTTTCTTAGCTGGATACAAGCAGTTTAATGAAGTGAAGGATACTTCAAAGTGTTGGATGCTTTGGTAAGGTAGCAGAGCCAAATACCCTAAGATCTTCCTCCTGCTGACATCACGGAGGACAGAGTTGTAGTTTGGAAGGACATGACCATCTGTTGTTAGGGAAAAAGTWATTCAGTGAAACAGCATCCCACACTAGACTAGCGAGCATTCATGATAGCTGCAGATGCACCATCCTTGGTGCTCAAATTCATCACTGCTTCTGTGTGTTGTGAGAGTGACACTGTGATAAGACGCAACAGCCAGTTTTCAAGTTACAAGATTACTGTGCTTTTAAATATGTAAAGGACAATTTAACACATATAATGAAAAACAGGATGATTTTTTAATCTCTGAGAGCCTCTGCACAGGATGTTTCTTTGTTTCATCATATTGGAAATGTATTAAATTGTTTTATTCATAATTTTCTCCATAAGATGTTTTCCAAATTCATTTATGTTTTTCATTGTATACTGTGTACTTCTTCAGACCGGAAGACTCCATATGGATTCTCTCCTTAGAGTGCAAAGATCAAACCATGAAAATAAGAAAAACTCATGTCTATATATGAGTGCAGCAGAATTCACTCCTGGAAATTCTCAGGATAGGTTAAACAACTTCTTTCAGGAATAGTGTAAGTAGATATGACCATCTGTTGGGATTTGGGGGAAYAGTTTGAGTTAATCCCTTTTAGTCCCCTTATGGCTCTGTCTTCTGTAATTCTATATTCTATTGCTTTAATATATTTCTATATTTCTAAATAAGGAATTATTRTATTTATATAAAAAGCTTAGTACATTGAAGCTTCCTTGGTTAGAGCAGCATAAAAGCAGGATGAAAAGAAATAACTCTGGTACCAGAGGTTTCTTACAAGTTTCAGCAAGATCTGGGCTAAACTCAATATGGAGACAGAGCAATGGGATACAAAGGCTTAGCTGGATTTACAGACTCAGTTATATGACAGTAGGTTTGCCTCTCAAGGTCAACCTATAAAAAGTGTGTGTGTGTATAGTGGTACTGCAGAGAAATAAGCTGTAAGACTATAAAGTGTACAGCAGACAGAGTGGATGTCAGGTGGATTATTACTTAGACTCATGAGACCAAAGCCCAGATGCAGTCTAACTGCATCCAGTAAAATAAATGCTGACTGCTAACGAGGGCTCCCAAAGTGYACAACTGGTAATACTCCAAGGAGACCACTCCTTGGGTAGGAGCCACTCCTTGCTGCCTTCCAAAGCTAAGAATAGACTAAGACACCTCTACAKGGAGGATAACTCTGCTAATCTAAAAGCTCTGTGCTCTTTCTATCCTTGCAAAGGTCCAGTTTTTACTGGAGCTGCCTAGTCCTCAGTATGAATGAGCATATATTGTATAATACCAGGAAGTGCTGAGGTTAACATCCCTACCATGGCAGTCTTGGAGATTCGTAATCACCTCTGAAAAAGAGAGTGGTAGGAAATCCAGTGTTCCTGCTGGCAGAAAGTGCAATCAGGAGAGGAGCGGATGCAGTAGGTTTTCTTTATGTTTYTATTTTTGAGGAAAAGAAGTGGGCATAGAGAAGTCTCACCAAAAGCTTATGCACCTGAAAGTGGATTGTTTTATCTTTTATTCTTTTTATTATTATTATTTTCCTGAACAAGTTGTTCCTTCCACTTGAAKGAATTAGTTGTTTGTCAAACAGAAAATATGCTGAGAGATGGCTTCATTTTCTTCAATAATTCCTCAGTATAGGTTTTACTGGCAGGGAAGGCACTGCCTACCTTGCTGCCTAATTTGATAGAATGAGCTTTGCAAAAACAGATTAAACTATTTTCCTTTCACCTAAGGAAGGGATAAAAATGTAAAACCTCATCACCTTTAGCAAATTCAACCCAGTTCCCATAGTTGTGAGTAGCGGACTACAGCTGAGAGTCCTGGTGGACCCCTGAACCCAGACAGATTTACAGGTGAATATTGCATGTTTTGGTCACTCTCAAGTCCTAGTTCTGTAAGATCAGAGAATTCTCTGTTCTGCCTCCATCTGCTGTGTCTGGGGGTCCCTGCTCTCTCTGGAGAAGAAAGGTTCCTCCTCCCAGAGGAAGGTCCTGATGACAAAAGCGTTAGGTCAGATATAGAATTAAAAAAAGCCAAACTCCTTGTATATCATGACAAATGGGAGGGAAATGAACAACATACTCTGGGTCTGCCTTATCCTAATGCTTTTCAAGTTCTGAAGGAAACACCTTTAAATGCAAGGATGGAGGGGAAAAACATCCGTGTTAAGTCACAGTCTGCCAGGCTAGGAAGACTGTGCTTGATAGAAGTTCCTCTCTTATAAAGTCTCTTGCAAGTAAAAAATGTGATGTCTTGGTTCCCTAGTGAGGGCCCTGGAGGAAAATGGAGCAGTTTTCTTTGCAAAATCTGGAGGAAAACACACTAGGGCTGTTGCAAAGTGAAAAGCCCTACAGCCTTTGAGAAAACTCTCAAATAAATGATTTAAAAGCAAATTTCAAAGGAAATCAAAGACAGAGGGCTTTCAAATATCAAGAGGATATGTTGGAGAATTCTTGTAATCTCTGGAATTGCAGTCTAGTGAATGGAAAACTTCCTTTTTAGACCTAAAGCAGAGAATTCCTGACTGAGAAAACCCCACTATTGAGTTCAGCTCAAGCTGGGGCCATTTTTGTTTCAGTTTTGGATGTCCTGTCTCCGTACCAGGTAGGTCAGCGGGAATAGTGACCATCCTGCTTCCTACAGAAACAAATGGACCTGGCAGAGATAGTGAACATGCCACTAGTACCATGCCATGATTATTTCTACAGCCAGGTCTCACCTTGTGGRAATTTCCAAAAATGTTAATTTAATTTGAAATATAGGATACTTTCTGTACAGAAGCTTTAGATCTATTTCTATAAAACTAGAGCACTTAGGACTTAGTAACATAAAAATATTCTCTTTAGAGAGAGGTTTAATAGAGGAATGGAAGCTATGTGGTTCTTTGTGGAATTTTCTGTTTTGTCTTACTGATGGAAAACAAAGGAGGTTTCCCTGAAATAGTGGTGAGATGCCAGTGAAAGGGGATCATGCTGAGGAAAGCTGGGTTATATCAGGTGGGAATGAAAAGAGATGTAGGTTGGAACAGCTGGTATCCCAACACTCAGTGTCCAAGCTCTTCACTAGATAATAAAGTCACTGATGGCCTCTGTATGCAAGATTTTTCACAAGTATCTACACTTTCCTGTATTATGCCTTACCTCTCTTACCTTTTGTGATAGCATATCTACTGTGGCCAAACCTCCTAAAAGGAATGGGGATTATGGAAGGAGGTTGACTTTGTACCATTTCCAATTCTTTGTGCCTCATTTCAATGACAAAGGTTGTATTCGAAGCCGAGCAGCTCATAAATTCTGAGAGTTATAGCTGTAGGCAGTTCATAAAGGGGAAATTGGGACTGGGTAGGATTTGAAATTTGCATATACACCCCACCCACTACTATTTAATTTGCATTTTATTTGCATGCATCATGGTTAAAAAATATTCATGCAGTACTTCTAGGGGGTGCGGGTTGTATCGGTTTGTCTATGATTTATATCATTTTTGCTTTGATTGTAATTTTATGGAGTAGTTTGCAGAGCATACAGTGCAAGCTTAAATTTAATTTTACTAAAATGATCAAATAACACTTACCGGCCATAAATATCCATTTTTCTCTAAAACCCAATGTTGTGCTCATAAAGATGCTAGATTAAGAGCACTGCAGGCAGAAATCTGCTGTTTATCAACTGAGGAATCACGGTACAATACAGGCAATTATGAATTTCCCCACACGTTGCAGGAGCAGTGACATCTGCCCTGAACCAAGTGGGTATTCGGGACACATGTCTGTACAGTGACACCTCCTGCGTTAGGGACTGTGAGTTTGTATTTTGGTTTAATATATGTTTCTTCCTTGCTAGCTGTACTTCGATGATCTTTCCAGATTGTGCACAGAAGCAGAGTGATGGTATCTGTCCATCCCAGGATGGCAAATGACTGCAATGTAATTCTTAGATCCTTGTTGCTAGGGTCTCATGTGGGAAGAGAGAGGTAACAGATATTTCAAGATATTTTTCACAACTTTTTTCTTTCTTCCTTTCTTTTTTTTTTTTTTTTTCCCAAATGGGTACTTATGATGAATTCGAATGCAGAGAGTAAAATAACCTGCTATTGTTTGTTTTGTGTCTGCCCTGACAGCTCAGAAATTTTAACATTCTTATTTTTTATTTATTTCTTAATTGTTATTTAGCACAAAGACCGTTTCTATAAAGGCACTTCTGCCTCTTTATTATGCAAGTAGGGGCACAATTTCCAAAAGCACTGAAGCAGAGCGGTGCTGTGCTCCTGTCATTGCATTTTCCTTGCCTGGGAGGACTTGGAAATTCCACTGAGCCCGATACAGAAAAGCAGTTTTTGTGCTTTCCCTCCATAAATATTTTGGTCCATACTGTTTTTGGCCTTTTAAGACTTCAAAACACCTTTTAGCTCTAAGCACACCTTTGGTCCTGYATTAAAAACCTTGAAGTACTAGGTAATGCTGTCCCTCCTCTGCTCATGCCTGGAAATCTCACACTGGAATGAAAAGAAGGCAGGTCTCCTCCTGGYCGCACAGTAATGAATTTCAGTGTTAGGGAATATTTTTATACAGCAAAGCAAAGACATCCTTATGCATTCCTGCRGGGAAAGCGCTCTGCAACTGTACAATGTTCTCAGCTCTTGCTGGCCATAAAAATGAGCACCTGACATTGCTGTGTGTTGTGCTACCTGTAGGCTGCYGGGATAGACAACGGCAAAGATGCCTTAAATGATCTCTCGGCTAACAAATAATAACATGTCACTCTGGGACACCTGAGCCTGAATTGGTTTGAATCGGTAAGAAACGCTTTGCTTTCACTCTAGCCTCCCTGTACTAATAATAACTCAATTTTGAATGTGCAGATGGCAATGGCCATAAGGCTTCATGTGCATGTGAAACCACCTCTTAGTCTGTCTGGCCTTTGCCCATGTGTTAAATATCAAGAAGACCTGCTCTATTTTGATCAGCTTGGGTGTCCTTGGGGATGTATATGTAATCATTTGATTTTGTCAGTGTCTCAGTGCTTCAGGAAAGCTTCAGGAGTTGGTAGGTGATGTCCTACCTCTTATTTTCAAATCTGTTTTCCTATTAAACTGTTTGCAGATACTGTAATTAGGAGAACGGGCCAAGAGTCGCTTTGTGTACTTGAGAACTGAGATTTTTTTTTAACAATTTTTTTTGTTGCTTTTTACCCTTCAAAAGGAATTTCTTTTAAAGTCCTAAGTATTAATTTGCTCCTGGTGGGATATTATCTTCTGATACTTCTGAGAGTCCTCTAACTTTGCTTCATTTCCATGCTCATGCATAACATTAAATATAGGGTGCTTACAGTTTTACTTTGTCTAAGCTGCTCAGATGGCCTCAGATAGCTCCCTTTTCAGATTACAAATGGATGTCAGTCTTTTCTGCTGGCTTTTCATGGTGGGGAAATAGGTATGTTCTTGTAAGCTCAGATCAAGCTCTTGAAATCTGTTTCCTGGTGATCTGGGTTTGCACTTGAATGGCTTTTATTAAATTCAAAACATGACTGAACTAAGATGTGGAAGCATCCAAGTRTGGGTCTATCTGGCAGACTGGTGAGCAGGATTTCTGAATAAGCCTTAGTGACTTAGGAGCCCAAAAGCATCTTTAAAGATCTGAGCCCTTGGAAACAACTATGTGAAATATGCTGAAAACAGTGGTACAACGATCCCTTGAATACATCACCCTGTGATTTTCTACATTGCTGTGAAAGGCAATGCCAAAGCAGCCCATRGGGCCTGCTGAACCAAGCAGTAGAGAGGCAGGTGCCCAACCTCTGCCTCGTCCTGCCTGATGTGCTGTGCTGGAGGGACTGAGCGATGGACACTGGATGCCTGGGAGCAGCATGTCCTTGCAGRTAGCTTGTGGCTTCCATCAGAAGCACATGAGCTCAGCGGCTGTGTCCTGAGGGAGGACACATCTTCAGAAGTGAATTAAAATTTATTGCTGGGCCACTGCTGAAACCTCCTTTACCTGCTCCCTTGAGTTAGGCTATGAGGGGACTGAAATAGGAAGACGGGCTATGTGTCCTCTCACAGCCCTGATCTGGCAGCACTCATGGATGCCACTTGCAGGTCAGGGTGATTCTGAGCTTGCTCAAGCTACAGGGTGTTGCTCCAGCCTTAAAATTGCCTTGTTTACCTGCAAGATTCCTTGCTGTCATCAGCTGCTGCCGAGCCCCTTGATGTGCTCGTGCGCCCACAGCAGTGGAGCTCGCTTGCTCTCTGCCTGCTCCTGTCTTTCCACATGTTTGAGACCCCGGTTGCATGTGCATGTGAGCGTGTGTGAGTCTTGGAGAGCAATCTGAGAGAAAGCCAGTCAGTTAGCGTTTGCAAAGCACCAGGGATGTGGCATAAACAAGTACCCTTCCAAGCTTTGAATAAAATAGAGGAAGATAACAGGTCAAGCAAGAGACATGTTTAGAGAAAGAGGATGTGGGAAAGAAATCCATAAATATGCAATGAAGGAAGTGGGAAAACACATTCTGATTACAACTCTGGCTCTAATGTATGCAAATGTAATAGTTTCCTCCCCTACTAAGGAATCATGTACTACATACATTACATGATGTACTACTGTGTAGCAACATAGTTTATGACTCCTAGGAGGAGGAAATCATAATTCACAGCCATTAACAAAAATAATAGTGCCTTTACCCAGAGGAGCTTTCCTTAGAAAGCCTATTCAGAGCCTATCTAACCTAATTTAAGCAATGTCATGAGTTGGAACAGATCACTATCAAGTCTGTCATGCTTGTCATAACATGGCACTTGAATAGAAGACATCCCTTCCCAGGAGGAATTCCTGCTACAGAACTGTATTATTTAATGGAGTTTAAGATTCTTTTTAAGTTTCAGAGCTTGTTTATTTGAAAATTGTTCCAGTAAAAAGCAACCATTAGCCAGGTTTCATTTAAGGAGAAATGAGTTTTCATGTGCGAGATTATAGACTGCTATTTTTCAAAACTATAATTAACCAGTGGCTGCAAAGGGACAAGTCACTGCGGAAGAACAGAGAACATATCAAACGTTTTGCACCTGGCC
Organism: Nothoprocta perdicaria; assembly: GCF_003342845.1. NCBI lineage: Eukaryota > Metazoa > Chordata > Aves > Tinamiformes > Tinamidae > Nothoprocta > Nothoprocta perdicaria. The sequence goes on from NW_020456198.1 coordinate 2,363,836, forward strand.
TATATTTTCTCAGGGAAGAGAATTTTGGGAGCATGCAAATGGATATTTATGCAAAGAAACATTCCCCCATGACAGTCACTTGTCTCTGTCACAGCTTCACTCATCTGTCTTCCGTTTCATGCAAGCAACTGATTAACTTACAGCTTTTAGTGCATAACTAAGCATGTAGCCTAAGAAGGAAATGAAAGATTTGATGGTTTCTCCCAACAAAACTACGTGGTGTCAGCTGGCATTTTAGACAAATATGTTTATTCACACCCTTGGATGCTTCAGGCTCACTCCAGTTGCTGATTTACCTTTGGGTTTAAAGTAGCAGCAATGACTGTCACAAGATTTAGAAGTTCAAATTAGTTAACCTTTGCATGAGACCGAGCACTGCTCCCATCACCAGGAATTTTCATAGGCCATTTGTTCATTTATTTTTGGAGTGCCTTGTATGGGTGATGTAAGAGCCAGATTGTGGGCTCTCTGCACCATGTTTGATTCATTAGGAGCACGTGTGGGCTGTCTTCATTTATTGTGGCTGCTCAGGAACCTCCTGTTTGCAGAAACTTTGGCAGCTTGTCACAGCATGTCAAGATCTGCTCCTCTCTGGATAGCATAATTGATGCGTAACGTAATAAATAGAGATGGGGAAAATTGCATTACTAACATGAAGCTGATTTCAGAACATGTGAAGCTGGAGTTAAACTAATGCCTTCTGTCAAACTATAAAAACAGTTAATTGTATTTTTTCGATATTTTCCTCAATCCCCTCATTTTTATTTGTTTGTTTTCATAAGATCTTTGGATTTTAATTCTTCCCATTAAGAAGGAGTTGATAACATTTTTCTTTTTTCTTTTTTCTCAGAAAATGCCTGGATAAGAAACATAATGAAAGCAACACTGACAGGTATTTAAAAAAAGCAAAAATGGGAGCCATGTAAGTCTTTATAATTCCTTCCTTGTCTCCCATCTATTTGCAGACATATATGAAGGGACCACACAGAGAACTTTAAAAACCTGAGTTTTCTGCTAGCTCTGACAGTGCTTTCAAAGGAAGCCCTGCTCTGTCCTGTGACAGTGCCACACGGCTGATCAAAATCCAGCTGAAGTCAAAGGAAGGGCTTTCACTAAAGTCAATGGGCTTTGTCTCAGATGCTGAAAGTATTATGATCACTCTCTGACTGATCCTCTTGATACCAGTTCTTTCATCAGACCCTCTGACAGAAAAAGAGAAAATCCAGTCCCTGCTGGCTAAAATAGCAGCTAAACACAGAGTTTTGACAAATCTAAACTAGAACTATGGAAAAATCAGAGTTTTCCAACATGGAGAAATGGTAAACACACTACTCTAAAATCCCTTCTTCTTCCAAGTGTGCTGGACATCCTAACGTCCCCAACATGGTATCTTTTGTAGCATAGACCCATGGTAAAGTGGAAAGGGTTTGTCTTGCATCTCAGCTGGACCATGGTAGGATCCTGAGGAGGACGGGACTTTCTCTTGGGTAGCTCTGGAGAGTGTTTGGTGCCATGCCATGGTCTGGGGACAGGTCTGTGCAGGGGACGTGGAAAGCGGGGCAATAAAGAGAGAAATGAGGGCATCAGCTGGAGCCTTATAATAGGAGCAGTGAAGAAAGATATCTCGTAAGTGGCAAGGAAGCTGGGTTCCCAGCCTGAAAGAGATACTTGATGAATATCCAAGAGAAAAATGACATGAAGATGCTTTTATTTCCATCTCTGGCATCTTGATACCAAAAAAATGTAGCAGAGACAACATGCATCCTGAGCCATGTTGCTTTTGTATGTTTGTTTTTGTTTTTTTCCCTATTTTAATTGCAAATTCTCAATTCACAGATTCAGTCACTTGTAATCAAGAGCCAATGAGCTAGTGATAGATACAGGGCCATAAAGCCCAGCTAGAAATTTTAAGCAGCTTCTAACTTAAACAAGAACAGAGAGCTAAACAAATCCCTCTTGATTCAATCAAATACCTCTTCCCAGCCAGCGAGAGTAACAGGCTTTGGGTGTTAGATGGCTGGCCTGAGTGGATTAATAACTTGCTTTATATTATCAGCTGAGTTTCATCTAGAAATAAATCCCATCTGATGTCTGTGAACACGACACAAGATTATTCCAGCAAGTGCAGAGGCTGAGATTTTTGCATCCCAGCTGTGCAGTGAGCCGGGGCTGTGGAGCAGGCAGTGGAGAGGGCTCTGCATTAACTCAGGGCTGAGGAACAGGGGTGCTAGGAGCCAAGGTGCTTGCTGCTCCTGGCTGGAGAGGCCAAGCTCAGTGTATACCCCTGGAACCAGCAGCCCTGTGGCTGCTGATGTGTTTAGTCCCAGTTCATTCAGGGTAAATTTAATGTGAAGTAATTCCTGCATATTTTTCCTCATGGGATTTCAGATTGTCTTTTAACAGATTATATCTGTTCCTGTGCTTTCAGCCTTGCTTGGTAGAGTCTGGGAATTTGGGGCAACCATCCTTCACTTGGCTTGTTTGGTTTTCTGCTCTGGAATGGACAGAGAGCTAGAGACTAARCAGAGAAAAGCTGATGTGGGTAAGAACAGGGGAAAGAAATGTGAGAGGGATTTGTTCTCAGGTGAAGTGGTTGTATYCCATTCCTCTCTGGCTGAAGCCACAGGGCTCAATCTATTCTACCAATTTCCATGATTCATCCCATGGGAAATGTTGCATAGCGCTTTAATTAGCAATAGAAAGACTTTTGAAAAAGCTCGAGGCTTCTTACTTCTTACCCATGCTTTACTCATCTACTACGTGTACCTCAGCCTTTCTTGGTCTGCTTCTGAAGTTTCTCCTGGTTAGAAACAAAGAAATTCAAAGTGAAATCATAAAAGCTTTGATTAAGGAAACACATTGTATTTTTCAGCTGACTTTTATGTTAACTGTTCTCTGTATTTATACTGTAATGGCATCTAATTCTAGGCGTTATGCTCTATGTGATGCAAAGATAGAGAGTATTTAGAGCCTGCAGTGCAGGTGGATGGAGCCTATATTGATCATGTAGCTGTTCCTGGTATTTTGGAGGGCATGCAAAGCACTGGCACCAGCAGTTAGTGTGCAGGGCTGCAAACTGGGGCTGTATGAAACAACTTGTTTCTAGAGCTGAGATGAATGACAACCCTTTKCATGAAAAACACATTTCAAAAAAATGTTTTAACCTCCCCTCTACCTCTTCTGAGCAATATGACACAAACATCTTATAGAAATGCTTTCCTTTTTCTTGAATCTATAAATTATTGGGTTTTTTTTTTTCCACACTGAAACACTTTTGTCTCCCATACTTATGAGTTGTTCTCTCATTTTAAAGAGCTTTTGGAGCCATTAGTTAAGTAAAAAACACCAGAGGTTTCTGATGCAATATGTGTCCTCTGGAAGATGCCCATGTTTGTTTTAAAGCTGTCTCTCACCTTATTTCCTTTTGCCTTGCTCTGTCTAGCCCTCCCGTGGAGGCACGTTGAAAACTCTCCCTCTTTGCCTTTCATCTCATCTTGCTTGATGGTGATTTGGCTAGCCAAAGCTTTTCCTCCCAATCCACCCCTTCTTAGCAGGTCTCAGAGCTAAACATGAAGCCAGCAATTCTCTGATCCTGCTTCCTCCCACCACATGAAAATGAGGAGGAGTAAAATATCTTTGAAATTAGGGTGAAAAGAGAAGCAATCATGAACAGTGTTGTGAGAAAAAGGATGGAAAGGGAAAGTGCTAAGAGTGGGCAAGATAAAATGGAAATGAAAAACAAATGGGTGACTCAGTCCAGCACCACTGGGCCTGTGGTTGGACAGGTTACAGACAGCACCTCGCCTTGTCCATATAGCCCTGGACAGGGGCTATGGGCTCTTCACCAAGGCAAAAACACATCCYGAGGAGAAAGATATTAGTGCAAATGGCACAAGCAAACAGAGCTCGGTAAGCTCTCCTGGTGATGGTGATCCTCAGGCTGGCAAAGCCTCAARCTTCCCTAAATATATCTGGCAGCTCTAATCAGGATTACACAACTGCTTATTATTTTTTTCCTTTCTTTCCAGCTGGAAAAGTATCATTTTCTCTCTGTCCAAAAGGAATGAATCGTTTTCTTGTCAGTCTTTAAATTGGCCTCCTTGGGAACATGCTCTGAGAAGGTGATGTCTCCATTACAGAACAGAGACAACTCTCACCTTGCCAAAAAGAAGACAAGAAAAATGGTGGTTAATGGAATAAAAACTCTGTTCAGAAGACATTTGTAAAAAACTCCTGCAGACAGAGAGCTTTCACACTGTGCCTTGTCTTAGGGTCTCAGCTACAGCTTCTTCAGGGATTCCTGAGCCCAGTTGAATCCTTAGGGCCCTAGAGAAATTTTTATATGTATTTGTGTGTGTATATATATATAAATATATACATATATATTTGTGTGTATATATATATATATATATATATAATGCATTAGCCTATAAGAAAGCTCATAAGAATCTTTCTATTGACTTCAAAGGCTTTTCAATCCATAATAGTAATACAACTATGTATTTGTCGTTGATTAGAGGATTTAGGGAATGTCTCTCTGAAAAACTTACAAAGACTGCCTCAGATTAAAGCATTACTCTAAGTAGCTCTATTAAATTACARACCTTGGTCTGATAGCAGTTTTAGTCTATCTGTGCTGCAGTCTTTTTGTTTCTGCTTGGGACTGGCAGAAGGTGACTGGATGCCTTGAGGATCATCTCTGACAGCAGAAAAGTGACGAGACAGAGTATTGCAGGGGCACATGGTTTTGTGKAGTCACGATACAGAAGTGCCTCATTAATAATCTCAAGGTAAAAATGATCCAAGGAAAGGGAAATATATATATAAAAATACATAAAATGTCTACATTGTGTGTATACTTTTAGATGGCCTTAGAGATGCCTACATCTGGTTGTTTCAACTTGCTTACAAAAAAGCTAAGCTGCAATCCAGACTACCCACAAGATCTGCTCTGGAGCAGTCTGGCTCAAGCAGGAGAATCTGGGAGAGCTGTAGGACATCACCACATTCAGTCAGTTCTTCATATTTTCATTCTACAGGTGAGCACTACAAAGACAATTTGCTACCTGAAATTGTACCCAGATTGTACCTTATCTCGTGTCACTGAGGCCAGCATGGGTTTTACCATGACTTCTCTGAGCAGGGCCAGCTGCATTGTATTCAAAATATCCAAGGTCCATGCCTTATGATTGTGCCTTGTTTGAAATGCAGACTACGATTCTGAAACATCCCATATGCATCTAACCCTCATCAAACCAGCTGGAATACATAATACATTTTCAAGCTGGGAAGAAGGAAATGGAAAAAGATGCATTAACTCATATTTTGAGTCTGCTGTAAATTGCATTCTACTAGGGAGAAAGAACAAAGGAGATTAGTGGAGCGACCATGCTTGATGGTATTGTGTGGGCAGATCTGTGCTTGAAGGGTCTATTCTTGAGCCATGAATTTTTAATAAACACTTTTTCTAAGTACAGGATGGATATTAGCCACTAGAAAAAGCTATGATGGAGCAACGGGAAGAGAGATGATGTGATGTATGCAGTGCCTTAACAAGTAGTTGTCTTTGGCTTTATCTTAATGGTTTTTAAAAAAGACTAGTGAAAAGAACCTTCCTGGAAAAGAAGAAAAGGTAGCCCCTTCAGAGCAGCAGTTACTGGGCACTAACATAACCTTGAGGATCTGGGTCAGGACATTGAATCTGATCAAAAATGAGCCTAAGGGCAAAGAGTTTGTACATTTGTAGTATCAATAATTCTACGCTCAAAGTATGATGTTAATGCAACTTTTCACATTCAAGGAAGATTGACATGTGATGATGCAGAAACCAGGAACCGGAATGGAATGGCCACAGCTAGTCAGTGTCTTTACAAAAAATGCTTTTTCTCACTTATTTTCCCAAGTTCAATTAAGGCTTTGAGCTATTTAGCTGTGTAACAGCATGGTAGAGATAACAGGTAATTGAACAGCATCTGAAAACTTGGAACCAGTTCTGTGCTGGCACACATCCATGAAAGGTAGTGGCATCTCCTACAGCTCCACTGCTATGCTGGAGGCAGATAACTGATGCTACAATGGCAGAATAGAAACGAACCCTGCATTTATTTGTGCAAGTCTGAAGTTGCATCATGTTCCTCCTATAAACCCTTGCTTTTTTCCATCAATGAAAATACTAATAAGAGTTTGCTGGTATTAATGATTCTGTCTGGCTTCTGGTAYTGCCTTCATGTCACTGGAGACAAAGTGGTTTATGGAAGAAGGAAAACTTGTCTCAGGATGGCTAACCTAGGTGCTAACTGATCATAGCCTATAGACTATATATCAAAACCAAATGACTAGAGCTTGTTTTCTGTGGGGTATTTTTTCCGTTGTACTGAGCACTTACTTTTTTTTCTCCCACCATTAGTTGATTTATGCCTTTCATCCTGAACTATAGCAAAGCCAGCATTTAGTGCTGTTTATTTACTTCGGTGTGCATGTAATTTGCAGATGTTATACTATACTTTTATATACTTAATTTGTTCATTTCCGTGTATAATGCATCCATGAACTTCCTGAATTTTTAGCTGAAAATATGATAAGTGGGTTATATTATGCAGTAAGGGGATTTTAATACAAAAACACTTCGATATCATCAATTATGTACTAGCTTAATACAAAATGATATTAATACATGAATCAATAAGGGAAGCAGTATAATAGGATTCTCATGAGAACATGAAGCTGGTATTTATTAAAGATGTAAGTTTCTTGTTAAGAAGAAATACTTTGTTTTATTCATTTATTTGATAAGCAGCTCAGCTGTGCTGAATGGAACAATTTCATTGTATATTCACAAGGAACTCTCACACTATTTCTCACAGAGTCCAGAAATTTAATAAGCAATATAGATATCATAAAAAACAACAATTGGCTTATGGTCAACGGCATAATTTCCTTTGATCAAAGACAAACACAGAGACTTTGGAAATACCTCTTTAGACTTGCCATATGCTTATATATTAGCTGGGTGCCACTGGTTGATACACACTGGTAAAGCTAGGTGAGATCACGCTCAGTTTCCACTCAACAAGATCCAAGTAGCCCCTAGTATTATTTTTGTCAGATTGTTTCTGCAGCTTATTTCATCTCTATCAGAAACTGGAAATGTTCAGCTCACCCCMAAAATATTTTTCTACAGCAGGTAAAAAAAAATCAGCCATAGAAGATTTGGAGGTAACAGTGTCCTTGAAGGTGCACATGATGTAACTGGGTTGGGTGGTCAGGAGCCGACTGTGGTGTTTTGTGGTGAGAAAATGGTACATCTCCTTTTCTACTTCAGTTTAGATAGGAACCCAGGTCAAACCTAAAACTCAGTTTTAAACTTGGAGGAAAATATGGCCATAATATTGGATATTGGCTGGCTGCAGGAGGACACTAGTGTATGTTTAGCTTGAGCTGAGCTGCCCAACTACATTGCTCAGCTTGGCTGGTGTGGGAGCCAGGAGTGGTACGAGCAACATCGCTGGAGCCGTCCTCAGGACAGTCCTCAAATGGATGTGCAGGGCAGCTGAGTCGGTAAGAAATCTCACTTGTTTGTCCATTACTCTGAATTTCTTATCCCCAGCATGTCACAGCATGATGGATAAGCACCAAAACCATAGAAAAATCTGTGGTTTGGGAACACTGCTATCGCTAATGAAGATACATGGTCACTGGGCTTGATTCAAAGACCATTAAAGCTTGCGTTTGGTTCCAGTGGGAAACGGAACAACCCTTCTCTTGAAGAAGCAGAGACATATATTAAACCTTAATTGGGAACAGCCTCCACAAGGATTTTCCCTCTGAGAAGGCACTTTTGCAGATATAATTGTTTTGGAGGGATTAATTATTGCATGCAAGTTTCCCAGTGTGAATGATAGGGATTTTTCTTCCTCTGTCTCCGAGTGGAAGAACTGTGACAATCTTATCAAGGGCTAGTGGCTTTACCTGCCGAGCACTGGATAGGCTGCTGTTTTAACATATAGACACAGCGGCAGAAAGAAGTTCTTTGCTGTTAGGCTGAATATTTCTCTATTATTCTTTACCCCGCAGCACAGCACAGTTTGCAGCAATTGATTGACTTGGCTGGACAGTGAGATAAAAAATTACATATACAGCCAGTAGGAAGCTGCTTTTTTGCTGTGATTAGATTTAAAACAGCCACAACCACAGCCATGTCCTGCCTGAGGTCAGATTAACAGACCACAGATTAGGGGCTTTGTTCATGTTAATTTTCACTCAGTCTCGGGAGGGTTGGAAATCATCACCCTGAAAAACGCCTCAAGTGATGGAGCGTGGGTGTCAGTGTGAGCTACCGAATAATCATGTTTTTCCCCCAATCAGGAAGACATTGCAGGGTGGTGATGTGCAGGAGAGGGAGCAGAGATGGGAAAGAAGAAGTGATATTAACCTGGGATGGGGCAGAAGGACACATAGAGGGGAGGAGAATAGATCCCTGGAAAAAGAGGCACTAGCTATGAATAGCTCGGTGTCCCTGCTTGCCTTTCCAAGTAGCACGTGCAAATTCTGTACAGCACGTGAAAAGAAAGTTTTCTTTCAGCATTTTCCTCTTTTCTACTCAGGCCACCCTCTTTGTGTCATCAAATCCTAGCAGCGAGATTTGCAATGAATGGGAAAGTGATGTTTAGTAACTGCAGCTCCATTAGTGTAATAAAGCAGTCTTAGTGTAATGAATTTTAAAGGCTATTTTGTCTGCCTGGAGAAATGCTGATTTATGAGTGGAATGCATCAAGCTTTTTGCAATTAGCAGGACATTGTCTAGAAGTTATAGAGCATCTTAAGCAGAAATAAACAATCATCTGTTTTTCAAGTTATTTTGCTAAAACTTTTCCTTTTATTTGCTTAACCAATTAAATATTCTYGGTTAATAAAGAAGCTTCTGCAATCAGGCTAGGCAAATTTAGCTAGATTTTTCTAGAGTTGATAGCATTGTCAAGTGCTGCTCCTTGGAAAAAATGATATAAATGGGTGGATGGGTTGGTGAGTTTCTGTTATCTATACTGTATATTTGGGCAAATCCATAAACCTCATCTTAGGACCTCGAGAAATTCAATTACATTACTTACTAATATAAGAATTGTAAAAAAAAAAAAAAAAAAAAAGAGTTATGTTGAGTGCTATATTAACATAATTCTGAATACCTATCTATATCACATGGAATTATCAGATATGTTGTCAAAGAATGAGATTAGGTCGAGTGCCATACAGCTCATTAAGCAAAAAGATTTTTATATCAAGGCATTCAAACCTGACACTTTCCTTTAAATGAAACTCTGATTTTTTAAAAAATAAAATTGCTTAGCAAAAAATAGAATTCTGATAATGAATCTGATAATGTATTCAAGCAGATATCAATTAAAATTTTTATTAGAAAGGACAGTTTTTCTTCAATTTTTCATGAGATATTTTTAATCAGTAATTTCTGGGGGAAAAACATATTTTGGGGGAAAATAACTTAGAAAATTTTAGCTGTGTCTTTTTACCTGCCTTCTTCACGTAATGAAAAAGTCAGTTGTATCTTTCTTTTTTCTTTTTCTTTTTAATGGAAGAGAGAAGAATTGGCCATTTAGCATAAATTGATAAGAAGATGTTTTGATAGCTTTTGACTTCTCCTGGCTATGTGTTGATGTGTCCATCTGAACTTTGTTATGAAGATGAAGCTCTCCAAAGGAAACATCTGGTCCAGCAGTTGACCAGCATCAAGCCTGAAGGACTTGCTGGGTGATTCCCTGGAAATACAATGTGGGTGATTACAGACACTACCTCAAAATAGACATAAATTCCCATAAAAAACTGCAGTCTGAACTGGACTTTGAAAACCATGTGTCCTCTGTGCACTGGAGAAATGTGAACAGGCCAGGGATGCTGTGTTTGAAGGAGACACAAAGTGCCACCTCCCAAGAGGAGAAGTGACAGCTTGCATGGGTATTGCACCAGCCTACTGTATTTTCTTCTTGACAAAATGTTGAAGCTTTATGCTCCAAAATTGAGTTTTTGAAGACCTCTTCCATTCACGGATGGCAAAGACAACAAAGTCTGTTATTTCTACAAGGACAGAAATTCTGAATTAGTATTGAATTTTACTGAATGCCAAACAAAAAGAAAACCAAGGCTGCAACAAGCACTTGATATATTGTGAGCAAGCTGTATATTTACCACAATCCATCAGACTCATTCAGCTCTGAGTAAGGCTCTGTTCTTGTTACAGGCAAGTTTTCCTGTATTTGCTATTAAAACACTTCCATTAGTGCTTCATGCTTGCAATGCAAGCAGATGCCACTGGAATTCAAGAGAGATTTAGGTTGAACTACTAAACAATGAAGAGGATGTTTGCCTCGAATGTAACCTTCGACAAATGGTGAGCATGGACTAAGTGGGTCAGCTTTGGAAGGCTAATGCAAGCACTAAGTCATTTGCTTGTGCTCAATCTTAGTGTCAATTATTGCAGATACATTTAAGAAAAAAAATTCTGAGCCTCTTAAAGTTATAGAACGGAAATACTCACCCATTATGGTATTTGAAATAAACGTATGATACGTTGCTTTCCTATATGGAGGTCACATTTATTATAGGAATCATTCATAGTTATTATAAGAGATTTTTTTCCTTGCCACATCTTGATTGACTAAAATACCTTTTGGTTTACTATTAATGCACACTGCTGCAGTGAACAACTTTGTAAGTTAGGAATAAATAAAAGCCTAGCATTACAGTAGTAAGTGTTCCCCAAAACATCTGGTTTATCAGGCCTTTGCAGTGCCTGCTATGTGCGGATCTTGATGTAGGCAAGTGTAAAATGTGCAATATGCAGGTCTTAATGATGGCTTTGGCTCGTTATTCACCATATTTATAGCAGCAAAATGATTTCCTTTTAAAAGGAAAATATGACCTCAGTATGACCTTACACACGCGCTTTAAAGACTGTCTATGAGCCAGAATGATACAAAGAAGTCCGAACATCAGAGAACTAAGCCCCGAGGCACAAAGGTTCAGATTCCTGCCAATTCCTATTGCACTTTTCCAGGGAGGTGTTAAACCCATTATCAGTCATTATGGACAAAATCAGCACTTCTACCTTTAAATGCTGTTTGATTGAACATGTGTTGTGAATGACAAGCTTGAAGTAAAGGGTAAGGTGTACTCCTGTCCATATGCACAGGGAGGACCCCATTGGGATGAAAGGCTCAACCAAAACTCCACATATGATTAATCAAGCAGGATTGCTTCATAAAACTCATTTTCCTTTGCTTCTCTGAAAGCCTCCAGTTGTGGCTTCCACTCTTTTTTGCTATGTCTTTAGTGCATATAGAGAAAGAAAAATTATGATGTTGAAAAGTGATAGTTCACTGACTTTTCCAACAACTGTGTGACAGAAATAAACCAGCTAAATGTCAGAATCAAATATGGCTAGAGCAGATAGCTACASAGCAACATCTCTTGGCATTTCTTGAATATATAGATTTTATCATTGGGTCATTCTAATGAAGCAGATTGCCCTCTTTCTATTGTTTTGATACAAATAGGACATTAGGTAGTAGTATATGTTTTATTCTCATCTGACAGAAAGAATCCACTGTTATGTTCAATTTCTAAACACCGATCTAATCAAAAGATTATTTGAAATAAATCTTCAAGAGACTGATGATTTCTAGCACAAGTTACATTACAAAGCTAAGCACACAAACGTAATAGCAGCACAAGTACATGAGGAAATAACCTGAAATCCCTCTTTAGGAACCCATGCCTACTCTTTAAATCCCATTGATACTTTTGAGACCCACTCTCAGCTGCCATAATTTGGTGTGTAGGTATCTCTTCATGCATAGAGATATACTACACGTGCACCCATGCAGGTTGCATCAATGCTGTTCACAGTGGGAACGTGCAATGCTAGGGAGGTAAAAAATGGTTCTTTGCATCAGCAGGAGCCTGGTGCAGGAATCCTGGGCTCTCCCTTGTTACCCAGAGCATGTGAAGGTTGGGATTGGAGGAGTGTTTGCAGGGAATAAAGAAGTCAGGTGGCTGCCAGCATGACAGTCTGGTGGGACGCAGGGCTGCTGAGTGCACACGTTGGTTTGCAGCAGAGTTCAACTAGAGCATCCTTTGAGTATTGGCATTAAAGCATTTCCTCGAGGGAAGTGAAAGCCTGGAGGAAGCGCTGGTTGATAACACCGCTCCATTGCTCTTTGAGGTAGGTAAGAAACATCCTGTTACCACCTGATATGCAGAGACATCGAAGTGCACTTACACACGCGCTTTAAAGACTGTCTATGAGCCAGAATGATACAAAGAAGTCCGAACATCAGAGAACTAAGCCCCGAGGCRCAAAGGGCAGATCAGTGCTTGAAAAGACTTCTTTGTGTTGCTGTGCTGGCAAATCTTCCTAGGAGGAGCGAAGTATGTGTAATACCACACAGTAAGATTATGGAGAGATACATACAGGTATGTCCAGGTTTGGACACTGCTTGCGACTCCTGTGGGTTGTATAGGGGAATCACAAGAGATATCGCAGTCGCTACACAGGCAAAAAGTTTGGAGTGGCTTCACAGCAGCAGGTCTGAGCCTGCACACAGGAGGAGCATGAGGTTCTGATTCCTGCAGATGAGGAGACACGGCAGGAGAACAGATTCCTGCAGAAGACACTTTTTTATATTCTCACCAGGGATATGAATCTTCTTGAGTCCTTTGCTGAACCTAAAGTTTTCCTCTCTTTTTTTTTCCTCCCGTTTACTCTTTCATTTTTTATGTGCCAGGTGCCTGTCCTTCAGTCTTTTCCTACTAGGGTCAATTTTAAGTCTTTCCTCCAAGATTTAAAGTGATATCTTGCATTAGTCTGCCCAGGGGATTGCTCATGCCTCTCTTCTCTCCTTATGTAGTGGGAGCACTGAACAGTTCTTGAGAAGAAGCTGGCTGGAAGCTGGTGACTAAGTCTATCCACTTTTGAATATTTGTGCAGGTTTCTATCTTTCTTTTTTAGAACCATGAATTGCCAGAGGCAAAGAGGAAGCCAGGCTGGTGACAAATGCAGTATATGGCTGCTCATTTTATACAGAGCTCAGCTTTTAGACCAAGTTATGGCATTTCAGAAAAGGTGATTTCTGAGACCAGTCCAAACAGCTAACTGATGCTGTTACTGATCTGCTTTAAAAGCCAGGATGAAAAACAAGAACAGTCACTATTCCTGCCAGCTGCGGGATGCTTTGTAACTGCCTCGTGCCAATTGCATATCATTCACAGAAAAGATTATCATTTCCACAGTGCCTTGGCTGTGTTGTGTCTTTTAAGTTCCTGCTGATGTTACCTTGTGTTTCAAGATTTCCTAAGTTTTCTTTTGTTTTCCAGGAAATAGGAGAAGAAACAGCTGTTATAACTCCTGTAAATTGAAAGGTGCCAGTGTAAAACAGCAAGTAGTTTATTGACTTCTGCTTATCTGGAATTTCTCAAAACTTGTCCGTTTTGATGATTAGTGCTGACTTCCTACCCAGCASGTCAGTAGATGCTTCAGACTCTGATTCACATGACAGATGAGACATCCATGAAACATCCATTAGGACACAGACCTCAGGTATGAAAAAGGGCAACAAACAATTGCCGAGACTTTCTGGAGTAGAAGTAACTCAAGCCCAAGCTCTACGCACTCAGAAATAGCTGGTGATATTGGTGGTGTAACTTCTTTTTTTGATGGCCTGCCTGTTCTGTGTCAGGAAGATGCAGCCTTGCAACATCTATTGCAACCACTCTGTGATTCAATAGGATTAAATAAAGGAAGTGTTGGCCCTGAATGGCCAGCTATGGACCAAGAAGGGTCAGAGTAGCCATGAGAGAAGCTAACACCATACTCTAAAACCACTTGCCTTCCGTCATATTTGCCTATTGTTTAAGCCACCTATTATGTTTTTGAATGTGATAATTAAAATCCAGGCGCAAAGGGGAATTTGTTCTCCAGTGCTGTTCTGTGCAGAGGTGTTTGAGGGTTTCAGTAGAGTAACTCTTTCTGGTTCTTTGTGAAAACCTCTGCCTCTGCAATGAATCTTGCCAACTCTCTGGAAAATAATCTAATTATAGTTAACGCTATTATGTTCTTCGGTGCTTTGAATAGAGCTGTGGGTAATATTATGATTACTCCGAAGCGAATAGCTGTATGGCGCAATCTGACATTTCATATTGATAAAAGCATAAACATTTTATTAAAAACAACGGATAAGGGAAATTATTCATTTTCTAGGTAATATAACGAGAGAGAGGAAAATGCCTTTGTTTTCTGAACAACAGGAGAAATATGCTTTGCCAGACTCTGTTCTATAAATACATTTAATTAAAACATTGTATTCCTCTTCTCTGATGAACTCAAAGAGAAAGCAGTGCAAATCTAACTTTCTCTTTCCTGAAATCTTGCCATATAACATCTAAAACAAATGAATACCTTCAGTGCAAGACATTCCAATCACATGAAGGCTTATAACCACACCTGAAAAAAAGAATAAGATTAAACATCAAGGAATGGCATAAAGTCTGAAAATGTGCATTTAAATCTTCTGGTTTAATCTCAGACAGAGAGCCCACTTTTTTTTTTTTCCCCTCTCCTTTTTCTTCTTTAATAAAATCCCAACTAGAAGCCAATCAAATTGAAAATGTATTGGCTTTGCTTCACTTCTGGTGTAATTAGTCACATGCTGTTGGATGCTGACTTTGGATGGCACAACAGCCACCATCAGCCTCTCCACAAGAATGGAAATGCAAGTGAAATTTGCTGCAGTCCCCTAAGCTGATTTGGGTGGATCTGCTTTATTTTCACAGCAGACCTGCTGCTAGATGTTCTTAGACTAGTTAGGTTCCTGCTGCAGGGGTAATTCAGGCCCATGCAGGCATGGTTGGTCTCTTTGAAGCTTTGAGTGACAAACCAATGTCTTTGGGTGGCTGTGATATGAGATACGCTGAAAATAGTGATATAAGGTGGGTTAGACGTGGTCCAAGGGTGGCAGTAAGGGATGCTCTGTAGCAATCACCTCTTTTCCCCATGGGACAGAGCACTGTAGCCCCTGCTTTAATTGCAGCCCTTCCTGGTCAAACAGCACCACTCGCACCAGGAGGATCTGCAAAGGGCTTTTTGGAGGTGTCCACACAGAGCCCGGGCTCACAAACCRTGCAATGAGGAACAGAATAAATCCAGACTTTGCTGAAACCGTGTGTGAGCAGAAGCAAGCGCATCCAATATTTGGCTAGATGACTGACACATTATATCTCCCCCCAGAGAAAGCAAATATTTTTTCTGTCAAAATGTCTGTAATACAAACCATTCCCACTCCTTCCTCGGTGTGGAAGCAATAGCTTCTGATTTTAATCAGTGCTGGGTTTTGCACTCCCTCTAGTATCAGAAATCCAAGAACACACAACGCTGTCCTCTGGAGGCAACTGGAGCTATTCTTTTTAAGGTCACAGCAAATGCAATAATGCCAGCAGCTCATAGCGCTCTTCATTAGGCCGTGTAACTTCCCAGCACATCAATCACTTAGTAGAGGGTGTTTATTTACTTTTTTTTATTTATATAATTTTTATATATAGCAGTTTGACAGTGGGTTTTTTTTCTGTTTTTGTTGGTAACCTATTTTGAATTCTCCTATTCAGATCCGTCTGACCCAGTCATTACCGGGGATTCAGTGATGTGGAGCACAAAGGCCATGCTGGGGTCTCAGCACTCAGAGGAGATGCTGAGCCTGTTCAAGAGCTCCAAATGTAGACAGAGGACTGTGCATCCCTGCATCCCACCGGTCTGCCACAACGCTCATCACTGGGCTGGATGAGAATTTAATAGCTAGGATTTACACTAGGAAATGTCTTCTCATCTTTCTGCAGGTCAGCCCTATACTGAGCCTCTGTCACATCCCAAGAGCCCCCATAACTTCAAAAAGGTAATTCTTGGTTCATCATCAGCCCAGCTATGACACTGAGGTTAACTCTCTTCCTGACGCTGTAACACTGGTGTAAGTAGAGACAATTAGCAAGCCTAAATCACTACTTATTTGGTCCTATTTTGCAGCACTATAGATTTAAAAAAGAATGCTGCAACAAAAAATGCTAGGATGCAACCGGCTGTTGTCTCTGAAAGCCACAGCTCAGGTTCCAGGTCCAACTCCCCATGGCAAAACTCTGGTCCTGATCCAGCTACCCATGGCCATAGTTCAGGTGCCAGGCTTGATTCCCCACATCTGTCTTACAGTGATGGACAGAGCCCCAGGCTCTCCTGGCTTCCCTTCCTTAAACAGGGAGCCTTTAGCAAGGACAAATGTTGGTTGTTGCTCCAGGCTCCATCCCTTCCTGCACAGATGCTCTGCCCACCTTCCAGATGCGTGCAGCCACTTGCAGCAGAGGGTTAATCAGGAATTTGGGCTCACTCGGGTTGTTTTGGTTTTCCTTGCCCTTGTTTTATTAGCACTGGCTCCTGGGAGCTTGTGCAGACAGCGGTGCTGACAGCTCCGCGCCTCGCTGCGGCACCTGGCGCATCCCACTTGCCATCCCAGTAATTGCAGACCGGCACGAGGACAGGGCTCGGTTCACACTGCTTGGGAGCTCTCACGTGCAGGGAGCGACGCATGAGAAGAAGGCAAACCCAGTGGGCACCTGCCTAAGGTTTGGCTTCTTATCCCCAGCTTCCACACGGGAACCGGAGGAGATGTAAATGTGCTCCAGGAGAGTGCATAGGGAGAGCTGGCAGCTCCCTGGAGCAAGGAGCATGTATTAATATATCATCTGCTTCGGGTCACACAAAAACACACAGGCCAAGCAACAGAGAGGCTGAGGAAAACACCAGGTATGGAGCCCTTGGACATGCAGGAGCAGCGCAATGGGAAGGAAGGTGCGCACGCAGGAGAGGCTGCTTTGCAGTAGAGCTCTGCCCTTCAGACTCGGAGGTACTGTGGTCAAAGCAAATGCTTTAAGAGATGTTCTGGTACTGCTACAGGACGTTGCACTCATACATAGGCTCTCTGGGCAATTTAACTCCCTCTAAGCAAGGAGAGAGCACAGCCAACTGGTACTTATGTTTCAAGAGCAGCTTTGCCTTTGTGGAAGCAAAGAGAGAGAAATGGGGAACCAAGAAGGTCATTAGCATTAAAGGGAAGTTAGATGACTTGCTGRAGGACATCTCTAGCAAAAGCCAGAGATGTGCTCGGCCCTGTCCTGACTCTCTTGTCTCCTTTAGAGACACCTCGTAGAGCTCTCACGCTAGCCCAGATGTGCTCTCCCAGGAGCGCTGACCCTGTCTGTCTGTCTGTCTCTCCATCCTCACATTCCTTGCTGCTCCAGGTTAGTGTCAGCTCTCAGCAACGGCACAAAATCATTAAGATCCTCCAAATGCCAGGCATAGGCGTCAGTACTCCCAGGGTTTACAGGTGAGCATATAGATGAGGGCACCAGTATCTGGTGTAGACTCTGCTCCATCTGCGGCACTGACCTGGTGCAAAATGCAAAAAATTAGGAATTTCTTGAATGAAAAAACTGCCTCCCTGGACAACGTGCAGCTCCAGGGCAGCATGACTGCTCCAGGCATTCAACGTGCAGAGCCAAGGGATTACTCCGAATGCCTCCRAAGGTCTGTGCTCAGAGAAGCAGCTGTGTTTCTGGCAGTGCTTGTCAAGCATTTCTTTGTGGTAGAAATCTTCTTTTGGGGAAGATTATGGCTGCTGGATCCCGGAGGGCAGCTTGGTGACTGGAGCCTCCCGCCCGCACTCCCTGCTGGAAGCCCCTTCGCTGCCCGCACAGTCTTCAGCTGCAAAATTCAGGTCCCCCTCCTAAAATCATTTGCTGTTGGGAGTTTAGCTCAGTATTCACTGTTAATCAATTAAATAGTTCAACAGTTTTGTTGTTGTTGAACCTTTTACAGCAAAGYCTCATCAGGGAATATGGAGATAATAGGCTTGAAGGAAAAGCCCAAGAAACCTGGCTGTACCTCTCCAAAGAGGTCACCTGCTCGGCAGCATCCCCAGAAATTGAATGGATTCCTGCCAGATTCCCTACAGATTATTTATGGCATTGCAACTCAAATAAGGGGATCACTCTGGGTGGCTGTGGGATCTTCATGTGCCATGTTTTTCTTAAACCTATAGAGGAATAAAAGAGGATATTTAGAATTAAATAATCACAAAGCTTAGGGCTTTATAGGGGATTTGTTTTGCAGTTTGTGGATGTGAGACTAGTTGAGAAATTTCATATTGGGGCATAGTAATAAAAGGACTCACTGAGCAGGTAGGTGTAATGCTGCCTATAAATAATCAGTAAAAGATCTATGGGAAAAAGGAAAGAAAGAAGATATGCTTGAGCTATGTTTTATGACTATCTCTAAACTACAGAGAAGGATGCTCAAAAATGTGTCTGCCTTATTGACAGTCTGCTTTCAGGTCAGTAGAGCAAAAAAAAAGTGATGGGGTAAAACYAGACAAGTTCCCTTTATGAAGCAGAGCGAGAAAAGATTTTCCTTGAGTCATTTAAATGGATTAGAGAAAAAAATGTGTAGTTGAGAAAGTAACACATGCTTTAATGAAAGGGATTAAAATGCTAGCAAAGCGCTTTCCTAGGGAAAGAGTATTAACTCTAAAATGAGAACTGTCCTGCTAGAGCCGAGGATGAAACACGACTGAGTTGAAAAAGCAAATGGGATATTGCTTAAGCTCAGTTACAGCAGCAAAAGAGAAAAAGCACATACAGAACTAGTGCTGTGCTCTCACTCTGCCATGGTGGAGTTTAGGAGACCTTCTGCAAAGGTGTAACTGCTCTTTCAGACCTTCAGGTCAGTGCAAGGTGTTTTAGAGCAATAGTAAACGTTCTTGCCAGCACTGCCCTGCAGGGATGTATATTTGTGCCCTTTCTTTGAAGCCCCACTGAATGATTTTGCTCAAAACTCAGAGACAGGTGATGTCGATTTCCCATTTAAATTCAAGGGTATTACATTGATAAATGCAATCCTGGAAGAGGGAAGATGGCTTCTTATCTGCCCGGGACACCGTCACTGGGCTATCTGTTACTCTCCCTGTGGGAAACCCACACTTCTAAGCCCTTTCAGCTGTCGGCTGTGAAGAGCACATCTAATTTATCTTTCAGAAAACCACAACAGACATGCTTGGGAAGAGAAAACAGTATTTGTGAGTTAGGTGTTGCACTGAGATGTGTTATCCTTATTACAGGTGTCCTGCCATAAAGGCAAGAATCAAACCCAGGATTTAATTGCCAAGCTGAGAGTCTCTCTGTTTTCTGTGTCAGGCAGAATAAGGAGAAGGGAGATTGTGGAGTCAAGAAAGCAAATTGATGGGTCCAGAAAAGGGAATAAGTAAGAGGCAAGCTGAATGTTCAGACCTTATGATGAGGCAGCCTGGACACACTTCCAATGGGAGAACTAGAAACCATGGAGCGACAGTGCAAGGCAGCTCCATCTCCTGTGCCCAAGGCTGCAGARGTGTGTGCCAGCTGGGATCACTGTTGGCGTGTGCTAAATCCTGGGTACCTCCCAAACAGGACAATTTGGTTGAACGTCAGCTTGGGCTGAAATGATCTGGATTTCTCTCAGGGAGGTAAGGATGCCAAATCTAGTATCTGGACCCTGAAAATAACCCTTATTCTGAAGGGAAATTGTCGTCTAATCAGAGTCATTCCTGGAAGACCCCCAACCCCAATAGACAATGACAGAACCGAAAGGCAATTTTTGAAGTGATCCTGTAAATTACTGAGGATCCCTAAAACAGAAACCTTCGCTGTATTAGTGGTAAAATGAGGAATYTTTATTAGAAACTGTCCATGATTTAGTGGGTCTGTTTTCTGGACAACCATATCATCCTACTCTCTACTCTTACTCCTTTTGTCAGACTGGAATACTTCAGCACACAAGTAAATAAATTTAATGAGAAAATAACACTGACATGTTCATTTATCTATCCTGTCACCACTGATCTGTATTTGTGAGGTTATCCTGAGAAGAATGGCTTCAAGAAGCCCCTGATCTTGTTACAAAAAGCACAAGCTGTCCTTTTAAGTGAGATGATAGATTTATCTGAAGGCCTAGCAGCCCTTGAGTACAAATTGTTAAAAACAGAGATATAACTATGAGAGTCATCTCTGGTTACTTCATTGTGTCTCTACAAAGATAAGATATATCTAGATTTCAGCAAGCTATCCCCTCGTTTTATGTGCAATGGTCTTCATTAGAGGTGTTCAAATAGATGTCCTGGCATACAGCCTGAAAGAAAGAAGCTGCATAGCCAAGGAACAGCATTTTGTTCTTTCTGGACCTTTTTGATCCTATAAATTGGCTTTAATACTGCTTCAAGGCTTCCTGGTATGGCTGCAATGTAAGCAGCACCTCTACGCACATGCAGATGCAGCACAGAAGCACACACATGCATGTTGCATGGTCTGATGCAACATAGACAGCTACAGGTAGCCTGTGCACAGCTGTAGGTGGCCCACAAACACTCATAGGTTGTCTATGGACAGCCACAGGTTGCCTGCAGAGCAGCCCACTATGTGTGTTCTGCTTTTGAGAGTCTCATCTACTCAGCATGGGTTGCAGCAGCTCCAAGCCTCCTTTCAAAGCAGCCAAACTATTTCCCAAGCCCAGGCCCTGATTTTGTTTTGCTTTATTTATTTATTTCTCAGTTCTGTATAGATCCAGAACATTTGGATCTCTTCAGTGCTGAAAGCTTTTGTGTTAAGGGAAGAAACCAGAAGAACAGCAGTTACCTAGTACAAATAGGAAATTTTGAGAGGTTAGTACTTACTGAGGCAATAGCATAGAACTCTGCCAGGCTTCAAATACCCACGGAGAGCAGTYGCTCCTGTCCCTCATTTCCTTCCTKCAGCTAACTCTGGTGAGTATTAATCATTAGGCAATTATGTTCTTTAAGATAAATCACTGCAAATTTCTCCTCTGTAAACAGACAAACAGTGTTTTTTTGTAACGATTTAGTTGCCCTGCAATTTCCTGATTAATTAAACAGGATCAGTCAGACAAATGCAGGTTTTTAAGCACTTTGTTTCTGGCTTTGTTTCCTTCTGCTAGGAACATACAAGGAATGATCTTATTTTTAATGGCACTGAGAGGTTAGTTGGGTTAATACCAGTCACTTTGCCCTTGGGCATTGATTAATATCATCTCTGTCAGATAATCTCATATAAGGGAACTGTCAGCGCAATTCTTTATAGTCCTTTAAAGTCCTTTATAGCCTTTGGCTTGTTCCAGCTGAGGGTTAGGCCACCCCAGTGACAACATTTGTTTTGCCCAGACACTGGGCAGCTCTGCTCACCTTTCTCCTCAGCTGTGCTGAGCCCTGCTCAAAGGGGCAGAAAGTCTCTTGGTCCCAGGCACAGAGCTACACGTGGGCAACATGCAGGGAGAAGCTCAGAGGCCACATCTACCTCAGGGAGGAAAGAGAAATCTGTGAGCCCAGAGTGAGGAATATTCTCGGGCAAGTTTCATACCAAAAGCTTAAAATAAATATATCCTAGGCATGGCACCRTATGGGGGATCCAGGCTGAGGACCCTCGTTTTGTGTGTCTTTGTGATCATGGTGAGACACAACACGCTGGATGAGAGCAATTTAGGTCTGACCTGTAGGGCAATTTTGTCCGATCTTCCTGAACTTCTCCAGAAAATCATCAGTCCCCACAGTCATGTTCTGGCTCTGCGTGCACTGTAGTGTGATGCAGATTGCTGGTGCTGCAATGGATGTGGTGGGCACCATATGCTTTAGCTGACGGAGCTGCACCACAAATCAAGGGAAGATGAGCATGGGCAGAATGTCTTCAGAGACCATTTACCGTAATGGCAGTGCTGTTCTCCACACGCTGCAAAGGAAGGGTCCCCTTCCACATAGATTATTGTCTTATCTCAAAGCAGCCATCAAGATGAAGTCAAATTGCCTGGGACAACAGTCGACTGTCACATTTTTATTGGCTTTCAGATAAATGTTCCCTGACACTGGAGCTAGCTGCAGATTCAGTCCTGCCACTTCTTTTATTCCTGCTTTTGTTTAAACAATTTCTTAAAATGACAAACCCAAAGGATCGTTTATCTCCTTTCAATCTCTTCCTTTGTATCTGCCTGGGAATATCACTGATCACCCGATAAACAATTAGCACTCAACCTCCTCCTGTACTTAATACAGCAACAGCACGACCAGGCAAAATTCAGGTTCCTGCTGCTTGTGCTTGCAAATGGCAGCAAGAGCAGTTTTATTTTGTGGATGAATTTTATTTTAGSTATTCTCTTTGGGCTTTTAAAATGATCCTACTTATCTGTTGTGACCTGAGCTAACCCTAAATCAAGTTAAACGCTGCTTGTCTTTTGTTATTCATTCTCTTAGTATAAAGAGTTTTAAATTCCCCACTGGTTCATCTTAATCCTTTTTGATGCTTGGCCTGTGGTTGTAAGGTCCCCTGGAATACCTCCTGTTGCACAGGCACATTAAGGGTGTTTTGGGGCTCATCAGGAAAAGGCAGAAATGTTTGTTGCAGAGGTGTAAGATGCACTTGCTCAGCTGCATGTCTTGTCCTTTTGCTATGCAATGGTGAAAGACAAAATTCACACGAATGTTCTGCAATCATGTAGCAAAAGGGCTTCATCCAGATTGATCTCTGTGTCTCACACCTGGATTTCCCACTTGCTTTAGAGCATGCATAGCCATGGCTAAATGCATGCCCATCAATTAAATGCTGAGATCTGATATCACTGTGTGTCCTCACTACACAAACAGCTAGAGCTGTTCACTTGCCTTCCACATTTAGACAGTGTCTGTGATATGGATGTGTCTTGGGGATCCATATTCATATTCATCTGCATGGGGAAAGTAGTTATAACCAGCAGACTGGAAAAGAAAGTGAAGGCACAGASAGAATAAGAATTTTGCTGTGTATCTACTCGGTCCACCACAGCACACTATATATGGACAGGAATTCACTTCACTGGTGGACCTAGGGAACAAGACATGCTCTTTATTTTGGCTAAGTACATTCCTCTTTCTTAGTATTTGCTAGGCACTTCTAATATTCATATAAAACATAGTAAAAGATGTCAATGAATTCCATGGCGAACCCACTGGTGTATCTAKTGCCAATAAGTTGTGTGACAGCAACAAAAAATGCTGCAGCGTTTGTCCCTGGTGGCTGAAATACGTTGTGTGAAGCACTATGTGCAGGGTGCACTGTCGTGGCCTTGAGGCTGGGATTGTGGCTTCTAGCTAGTGTTAAATGCCTTGGAGCCCTGTCTTCTGTTTGAAGAAGAATTTTTAGAGAAGTTGCAGCTGGATGATCGAACCTGGGAACATTTCCAGGCCTGAAGCTAAAGATATATTAAGGCCGGAGACGATTCAGGTTTGCAGGTGAATTTGTGCCCAGATGGAGAACACCTAGGCCTCCTAGTTTGACCTGTCTAGTTCAGCTCCAGTAGTTAATGAAGAGCTGGACCTTTGACATGCACACCAGCTGACCCTGTTCAGCTTGGATGCCTGATGAGTAGTGGCAGCAGGGTGGTTCTGATGTGGACTCGCACTTCTGTGGCATGTTTCCTTCCAGACACACCTCTGGTGGGGCAGATGTTATCGGCCCACCCTTTTTTATGCCATCCCTTCACTCTTTAGCCCTCCTGACATGTGAATACTCCCTAATTTGCTTCAGATAAAATCAGCTGGAGGGAAAGCCAACGCACTAGGGAGGCTGATGCTCTTTGGCAGGGCGTATGGTGACATCTGCTCYGGGCACAGCGAGATACTGAAGATGTCCGTCCGTAGAGAAAAGCTGACAAAAGTGATGCATCTCTTCCAAAGTGTTCAACTGRTCTGCATGAGCACAAAGGTGAGGAGCTACCACAGCAGGAGCTCTTAGATGAGTGGGGAATTTACTGGGCTGTAGCCTTCACCGTGGAGCAGCTGGAGCTGCAAGAGACTGTCTGTCCCCTGTCCCTTTGAGGCTGTCCTAGCTGCTTACCCCGCTGAAACATCTTCTCCCTCAGGCTACCTGGTTCATGGCTCTTGGCTCATTGCTGTTACAAGACATTTATGTCTCATGACAGATGGCCTATTGCACAATTTTCTTAAAAAAATAAACCTGAGGTAGATCGGAAAGCAGTGGCTCAGGCAACTTTGGGTTGAAATTTTAGCATTTCTTTAAAGCAAATGAAACAACAACRAAAAAGCTGTGTGAGAGGGAGGAAATATTATTACAATCAKATTTTTAATCRGGTTTTATAAGATACCTATCTTGTATTTTGAAAAGACTGAAATATAATGTCACAAGCACAGTTATAATACCTGGCTTTTTCCTTCAAAATACAAAATAATGAGTGAAAACATCCACAAAACTGTCCTCTATGACTGAACACATGTGAGTGCACTGTCTTACAGCTAAGTCACAGAATTTAACCTTGGCACTAGGGCTGGGTTTCCTACACCTGCTTTCTGATTTGCCCCTTCTCATACAATTCGTAGATTTGATTTACRATATATAGCTATATACACAGGAAAAGTACTATGACTTTATCTGTCCGTGGAGTCCCAGCAGTCTTGGCTCACCAGATGTTCCCTACTCATTTAAACCATGCACTGGGCTTTGTTCAATATGATAATTTTAAAATGTGAAGAGGATGGGGACACATCAGGAAGCACTGGAAGTAGTGGCTGTACTGATAACACGTTGCAGGAGAAGATCTATTGCAGCACGTCCAGCTGCATTACCATAACCGTGGGTAATAATTGCTGTGCAAAAACCTAATGGTCAATCTGAGCTACAAGCTGTGTTTTGATTTCTTAAGTCCCACCACCTGCCCAATAACCTTCATTTAAAAAGAGGACCTCTCTGCGGGTAATTATTTAGTAATTTTGACACAAAGGCCAGTGATTGCCAGGCCAGTTTTGCTGCAGTGGTGACCGCAGCTGGCTCCTTACTGCTGCAGGTGCCATGGATGTGGAGCATGGATGGAGCTTGCATTGCTCCCTGGCACCTGCTGGCCAGGGTACGGGCACATTGAGATGCTGAAATAATTAAAAAAACTCCTCAGACTTATTCAAATTTACAGTAAATTTGTTTTGCTATATCTTTACATTGAGGTCATTTTTTTTTTTCTCTATGAAGTTTCTTGCATATAATTTGTTTGAATGGAGTCGCTTCTATGTCACCTTTAATCTTCTGAATGCATCTTATGTCCAGAGTATAAATCCTGGAAAGGAGTAACCTATAATGAGTGCTTAGCCATAACTTTATGGCTGAACAAATGCGCTTCTCTAACATGCAAACTGTTAAATGTTTTCTTATCATACTATAAGTGTGAATTAAATTATAATATGATGAAAAAGTAGCAGTTTGCAGTAATTCCAAATGTGGCAAATCTTCAGTAGTGCATAAAAATATTCAGTGAACTGTGGAAAACATCAGAGCAATTCTAGCCTTAAAGCCTTTCTTCCAACAACCAAAAAGTGCCAAAAACAAGCAAGCATAGCTAAGCATTTCATCTTGGAAGCAGCTTATTGAATTAATAAGACAAGTCAATTAATGTAATGCTCTGTTGCTTCGGGATAAAACATGAAAAGGAAAAATATGGAGCTGTTTACTGTAGTGAAATCAAGCAACCATGAAGTCTATAAAGTTAAAGTTGCTCATTTACCTAAATCCTAAGGAAATGGTCAGCAGAGCTTATATAGAACATTGTATATACTTTTTTTTATATGCAAGTCAKCTGTATGGCGTAGATCTTCATCTGTCCAGCTCAACACTGAGTTAAATAACTGTTTATTCCTGTTATGAGGCTGTTTTACCTTAATATTTGTCTTTTTCTGCATAAACCTAAAGCTGAATAGCAAGTGGCATTCACAGCWGTGGATGTCGGGGTGTCTGATGGCCTCACCTGTGCCTCAGTCAAGACCTCTGAGAGCTCCAGGTGAGCAAAGTTATCWCTGATGGGAGAAGGTATTTAAGGTGAGAAGCGGCTTGCCCTTGACTTTGCTCATGGTGCAGGCCTGTGGAGAAGGCTGCATGTTTGAAATGTCTGTGTTTCAACCTAGGGGTTGATGTTTCAGTCATGGAAATTGATAAATTGGAAGCTAAGGTTAGTAATTTTTGTTTTCAGGTCAGTTCTTCAATTTTTATTTAACTTAATATTAAGCTTGTGTGTACTCAGAAATCTGGATTCTGCTTCTCTGTGAGAAAGCATCTGAGAGGCATGTTGTTAATTAGTGTTGAGTAACTGATTATCCTTGCTAATAGAATTAATTTTCTTAGAAACATTCCTTATTTAACTTTGTGTTTTGACTTACAAAAATAATAATAAAGGTGATCAATAACTCCACCTGTTGAAAACTCTGTTTTTAACTTCTTAACTTCTGTCCCAAATCACTGCCTTTGTCTGCTGGGGACTAATCAAATCAGTTTAGATGGGAGTGCAGTGAGTTAATRAGGACTATAACAAGCAACAGACTGTTGGTGGAGATGAGCACCTTGACTATTCAGGCATAAAATGACTTTTGTGCCTTGCAGAAATGTGTGGAGAACAAATTTACTATGGTTTTTTTTTTGGCTGAACTATGTTGAGTGTGGGTGTGTGACAATGGGCGCAGAAAGTTTTTGAAGGCTCCTCTGCAAGTTTTAAGGCTGCAAGTGGTAGAAATACAGACCGTGGCTATGGGGGGTGCTCAGATGTGTTGGCAGCAAGGGAAGTTAAGGGACCACTTACACTAGAAATCAGTGTGAATTACGTGTGTTATTGTTTATAAAGTTCTGGGCCACACCTTGTTTGGCCTCCTCTCTAGACTTCAAGAAGCTGTGCTGATGCCCTGGGTGGCTGCATAATTTTGCACTTTTTTTGAAACATCTTTGATTTTGCTCAAAAAATCCATTTCCTATTTAAGTTCAAAGGAATTAATTTGGTAAGTGCAATCCTGGAAGAAGGGAGACTTTATCTTGCTGGGACATCATGGTGGTATCTGCAAACCTGTAAAGAATGAGTTTGAAAATTAGGAATGCTTTAGAAAATGTGTTAGTATAGGATGAGACTAATTCTTCTCYAGTCCTAGTTCACCAATTGAACTTCTGGATGTAATCAGAAAAACATGTGACAGTTTCTGGTCAGTCTCTAGAGATTCACAGCCTACCTGGGTCATGTGTGGTTGGTTGTGGGTATTTTTTTTTTTGGTTTATTATATTTTATTATTTTTTATGTCTGCTCCTATGTCCATCACTCTTTGAAATTTGCTTGGCTCTGGGGAAATTTTGGTGTGTCCTTCCAGGTCCAGGACTAAAAGATAGATACACTAAATATTAAACTATTCAAAATTTCTTTCACTTTTGAAATGGATAAATGCCTGRACTATGAAATCAGAGTTGTTTATTTCAGTGTCTAGTGCCCAGGGACAGAGGTGGTGGTAACAAGACACTGCTTAGAAGAGTGTTGCTAGGTAGTAACCTCAGATTATATCAGTAGATGCAATATCTACAGGAAAAAAATGGCAGGATTAGGCCTGCCACTTTGATGTCTCTGTTCAATTCTATTCAGACTACAGAATCAGGAAATATTTACAGGAGCTAATAATTAAGGTTGTCTGACTTTAAGAAGTAAAAGGCAGGCTATAAAGCAGTGGTTTTTTTCCTTTATAGGGAGAAAGGGATGCTGCTTATAATTCCATGGTGAACAAGTGATGAGATTAGCTTTGCTGCAGGAGCCCAGTGGGCTCTTATTGTCTGCCTTGCTTCGTGTCTTGAGTTGAAAAAAAGGCTTTTGTGCAAGTAGGACATCACTTAGGCTGCCTCTGACAAAGGCAGTGTGGAGATGGGCTGAAAAGTAGAATAGGTTATAAAAACATTTAGGAAATGACTACTGAGAGARTAGAAGAGCTAAACTAGAACAAGACACAAATAATAAATCCATCTTGGCCCTAGCTGGGGGCAGCAAGGGCCACCACAGGCTTGCAGCAGTTATAGGGCATTGGGTGCTGGACTTGATGTAAAAATGTAAATTTAAGGAAGTGTCTTTGCTGCTTTTATTTCATTCTGCCCTGATACTTAGGCTGACCAATGTGTTAGGCCTGGGATATTCAGCCAGCTGGGTAAGAAYTGGAAAGAGAAGGGAATTCCTTTGTTTGGTCTTCACTTACATTTGTTACTAAAACTTTAATGAGTCTTAGGGGTGACACATCRGTTACTATTCCAGTAGCAAAACTAATGAAAGATCTCAATTAAGGGCTTGAGTTCATGAGGRGTCAAGTGCACTTTACCTTTGAGGATTTATAGCTGATCTTCAGCATTAATTCAGTATTGATGGTCTTCAAGTTGCAGGACACTTTGAAGGTTCATGCTTTGTCTCATGATTTGCAGAGCTTTCATTTTTTTTTTTTAATGGGGGTAAGGCAGACTGTCTCCATCCCGTAACATTTTGGAACTGTTGCTCTTTTTTACATCAGTATATTTGAGGTACTAACATGGCTTTAGGGGCTTGGTTTCAGATCTGTAGTACTCTGCACTGCCTCAGATGAGGTACTGTGTTCTCTACCAATCTGCCTAGCAGAGTCCTTCAGAAAAAAAAAAAAAGTATCTTAACGGCAGCAGCATTCCCCTCAAAATACTGACATCTTTGCTTGGATTCCAAGTTATACATTGAATAAAGATTTGGCCTGTTCTTTCCTATTAAAGTCTAGAAAAATCTGATCAAGCCATTAGTCCTACATTTTYTCTCATAAAGGTAAAAGCTAATGGCAATTTCATGCTAATTGGTGTGCAGGGTCTTTGGCTTTCTTCAAGACAAGCAGGATTGCAGGAAATACATAAAAAGAGGGACAGGTTCAGGGGAGGTGAGGAGACAACAGCCAACTTCTYTGCTGCAAATCAAGCACCAGCAGCTGAGATAAAACCCCAGGGCCCTGAGCTGGGCATTGCTGGTGTGCACAGCCTAAGTACTGGGAGCCGCGGGCACAGCAGCTGTGGCAAGGTCAGGGTCTTGCCTTCTGGAGCAGGCGGAAAAAAAGGAAAATAATATCACATAAATCATTGCCTTTGGGGGGAGCTGCTCCCTGATTTGTTTTTTGACAGCACAGCTGCTTTTCCTTAGTCTATGGGTCAGCAGTGGTGATAAAGGACTAATAGAGATGGATGAAAATAATTACAGGGTGTGAAAGAGAGGATGAGACCATGAGAATGAAATGAAAGAGAAAATGAAGAGGAATGGCAGGTGAGACAAATCTCATATTCCACTGAGCAATATTTTAGGCTATGGATGCTCTGCTTCAGCTGTAGTTGAGCCCATAACCCCAGTTTCAGATGTGAGCCAAGGACAACAATTTGAAAAGGAGCAGCTTATTTTGTGCAAAGAAAGTGGGCCAGAAATAGAAGGAACCAGGCCAGTAACCTGATGCTCAAATATATGTTTGCTTTTACTCATATGAAGTTGAGTGAATTGCTGCATAGTAGGGAAATAAAAATAACCTTAAAAGGAGCGTTGCATGAAAAACACAGACCTGACATGGGAAAGGCTTCTGCATGTTTCTGAGCTGTACTTGAGAACTAAAGGTACTTGTCAAGCAACAATAGTTTTACCAACCAGACATATGTGTCCACAAATAAATACATAAAATGAAGTAAAATGTTTTTTTCCTGTGATTTAGTTAATATCTGTAGAATTGTCTAGCATGGCAGCAGTGCCCACATTTTTGTTAGGTACAAATTTTGTGCTTCTTGCTGGCTCCTTCTGGTGTTAGAGAATGTGCTGTCTCTGTTCACATTAAACTTCTGCACAAAAGCCCCTTCTACTGGATGGATATCTCTAAGAAATCTTGACCTCCAAAAAGAGCACTCCTGGCTGCAGTGTTTCTCAGGATTTAAATTTTGGCAGAATCAATCAAGGTCAATTCTGCATTTGTCTCATCTCTGCTCTCACCCAAGAGGTTCAAAGTAGCCTCTGCCCAGGGACTTTAGAGCTGAAATGATGCAGGACTGCAGGCTCAGTAGTGGTCGTCCATGGTTCAGTGGCTTCCCAATCCCAGTTGCAGGAGCTGAGCCAGCTCTGAGAAGCTGGTGCTTGCCCAGGATTGTCCACCTTGATCACAGCATCCTAATTGTGCTCCATGTTGAGTTAAGGCAAAGTGGACATCTGCTGGCAATGAAACCTTGTGGATGTCAGCTACACGTGAACCATCTGTGATGTTGGCAATGCAGTCAGTCTCTCGTCTTATTACTGGTTTTGCTGCTGCTGCTAGTGAATCTTCAGTCAAGTCTTCAGAGTCTGTTTTCCTATCTGAGACAGCACTCCCTTTCTTTGTTTCCAAGTGATGTTGTTTTATGAAATAGAATTATTTGTGGTGTTAAGTGTTTTGACTGTGTGACTCTACTGCAGAGAAGGACCTATAAATGTGTCAGGCCTATGATCTGAGTTCAAACCAATGAACTAGAAAGTGTTGACAGCCTTAAACTGACTTTTGTGTGCRTATTTCCCCTTTTGCCTATCTGGAAGATGGATATTTGTGTGGATATTACATATCTGTAATATCTGCTAATGGTCAGTCAATAGTTCTGATAAGTGCATCGCTCATCATAAACCACTTTTTGACAGGATTTTCTGTGTAATGCTAGGTTTGATGGACCCATCACACTGTTCATAGTTGCTGATTGTAACATTAGGCTGCTGCTTCACAGGTCATTTTTTCTTCAAATGTAGTAAACTCAAAGTAATTTCAAATCTTACCACAGCTCTTTATTATTGGAGAGCTTTTGGACAAAGTACACAATCTCRACTTTCTGAATCAATAGGCTGGTAGCTATTGTATTCTCAGCATTTTTCCTACTTGTACAGTTCAAATGTACATAACTTTTTCACATATCTGAAGAAACATGGACATAAATCTAAGTTTCTTTAAATCTTACAAATATTTGATTTTTTCACTTTTTCCCCCTGCCATCCCTTTGGAATCCAGTAGGACCTAGACCTTGAACTTCCTCTTATGTTGATGTGAACGCTTGTTTTGATGTTATGCAGAGAACAGCACGGCTTGCACCCATGATGTGGGACCCGTCCAACTAATCACTGAAACACACCAGGGTTTCACTCACTGAAGTGAAAAAACTGATCTTTTCAGCATAGTGTTAGTGAATGTATCACTGAAATACAYGATCATTGTGACTCCAGGCTGGTTGAATGTTTTTATTATTCTTTTCAATCTGGTGCACTGAAACAAGGAAGGTTAGCTGCATCAGGCTCTTAATTTGACTTCACGTTTTATTAGTCATTATTTTTGCAAAGGCCTTAATTCCCCTCCAAAACATTTTAATTAAAACAGCAATTTCTCAGTGCTGCACTTTATGAGCAGATTTTGCAATAACTTCAAAGAGACGCAGATGTTTACTGAATTTGGTGCGGTGATATTTGAAACTGCCTACTGGCAACGAAAAATTCATAAATACCTCAAACTTTGCTGCAGTAATGACAACATTTCCTCTTATATTTTAGCAAGTCTAATATTTCTCTATTGACCCATTTCATAGACATGGGTGTAAGCACAGTTATGTATTCCACTTCAGCCCTATCTGATACACAGATATGGGATAAATAGATACTCTTGGTGACACCTTGGGCTTCAGCAAAGGACACATAAAGCCATTAACCTGTGCAAGAAATGTTGGAGAACCTCCTCTGATGTGAATATSGAAACTGGAGTTCAGTATTGACTGTCTTTGCACCACTCCCTGGTGACTTTGAGTGGTTACTCGGCTCTGTATTCCTCAATTTCTACYGGTAAAGCATAAGAATGATGCTTCCTGGCTTTTGATCCCTTCATCTCCTAACAGCAGAACTGATCTTTCAGTTTGAGATGGTCATGAAATTTTTAGAAGGGCTAGTTTCYGCAAAATGAGAAATATTAAGGATTTACTTGGGAGGAATTTCTCATTCTTGGTGAGTAAGCCTGGAGCAGACCCAATGAGCTGGTCCTGGGAAAATACTCCAATGGAGAAGATGAGGATAAAGACAAATCTCAAGTGCAACCTAGGGTCCAGATGCCTTCTGCAGTTGAGGCTGATGTCTACTGCCAAACAGAAAACACACAACCTGGCAAGCTGACCCATGCCCTTAGCACAGTTGTCCTCAGCTCTGCCAGTGGGGCTATCCTCTTAGCAGTAAGATCGGCAACTGGGAGTAGGACATGAGTTCCTYCTAGTCTTTCTGTGTGGAGAGAAGCAACTTTAAGACACATTTCAGTCTTGTACCTATTAAAAAGAAGATATAATAGCACTACTTCTTGGAAGCAGTATATCCATTTTAGCTGTGAGAATCAGGCAGGGACCAACATAGAAAGCCTGCATGGAATATGGTGTGACATGTCATGTAGCTGCCTTAATATACAATGTAATTACAGTGACAAATTTCTACCTCTTGAAACATCAGGTGTTAAGTGGCTGCCCTGAAGGAGAGAGAAAGTTAGTGGGAGAGTTTTGACTGATTCTGGGTTGGCAACTGCAGCACTTGCTCTGCAGTGGATTAAAACTGATTAGCATGGCCAAAGGCATCTTGTGAGAGATGGGAAAGTAGGGTGAAAGGAAATTGGAAATATTAAAGAAATTAAGTTGGGCTGGTTAAAATAAGTTCTGCGCTTCCATACTACTTTCTGATGTGGCAGCATGAGGCATACTGAAGACTAGACTAAGCGACTCTTGTGTGACAGTAAGATTTTTCTGCATGAATAAATGGGATTGCTCCCAAGAGTGCTTGGGTAATGGACTAGGCTTGAGTGCTTGAGCCTGCAGCTTTGGTCTTTCTTCAGCWGTACAAGGACTTGGCTGCACGGAGAGTTGGGGGAGCAAAGCACTCATGGGTAGCAGCTACACATCCCTGGGATATGTCCTAGACCAAGAGCATCCCATCTGACCTCAACTCACCTTAGTGAGAAACATGGAAAATCAAACCAGAAGGAAATACTGTTGATATAAAAGCAGYACTTGGGCACAACTCATGGACCAGCTTTGTGCATTTGCTGTGCCATGAAGATGTCTGCACCATGGGAGGGTTAAATATAGCTTGCTGTCATATACTTGCATGTGGCCAAGCYGGTGTCCCCACACCCTGTGCCAGCCAGTTCATCTTGCCTATGTGCTGATACTGTCCACACATTGTTTTAACTTAAATGCTTGCTCACCATCTGCAAATAGGCTCATTTAAAAAAAAATAAAATAAATAACTTATTTTGTACATTGGAACAAAAAGGTATAGCTTTGTTTCAAAGAAGTAGTGAGTGAACAATGCAAAGCTGTGTAGTTGGTTACTGGATTTTTACTATGATCTCTACCAGCTATACAAAGTCTGAAGACATTATATGTACAGCACATCCTTAATAAGAAGGGAGCTCAGAGTCTACCAAACTCTGCCAAATAAACTTTTAATACATACTGYATTTCACTTGGTAGTTGTCCTTCTCTTCTCCATGAAATTTCTAATAGCTCTAAAAATATTCTCTTGGAAGAGGATAGAATTATCATTGTTAGATATCAATTAAGTACCAAGTATGATTACGTAAGCAAAGCCAGCATGCTAGTGTTGCACAAGGGGGAAAAGCCTCCAGGACACAAGAAAGTAGAACAGCAAAATGCCCTTGATACTCCGCAAAGGGACTGGGAACTTTGGGATGCTGTGGTGGATTGATTCATGTAGTTCTCTGCATCCTCAGAWGGCAGCAGGTTTGCTTTGCCTCTTGGCTGCCTGGTTTCTCTCTGAAGCACGTAGGGATCTTCCAGACCATTACAAAAAAAAAAAAAAATTACAGCTGCAGCAATGTGTAGTAGGATTCAATTTCTTGAAGAGTGAGGCTTTTATTTCAAAATATCATGTATTAATATATATTAATATATACTTTAAATGGTAAAAAGTAAATTGTAGATCCATATTTAATACTGTTGTCTGATACTTCAGAATCTTGGAAACTTTACCCAAGAACCATTTTTCTTTGCTTTTCAGACATCAAAAATTGGGGACGTTATTTCCACAGAATACGTTCTTCACACAGTAAAGCCACTGTTGTTATCTAGTCGCCATTCAGAGTGCAAATAAATCCATTTGGCTTGGAGATACTGCGAGGCTTTCCCACCTCCGCTTGCATGTCCTTGTGTGCCAGCCGGGCTCTCGCTGTATCCACGCAGGCAGTTCTCTGTTAGGTTCTCGGATGGATCTGCAGGAGGCAAAGAGTCAGTTATGTAACGTATTTTACACAGGGGAAGGAAGACCTGGGTTTTCTGTGGTGTTGCACTGATTGTGTATCTAGCTGGAATTTTCATCACCTTCCCCTGCTTGGGCAGGTGGTAGTAGCTCCTTCTGGACTAGAACATGCAAGTGGAACCACTTTCAGGTTAATTTGGGCTTCCTCCTCCAATGCTGTTATACAA
Source organism: Nothoprocta perdicaria (assembly GCF_003342845.1). Classification (NCBI taxonomy): domain Eukaryota; kingdom Metazoa; phylum Chordata; class Aves; order Tinamiformes; family Tinamidae; genus Nothoprocta; species Nothoprocta perdicaria. The sequence continues at coordinate 2,398,258 of NW_020456198.1, forward strand.
AGATGTGTATGAAAGATCTTATGATAAACCAGAAAGTCTGACCCACTTTACCTGCTCACCTTGGGTGAGGCAATTCATTCTGTGCGGCACAACAGCCTTAGCTCTTTCTGACAAACACCTGCATTGATCCAAGTGAGCATGCTAATGGCTTTAGGAGGAAGCAGTGCTGCTGAGGGGAGTTTTAAGGATGCTCAAATAAGAATTGACCTAACAGGAGCTAAAATAGCTCTCCTGAGTAGAGCCTTTTGTTTCCTCTCTACACCGATAYAGGCAGATGAATGGTGTTGAGGGGTCTAGCCCTTGGCCAGACAATTAAGTCAGCAAGGAAACTCAAGCTGACTTGAATGTGAGCAGGCTCAKGTTTTAAATTAGGACTACAAATTATTAGCTAAGCACTTGGTGATATGATGAAATGCAGCAATAGCTCGTAGCAAGAGATATTTATTGCCTTGTGCTCTACTACTTCCAGCTGACCTCATGGTTTGCAGAGACTGTTATCACAAAAATGGGGTTCTTTCTCGCTGCTCCAGAGGAAAATTTTAACTGTGAAAACCATTTGACTTATTAACCTGGTCAGACAGTCAATAAATAAATAAAACTCGGGGCTCTTTTACTGTTTCCCTCCCTCCCCCAGCTGCTATTTTCTGCTCTTCTGTTGATAAATGATGCTGCTGGGTCTTGTCTGCTGGAGAGGATAGGCAGCCCTTCCTTTTGGATGTGCTGCTGTGGGTATTCCCACGGGCCATGAAGCAGTGGAGAGGAATACGGGACCATGGTCACTTCAGGGMTTTCTGCTGTAGTACGAGATATGTAGTGGCTGCTAAGAAATGCATGCTTTTCCCTTGAGGACACCATAAAAGAGAGTCTGTGCTTTTAAAGGAAAGCTTTGAGAATTGTGCTTTTTTAAAAAAAGGAGATTAAAACAAGTTTCAAACTGGACCAAAGAATGAATTGCCAAAGATTCCTTCCCACTTTTTCAGTCACCTGCTCTGAGTATTGAGAGCAAACAAATCGATCTGGATGCYGAGAGCTTTACAGCTTTGGCTTTAACAACTTCAGTAGTGATCTATGTTAAAGGACCAAACCTAGGAATAAATTTATGAAAAGTAGGAAAGCAGGTCCTGCTGCTGGCAAAGCCTTCCCTGGATCTGATGTCCATCTACTGCTAAGCAGTATCAATCTCTCTGGAGAACCACTGCAAGGTTGTATGTCATGTGTATGCATAGATATTTATACACAAACACATATGCATGTATGTATTATATTGTGAGCTTGAAGGAGAAATATATATAAATAGGGATTTTAATCTTGTGATGTATAAATGGATGCTTTCCTGGTCAGGGCAGCAGCTGTTCAACATAAATGTATTTTGTGAAAGAAAAAGCCCCTGTTAAAATTGCTTACAGCCTATGGTGATTTGCTCTAGTTTCTTGGCTAATCACCATAGATATATCTTGGATGTTGAGTGATTTGTGTTGCTGCTTCTGCTTTCTTAGCTATATAAATTAGACACACATGGCCCCATCTTGTAGCCTGGATTGGGGGCAGTACAGATTACAGTGTAATCTTTCTCTGATGCTATCTGAAATGACAAAACAAAGGGGAAAAAATTGTCCATTTCAGGATCTGATTGCCTTTATTACTTTATTTATGTTTCGAGGCTTGACACAGCAGTAGGGATTCAAGCAAAGTTTGGGGGATTATGAAGTAGGATTTTTGCTTAGAAAATGCGAGAGACAGTTGCTAAGCACATCATGTCATGTTGCTTTTGCCAATTGTGGTCTGTAATGATATTTTGAAGCAACAAAGCAAAATTCTACTGGAAGCAGCACCATAAGGTACTCCCCTCTCAAGCTAATTAAAATAACTCCTGTGGGTAAATGACAGAAACATTTTTCAGTTATGAGCACTCACTTCTGTAAGTATTTAATTTAAATGAAGTACAATTGTGCATACTGAATAGGTTGGAGTATACATCTGAATATTAATGAAGCTGTTAAACTTCCAGCATCTCTAGATGTAGAAATGTTTTGGGTACTGCTGAAAACCAACTTATGGGCTCAGGGTTGGGAGAATTAAGCACAAGACRAGTTCACAGAAGAAGATTCCTAAAGTATGTAATCTCCAAACTGACTTGGAGTGGTACATCAGTATTACTGGTTTTATGCTACGTTTATAATGTGATAAAAGTAGAGTGTACTTCTGCATATTGCTTATCAGTTTTGAATATTGCTTTATTTTATTTAATTGCTAATTTGTTAGGAAAAAAAGTTGCTGCACTGAACAGGGCATGCAATGGTTGTTTTGGCTTTGCAGTAAGGAATTTTCAGGACACAGTCTTTCAAAGGCTGTTTCAGCTCAGTGGAAAGCAGCTGCAGGCAGGGACCAATTTTCAGTCACGACATTGGTATTGTAAGTTGGTAAGATGACTAGATGAGCTGTCCTGAGGACAATACTTGAGAATCTGAGTTAGTTCGCAATACAAATCATTCCTTCCTTCAATTCAAAGTATTCTTGGCTTGGGATAAAATTATATTTGGGTGAGGAAAAACATTCAGCAGTTCTGGGGATCAGCTGGGGTAAAATCTCCTTCTGCAACAAAAGGCTTAGGGGACAAAATAACTGCACTCGGGAACATAAGAAATGGAAGTAAGGAAATTGTGACATTAAATGACATTCTTGTGAATTTTTTAGCCAAGTACCTGTGTGTTGAACTTCTTAATAACCAGAAAAATAGTTTCTTGAACATCTTGCTTTTTCATTTTAGCAGGTTTCAAAAGATATTCTCAGTTTTGCTGAAGATCAAAATCTTGGCCATACAAAAACATGTTCTGAATTGAAAATGTAATTTGCTTGGGGGGAAAAGCAATCATGTTGTATGAATACAATTTCATTAAAACTACTGGAATTTGTGTAGAAGTAGCAGTTCCACAAAGATATCTGTGAAACATTTGCAGAATGCAAAAACAAAAGTAGAATCCTATTTTGAAAGACTTTTTCAAAAGTAAGGACTTTTTTTCCAAAGTAATGGATTGAGTTTCAGCTCAGCTACAAAACTACCTGTAGAGCCGCTAATGTGAAGGCAGCTTGGAATAGCTGTGCCAGTATGCGATGACTGAGATGATAACTGCAAGCATGATGCTGGAAAAGAAAGAGATCAGCTGCTGATGGTGATTCCCTTTCCTATGAGCACCTACTGGGCACAGGCAGAAAGAGGACTTACTCTGGTAGTCTTGATTTTATTGCCRGTTGCACACATCCATCCAGAATTATCGGGCAATGTTTTGCACTCCTCTCCCTCTAGGCAGGGCTCCATCTCGCACCACCATTTCCCAATCACTATTGAAGCTAGAAGAGAAAAGATAAAGTTCTCAGTGAAAAAAACAAAAAATTGGATTAAATAATATGTTAGGGGGCTGACACTGTACCAAAGAGGCAGTGTCCTTCCTAAACCCTCCATGCAAAATTGGTTGAGAGTGGTCAGTCTTGGATCTTTATGGATCTGTGTGAGATCTCACATCTAAAATTTTATCACCCTGGAATATTCTCCAAGGCTTCCACAACTTTTGGCTGACAGAACTTACCGAATCAATTTTTTCCTCTCTTTTATACCTACAAATGCATTTTTTCCTCTGCAAATGTCTAATTTTTTAAACCATGTGAGTTTTTAGCTTCCGCAATATTCAAAGGAGTTTCATAATGACAAAAAGAAAGAGATGTTGTACAGCAGAAGTTCAGACTTYCAGTTGAAACACATAATCAATTTTACATCAAGCACATTGTCTCTAGCAGTTACTTTTAATTTCCAAATGTTTAACATTATCAATTATTACCATGTTTAGCTCTTACTGTTTGAATTTCATTGGCACATATGTTTACCATCTTGAGTGTATYTTCAGAGTATTTTTTCCTGGGAATTGGTATCTGTCTATAACCTTAAATATATCTTATTGACATTTTGTCTGGGGATTTTGATAAACTTTAACTGACCTTGGAAATTGCAACCAGTGAGTGCATGAGCAGCTCTATCTGGTTTGTTTTCCCTGGTTAGAATTAATTTCATGGTTGCATTCATAAACCTTGGCTGTCAAAGCTTCTCATATGCCATAGAGAAGATTAACCCTTTTGTAACTCACTGCATAGCTGCTTCAAGCCTGTAAGATATGTTTGTAGTAGTAGTCAACCTTGTAGCAGAGATTTCTGTCCTGGAAAAGAGACTGCTGTGCATGCATTGACTTTTAAGGGCATATCAGTCATGTTTAAGGTCTTCATGTTTAAGGTCTGATTCATTTCTTATCTGGTTGCAATCTGWTCATAGACACCGGAAGACCTACACTGCTGTTGGTGACCATATCTTGGCAGTTGCGCCCATCTTGCTGCCCTGTTGGATTTGTTGTCTCACCTGAACTACTGACTGTGCTGCTCTAGTCATAACTRCTAGGAACGGTTCCCCTTTGAACTTAGCTCTGAAAAGAAAATTGCCTTTTTCTTTCCCAAGAGCATTCCAATTTAGTGTTTTGTCACTTTTTTTTCCAGTGAGGTGCATGAAAAATGCACTGGTGTCTGTGGGTCAACCTTCAGCGGTTTCAGCCACTTCTGGTGGCTGCCCCTAATTCCCTCTCCTCCCAAATGCTTCCTTGGTCCCTTATCCAGCTTGCTTTGCTGCAGACTAATAAAGAACACATGCCTGGACACAAGCATGCATGCCTGATATTATAAATATATATTCTATAAAGGAGAGACATACACATATATCTAAGGCAAAATACAATAACATTTAGGTGGGAATATAGGAGAAGGGAAAAATGTCCTGAAAATAATTGAGATTGCTTAAGCAAATACAATATTAAGTCATGTGCCCTGTAAAGATGCTATTTTTTGTATAAAGGTTCTAGTAAGGTCTAAGAACTTATTAATTTAGACTATAAAACCTTGCAAAAAAAGGTCAACACGTACAGTCATCATATTTATTTCTCTCTTAAAGTCTCTTTAACACTTCCTCTTTAATGGTGATATAATGGTTCCTAAAATAAGCTGGGCAAACCATACCCTGCCCCCTTGTTGAGAAATGTGGTTGATCCAAATGGTATACAGTCAATACATTTGGTTGGTGCGTTTAAGTATAGCACAAGCTAGTGCAAAATAGCATGTGGTGGCGGTGGGGGGTAAATCTCCACAGTAATAATACATTGTGAAGGGGGAAGCCAAACCCTGTCAAAAAGTGTCCTTCACAACAGTGAAGCATCTTCAGAGTAGGATGGAGAACCCAAGATTTCAAATTGGAAAGCCATTGTCACAAACACTTATTATTATTAAATAACCATTGAAAAGCATTCTATAGTGCTTGGTGCTGAAAATATTAAACTACATGCTCTGGCACAGGGGATTGACAATGGAAGACAGGAGATAAGCCCAGGCTGCCAGGGCAGTCTGGGGAACCAATACTGTTCACTGTGTTTCACAAGCATTTAAGGCTGTTCCTAAATGTAGCCCAAGTATTCAGGTGTTGACCTTCAAATAATCAAATGTAAAGAGACCACTGAACCTTAATGCCAACTGGTTTGACTAGGAGTGTCGAGTTTGGTTTTGTGTACGTATATCAACTCACGATCACAGCATAGCTCCAGTTACTGAGGCAACTTTTCTAATGGAGCAGTCACTAATTTTGCTACCAGCCCCAGCCAGGCAGGGCTTGCTGATGCCTGCCTGATCTACAGAGTGAATAAGCACAAGGCACCTTTACACATTAGTCTGGTTAGCGACATATGCAAAAACACACCTCAGCAAGCCCTGACCTAATATCAATGATAAGAACAGAGCTCCTCCTTGCAAAATCTCACATCAACCCTGATAGGAAAGATGCTGCCTAATCATTTGTCCTYCTGTGGGACCGCATACCCTGTAAGATGTGGCCAATTTAATAGCAATCTCAACACCCTGCTTGGAACCACTTTAGGGAGGCAAAGTTAACTGGGAGAATCTGAAAACTCAGGTTGCTTATTTTTGTTTGTAAATCTGAATTGCTACAGAGCTTGTTATGGCTTAGTCCTTGGCACATTGCTGTGGCAAAGGGTGCCAAAACTGGATGAAAATTTGTTTTGACTTTTGTTTGCAATTTTCCACTTCTAGTAAGAGCCCTTCAATCTTTAGGACCACTTGTCTGCCCTGGGCACTGCTGATCTACTTGCTTTCAAAGTTTTATGTCTCTAACTGTTTAGAAAGGCAGGAAAAAGCTTTAAAATGAATCATGGTTTTGCAATGGTTTAGATTAGGTATCCCTGAACAAACAGGGAGAAAAAAAGCTTCTCTGGGGAACACGGTTTAGTTTCGCTGTCTAGGCTACGTGGCTCAAATGCACTAACACAGTCAYGTGAGAGCGAGGAGTGTTAAAAATTGAGATACTTTCCCTCGGGCATGGCTGTATCCCAGATCTCCTGGATCTGAGGAACCTGAGTGGCTTAGCTACCCCAACTGCTAATTTTAGAGGAGAATTACGGGATCCTGTTAGGCAACAGACATCCCAGACCGTGAATGCTCACATCATGCTGAATTAGATGCTTGTAATGAATATATGAAGAGTTTTCTCATGCAAGGCTGGTTTTATGAAGGCAGATACCCTTGGCCATGTGAGGAGGAAAAGGATATGATATGAAAGGTTTGATTATTTTTTTTCTCCTTTCCCCTAGCTCTTGCTAGTTTAAACCAGGGACTGGGTATATCAGTTTTTAAGCAAATACATCTTTTATGGGTATATTAAACTCTGAGCATCCGGCAAATGGAGCTTTCTTCAAAAAATGTTRAGACTTCTTTTAGCTCAGTTCAGACTGCATATTTTCACCTCCATTTGCAAAACTACAGAAAAGTAATTTCTGATTAGCAGATTTWACTTAATGTGTTTAAACACACACAAAAAGCATCTGGTTGAAATGGCACTTTTAGTCATGTGCACCAAATAGGGAAATACACTTAAGAGACCTGGTGATCAAACACAGGGATGCATATAGGGAGTGAGGAGAAGAGCTTTTTTGCTAGTTCATAGATCTGTTGCATTTTAAAATAAAAGATTAACAGAAGATGGAAGAGGGAGGTCTTGGAGAAAATGTGCAAGCGCAACCCAGAAAAATACAGGTACTTGAATTGCATCACATTTGCTGCTCTAGCCTGATAAAAAATAAAATGCAAACATTTTGCAGRGGCAATTATCTAGTATCTCTGCATCTGTACTTAGGAACTTCCTTTAACAACATGAGAAGCTATATATGACTACAAATAGAAACATGATATACGTAACAAGGTAGCAGTCTGATATTACTCGGAATATAATATACAACTTGTTTATGTTAACCCTCAAATATGAAGAGGTGCAAAGTATCATTGTTCCTCAATGGTTTTGAAGGGAAACATATTACATATTAAAAAGTTGCAAGATTGCTTCTGGATTTGCTGTTACAAAGCTGCAGCAGCTCTCTGCCAATGATCAAGTACACACTGCAAATGGGATGCAGTGGGATGGAGCTGTTAGATCACGATTCCCCTTAGTCACAGCTATCACAATACAGAATAAGARGGAAGATTTGTTCACAAAACTGGTAGGACACTTGCTGCAGAATGGACAAGTGCTTATGGCAAGTTGCAAGGCAGTCCATTTTCATCTAGTTCCCACCACAGAAGATTGATATAAATAAAATCTAAATAGAGAACACATTTCACAGATGCCAGCAGTGAAAAGGACTTTGTCAGTCTAATGAAAAGATATCAATTTTCTCCACTTTATTCAATAAATTGTGAGTCATTTTCTAAATGGATTAGATTAAAGGAAAGTTCAAACTCCCTGCGAGAGAGACTAGTGCTAATGGAGGCTTTAGGCAATGGAAATAGCACAGGGGTAGGTAAAATCTTTTAGTTTTTTTTTTTTTTTTTTTTAAAAGACTGATCCAAACTTGAATCAGAATAACTCTTTGCTCACCTATTCCTTTTGAAACACAGTCATGGGTTGAATGAAGACTGTAGTTTATCCTATTTTATTTGGATGCCATGGGATGCAGAATGAATTATAGGAGTGGGAGTGCACTTTGAGGAGGATAATATGGCAGGGAGAAGAGCATGTCATCTGTAGGACTATGCGTTTCATAAACAGACCAAGATATCATTTACTCTGGGAGTTGTAGAGCAGTGGTCTGATAARGTTAAAGAATACAAACTCAAAACAAAAGATTTCAGGTTGAATAATACTGCCTAGGAGAAATACAGGATGTTTTCTACTGGGAGTCCATCGGTATATCTCCTTTAATTCAATCTTCTTCAATTTTAGAAGCATCAATCTAATGTTCACCTGGTGTGTAATACTTTGCAGACTTTGATAACAGACCTCTCATAATGCTGGAAAAAAACAAAATTTCTCTGTGTTTAAAATATAAGCACAGTGCAGTCACTGTGGCAAGTGATTTCTTGCATCTCCAAATTGCCTCAGATCCAATTTTGCTGGGTAAATTTTGTTTTTTCATAGTAGTAAGCATTTAAGAGAGATCATGTTTATATTTTTCTTCTAGAACTTTTTAAATAATTCAGTGGTGCAGAAACTTTCAGGAGAAGAATTTAAAGGTTTTTCCCTCATCCTGAATTCTTGCTCTTTCAATGCTATATATTCAGTAGTCAGGGTAGGATCTTTTTTGAAAGTGTAGCAAGTGTATGAAGAACTATGGGCTGCATTAAAATACATATGTAAAATAGCAAGCGACAAATCAGATTCAAAGAATTTCTGAGCAATTTTCTCTTAAGATTTGCATAAACAGTAAAAATAGTGCTAATTCAACAGCATGAAAAGACTTGCTAGTAAAAAATCAGTTGTATTTCTGTTTTCTAGCAGTTGGCATACTAATAGGTAAATTGGAAAAATGACAGAAGCGAGTGATACACTTCTCCCCTAATAACATGGCTAATAAAGACAATGTTGGCCTGGGAATCAAGCTCCTGAGGTTTGCTTAATCCTGCCTCTGCTTGTGACTTTCTCAAAATAACAACATCTTGTTGCTGTCCAGATTTTCCATCTGTAATTTTATTTATTGATTTGTTGATTTTTTTTTTCTACACTATATTGCAGCAGTTTGGGATTGCCTTTTTTGCTTGTGTGTTTGTGCAAGAGCTAGAATTGTCTTGCACTGRGGCTGGGTATCCTAGCTGCTATGATGATAAAAATTAGGATCAAGACTTGTTCCTCCTAAGTAACTGAAAAAGGGCAGAGGCCRAGAAAATTAATGCAGAGAAAAAATCTAGGCCTACAGCTCAACCTATGAGTTCTTAAAAATCTCAAATTTTATGGTGGTACAAAGCGAAGGCACCAGATGCTCACATGTATGTTAATGTGAATGTAGGTGGCCAAAATCCTTTCCCAACGTATATGGGGAAAAATGATCTTTTGTATGCCCAGGAGACCCATCTGTTCTTCATTGACTGAAGTTTTGAAGAGAATCTGCCCCTCCCTGAAGAAGAAAGCTGACAGCAGGCTGATAAAATATTTGCGCATTTTAGCAGTGTTATTTACCTCCTATTTGAGCTGTTGCTAGCCCAGTGAATGCTTCATCTCATTGTTATATATTTAATGAAATGTCAATGAGCTGTAGCATAATTATATGTTTTTTGGAGAGACAATAAGAAGCTGCTTATGAATATTCACGTACATGTTTCAGGCCAGGTCTGAGGACTGGCAAGCTATCAAAGAAGATGCCTCCACATAGTGTTAAATTTTTATTAATAGTAATTCATTAATAAAGTGAAGGGCCGAGGGAGCAGAGAGCCAGAAGAGCCAAGCTGGAGGAGGGGGATGAGGTTTGGGGTGGCCTTGCAGCATTGCTCCTCTGGCTGCTGCAGGTAGCATCGTTCAGAAATAAGTTGTTGTTGTTGTGCTGATGCTGCAGGGCTGTTTCCCTCACCATCTACACTGGGAAGTGACTGTTGAAGCAAAGGTGCAATTGCAATGCAGGAGAGAACACCTAGGAGGGACAATTATTGCTTGTTTCTGCATTAGAAACCCATGGGCTGTTTAGGGTCTGATTCAACAATTAATGAAAAAAGAGGGGAAAAAAATCCTAATGTTTTGGTGGGCTTTGAGCCATATCTGGCATCTGTAACACTTGTCCTTTGCTCAAGCATGAGCACCCTGCATTCCAGAAGAGTGGCTGCAGCGAGGCAGGAGGGAAAAKCTGCAGGAAGGGCTCGGAAGTGGGAGAGTCTGTTAGGAAATTTTGACCGAATTAGATGCCAGAAGCCCAGCTAACTTAGTGGCAAAATGCTCTGTGAGACAAAACAGAAAATGAATAAATCATATAAACGTAATGCCTTTATAAGGCATAACAAAGCATGCATAATATATTCGGTAGTTATCAGTTCTGAAATTATGATGCTGCCCGTGTGCAAATCCTGTAGTATTTGTTTCCAGTCCACTGAATATCCCTGTAAACAAATAAATAAGGAAAATATTTCCTTTGAGACTGCAGAAATTTATACACAAAATTATTAGGTATTATTAATCAATGAAAAACACCTTTTTTTTTTAGTTTTGTGCATGTGTTCCTAGGGGAAAATCACTCCTAACATGCAAGATTTTTGCATGGTCCTTGTTTTTCCTGTAAAAATATGAAGGCCTTTATGYGTTAAAGACTTAAGGCTGAATACCATGATTTGAGTTCCATAGCTTTGAAAGTACTGAAATTCGTGGCTGAGGATTCAGAGCTTTGACCAGGATAGTTAAAGGCTATTAAGCGAGATGTCTGCTGCTGAGGAAATTGTTGAGTAAAGGCGAGAGAAGTGTCAAAAGACCTGAAAGCAGAAATGTCAGAGCTCAGTGTGAGAAGTAAAAGGGCAATGCTTKTCCTAAAACCAGAATTTCGAGGAATTTTGGAGAGGTTTGTGCAGAAGAGGAGTGAAGTGCGTTAAGCCACCTGCTAGTCTCACTTTAGAAAGGATGTGAAGGATAAGAAGAGCTAGAAAAGTCATAACTTGGAAGTCATTACAATAACCTAGTGGCTTTAAAAGAACAAGCRTATCACAGTTGGTCTGAGCCTTGCWCTGTCTTGACCAGTTTTGGCAGGTTTAGCACTAGCAATGTGCCCGGGGGCCTGCTGCTTTTCCGTGGGACTAAATACACATTTATGGATGCTGGCGCCTGCCAGGACAGGTCCATCAGGGCTATGCTGAGCACACTTGGTGTACATGTGGCTTTTGCTTTCTTCACAGGAGCTGAGTTGCTGAACTGGTCCRCCGCTGGTGATTAAAATATCGCTCACGTTGTTGAGTTCATTCGCACCTGACCTAAGGCCTCATAATACATTCATAATCTGTACTCTTTCCCCCAAAATATCCTGTCTCTTGTGTCCTGTATCCTAATAAAAACTCACAAAGCTAATGTTATCCATGGACACTCATGCAGAGTGGCTGTCACTTGCATTCCAGGGATGCACTGCAGTTGGATTTGTGGGGCAGGAGGGGTGCAGGTCAAAGTCAACCTCTCAACCTCACTCCAGGGATGCCCCGAGATGCTCGAGGGAGGGACAGGAACAGACCTTGGTGCCTGCCTTGTTGCCCTGGCTATTGATGGTCCATAATAATCAAAGGCAGGTTCATAAYTGACTGATTTAGAGCTATTGGAGTGTTATTTATCTCTGTCCCATGACCTCGCATTGCAAACATTGGTCAGATGCTCCAGGCTCTCCCACTCACAAATGAGGAAGTATGAGAGACCTCCTGGTCCTAAGGATGGTGCTGTTTGTAGAGTGCAATGTCATGCACACCTCCACCCAAAAGGCAGAGCCTGCAGGTATCACCGGGAGCTTTTAGTTGGCTATCTATAACTTTATTTACTTGTAACTATTTCTGCTCAGAAGAGAAGCAAAGGTCTAAACTTYCCATGCATAGAGGATTGCTTTTGGGCCCTATGGTATAAATAATACACTATCACTTAACTGTCTACAGTCCAGCTTTCAAAAGGTGTCACAGAAGGACACTCTTTAAAAAATTTTATGGACTGAGCTGTTCTCAAAGGTTATATTAAACAAGCCACAAGCTTCTCCACAAGGTAATTACTAATTTCTTAAAAGTGTTGTATTCATTCCAATCTTTTTGTTCAGTAATGTAAGGCAAGTCTACTTTTTAAAGATTAAAGAACATTTTTGGTAAACAAATCCCAAGCTATTACTATAAATTACATCATGCATAAGCTTGACATGATAAATTTGGAGATATTTCAGTGCAGCTATGCTAGTATAATTGTAACCAGAACTGCAAGATTGAACAAAAATTGATGAATTTAGCATACAATGCTTTGTATTACGTTATCATAGTTTAATTACTGATTCAATATGCTTGGAATAAGAGAAGCAGGCAAATACTAAATTATAAAATCTTCTTAGTCAGATTTAAAAATAGTGTGAATCATGAGTGGATATTAGAATGACCTTAACTGACAAACATTTCTTTGAAATTATGTTTTCCTTCAGTGCTCATAATATTTATTTACTCCAAAGCAATTTATAGAGCTTTCTGTTAATGGGCACTTGAAATTTCATGGCAGCGTTGGTGTTGGCACCGCTCATTTCTTCTTGCCTCCATTCAATTTAACTCAGAGATAATATTTTAAAAGTTGAAAATTCACTGTCTTTTATAGTGAGTTTTTTTTTTTTTTTTTAATCTCAGAATCTAGGAACAATCCCTGGATTACACTTCTAAGTCTTTACTACAAATAAGTTATCTGATGACCTTACTCGGCATTCTTTAAAGGGAATAATCCTGAATTTATAGAAGGATCGTTATTTCTTATGTTTGAGATTCACAAGATGCGTTTTCCAGGAGAAATAGGGTATTTCAGGAGTCTCCTGTGTTCTGTGGCTGGCTGATTCTTAGGGGTGAGCCTGCAAACACGGCCTCATTGTTACAAAGAGCAGTTTAGCATTTGGGTTTTTGCAAACATCTGTCCTTGTTCTAGTTGATCTCATTAATGTTCATACAAAATGAATGTAAATGGAGCCTGTGCATGCCCAGTGCAAATTCTTATCCAAATCTGCACACGTAATTAGTGTAAAATGTTTTGCAGGTGTTCAGCTCTGCCAGTTGCAGGATGCATGCCAGTCGGAGCCCTCTGAAGACGCCTGTCTAAATGAAGGTACTGCAAATTGCTCTGGTTGCTAATACATGGAACAGGAAGCTGTTTTAGACAGACTCTTATAATGCTTTTTGTTCATCTTTTTAAAGCAAAAACTTTACAAACAGCTGCAAGGTTGAGATAGCTTTCTCACACTGACTTCTGCAGGTATTTCAAAGTTTAGAAGCAGATCAAACTGGAAAGGTTATTGTCTAGTGAGTTACCTAAATMTGGGCATTATGGGGCAGTCCTTGGGCTAGTAAATCTCATTTTCTGCTTTAGTAGTATTCACCAGCAGAAGAGAAGATGGTAGAGAAGAGAAATTGGGCACTGCGTGAATATCCTACAGGCTGAATACATGGAGCTGATCCTCCTGGAGGTAAATCTCTRTTTTTTTTTTTTACTCTCAGCATCCTGAGTTCAGTCGGAGACTTTGTAGCATGGATGATATTTATCCACCCAGTGTAACCATGAACTAACTTTACAAAGTGCTCAAGTAATCTCAGTGTCTGCATCAAGATGCTCCTGGGGCAGAGGGCTATAAAGAAGCTCATGGTAAAGGTGGTTAAGATGACATACATTGCATTTGCCATGCACTTTCTCATGGATAAGCTTAATATTAAGTTACCTGGATTCCACAGAACTAACCCTGCTCCTGACTGGCATCTACCATTTATAATGAGTAATACTGTGACAGCCCAACATGACCATGTGCACCAAGACTAGGACTCAAAGGAAGGAAATATCTACAAAGTGAGTTTTAACCCATAACCTCACTCTACAACTTTGCAAAATCAGAGCTCCGGAGGCTTTGTTTCATGTGGAAAAGAATTTCACTGTTTTAYGTGGGGAGGTTTTTGCTTTTTTGCCTGTCATCTTGGATAACAAATCCCCCTGATCTGCTCAGGTTTATCTGCCATAGAGTTGCAGGATTGATATTCATCCCAGTACTGCTTACAGTATCTGACTTCTCATTCGATCAATTGATCTGTGCAAGTGATTTCTTGTTTCACTTTCTCCAGGCTTCTCTCCAATAACTTTATCTCCTTCCCTCTCCGTAATTCTCTCTCTTCCACTGTGAACCCAAAGCCAAGGCTGGAAACTTGTGGCTCTTCCCACCAGATAATGAGCAGGAATAATTATACCCATTTCTGGACACCCCCTACAATAATGTTCTTGCCGTGGCAAGCAGCAGCCACCCTTTGGGTACAAAAAATRTCTTCAGACTTCATATCTTTCAATAACGATATAATATGATAATTTATTATGAATGCCTTTTGCATGGGCTTCTTCAAATATTTATAACCTCATTTAAATAATTAATATAGCAGACTTAATAAACTGTTTATATTCACAAAAAGAATATAAATTCCAGGAAATGTTCTTCAGGTACGAGACACCACAGGTAGACCACATGAATCAAAAATAGTATCTTGCATCTAAAGTTTATATAACCTTTTGTGAAGTTTCCTAAGGGTGTCCTCTTGGTGGGAAAAGAAGAATTTCCACGGAACTGGTTAAGCCGTGCACTGTGCAGACCCTTTTAGGAAGGAAAAGGGAAYGGCCCTTTATTAGCCTAGGGATTGTCAAGAGTGAGATTTATCCAAAGACACAAAATGCAGTGTATTAATTAAATATGTCAACATAAGCCCTTTTTATTTTAAATTTTGAGCTATTGCTGCTTCATGCCCTTCTCARGAAAGGGAAAACGACTTTTATTCACTGGGACAAGTTTTGCATTTATTACCACAGCAGGTCATTATTTATTCATACACAAGCTATCTAAGTGAGCCTGTGACCATCTTAATATGGTTAATAACAATCAAATCCTATTAACAAAAGCAATTATCTCACAGGAATTGAGCAAGACAGAGCTCTCCACAAGTCCTTTAAATTCCCTGCACGGTCCCACCTATTTCCTCCTCTGCCTTCTAAAGTCAGATTGAGCATGTGATTTTTGGAGAAATCTGGAAGGGCATCACATTCAGGCTACTGTGGAGCAAAGGGTGGTATCTTCTTTCATGTCTCCCATRCCTTTGTGTGTCCCTTTCATATTTTGGGGGAAATAAGACCTCTACTTACTGGTTGGTATCACCTATTATGCATGGGGTGGAAGAGGGATTGAAGTTGCACTATAGTCAAACTGACTTCAACAGGCATCTTGATAGCTTTTCTCCCCCAAAACATCATCCATCTGTGCCATACTGAAAGCTCAGTTCTCATGCCTGCTTCCCATGTTGCTGCTGGCTTTTGACACGAGTACTGCACGAAAGGGGAGATGGGATTTACTTCCTTGAGCTGTGTCAGCTGCAGCAACACTTGTATTCTCACATCTTCAGCAACTGGCACAGACATAACTTCCACTCAAGTACATAGACCACTAAAGAAAATATTTCCCACTATCTGCCAGGCAATAAGCAGTAGCTACTGCTGGCCAAAGGCCTCAAAATGTGCACATATGCAGGTGTATAACCTCTTTGAGKACCTTAAACTTCCCCAGCCCCACCTTGGTGCAAGCAGGTGAGCACAGATCTATCCAAAAGAATATCACCAGGCAGGGTGAACTCAAAGTCATGTCCCAAAGCCAAGCTTTTTATACAGGAAGCTGAAAGAAGAGAGATTTCCTTCACATCATTTCCTTCATTTCACAACATTTCCTTCACATCCCATCACATCCCATCACAATCACATTTTGCACGACGATCATGGACATTTGAAATATTAAACAAAGACTTTATCTTCTAACTTCATGTGCTATATGAGAACTCCAGGGTACCCTGTCCTACATACACCTTCTCTGCTGTGCCAGTGTAACCCCTTAGCAATCACCAGCTTCATCCCCGGAGAGCGCTTAAGCGAGCAAACCAGCGCTGATAGCAGGGAAAGAACAGAAAAGCGACAGTATGCAAATTGCACCGTGCATGCTATAATTACTAATTCCTAGCAGAGCAGATCACAGTATTTCACGCTTATCCCATGTAATTCAGTCASAGCAGTATTCGTTTTACTATTAATTTTAATAGAATAATTACCTTTCTAAGGAAAAAAAAAAGAAACTATCCTTAGAGGGTCAGATCCTCAGGTGGTGATGCTATGGTGATTTATGCTACTTTGACGCATTTTGGAAGCTTTCTTTTTTCTTCCTTTGAGAAGGGATTCAGCAACTGACTCATTGCCAGGCACACCTCTGTAATCCACATTGAATGAAGCAAAGGGAGGGAGCAAAGAAATACAGAGTAGATGGTAAAATCCATGTATGTCTGCTGTATATGTGTATGCTGACTAGGTGCGTATATATGCACACATATACCCACTGGTGCCTTCACCACGAGTGCTCAGTTTGTTCCATGGTCTATCTGATGACAGGGGTAGTCCCCATAGGGATTCATGTTTCTGAATCTATAACACTAAGTGTTTGGCTCCAGCTCTGCAAAATAGCAAGAAATTTGGGATTCTGGTAAAAATCCATGCTGAGTAATAACTGAGAGCAGTCTTTAAACCATGAGCTGTATAAATGACCTACAAAATAAGGAGCAGGCATACAGTATTACCATTTCAAGAGCCCAGGGAGAGATACAGAAACCACTCAAATTTTGCTCTTGGCCAACTTGGAAATTTGACAGGCATATCTCATCACCTGCAGCTCCTGGGTTTCATGTACATCTGAGAACAAGCTCTGGCAGTAACCTGCAGGTATTTGCTGCCCTCATGCCCTTTCTGCCTTGCTTCTCCTGTTTTTTTTCCTGACCTTTTTTCCATTCTCCATTTTCAGGCCTGGAGGAGCAGCTGCAGCAGATCTACCCGACTGCCAGGCTTGGGGTGGCGGAGGAGGAGGGAGGACTGAAGGAAAGTCAAGAGTAGCTCCCAGGACCTGCTGGGCAACTTCTGGTACCTCCTTTGTGCTTTCTTGGCCTACAGGRACAAAACTGAAGATCAGATGAGTTTTTCTTTTTCTTGACCATGCTATTCTGTGAGGTAGGCAAAGAAGGATTTTGAGCACATACTGATGATTTTCCATCCAGTTAGGCCAAAATTCACTAACAGGCTACAAATCTATTCTCCTGAGGCCGAGAGCAACTTCAGTCACATGGCTGTGTAATTCGGGGGAAAATTTACATGAACCTCGTGCATGGATATAGTTTAGCAAGTCCTAAAGACTAAAGCACCTCTTGTTGAGATCCCAAGTTCTCCATCAGCTTCAAGCTGTTGGAGGGGAACGCTAAGCTGCTTGTGGTCCAAAGTGAGGGTAGAGCACCCACCAAAAGCCTCATCTGCCATGATGTCTGTGAGTGTGCAGAAGTCTTTCTGCGAGGCTGGGCTTCCAGCTGTTGTAATTCAGATGCATCAAGATCCTGCCTTAGATTAAATTCAATTGCATAGGAAATTGCTGCTGTGATTAATTGAGTTTGTGGCCTCATCTACATCTATGTGCCCTCTTTTTGTGATTAAGATAATCCATTGCTTAAAGCGTAAGTTAAAATACACATCAGTGTATGAGTCTGTGGTGTTGCAATTGAAGTTTCTAGTTCTTAAAAACAAAAAGAATTTCAAGGTAATTGTTTCCTTTATCTCTGCTAAGGATTCATATTCAACTATTTTATTTCAGGGCTCTGTTTAAATTGGAAACACTATAGCATTGTATGCAAAGAGAAATCAATCTCAGAGAGGAGAAAAAAGAAGTACCAAATATAGATTAAAAAGCTGCCTCTCCAAAGATTTTGAAATATGAGAGGTCTGGCTCTGCATGTAAGATTAATGACAGCTACGTGTGTGATGAATAGTTCAGCTCAAATCAGGGGAAAGTTTCACCCTAAGTATCTGCTGTTCCCAGCATTGAAACTCTAATATCATCTAGTCATACAGCAGGTGCTCACAGTTTTCTTATTCTYCCAAACTGCACAATGAAATGAGCAACAAAGAGAAATAATATGTATATTATAATCAATCCACATCACTTTRTGACAGAAAGGTAATTTCTCTCTCTGGATATCTTTTTTCATTTTTTTTTTTATACATGGAAATACACTGGCTTTGTTCATTTCTTATTAAGAAATGTAGATATGGCACCAGTGACAGACTTGTCTCACGTAGTGACTTACCAACGGAGCTATTCTTGTACTTCAAATTGTATGTCTTTTTTTTTTTTTTTGGAGAATGGACAAAATGAGTATTCAGTCTCTTTGCATTCACAGCTCAATCCATGGCCACAGAGTGCTCAAATGCTTTGATTTTTTGCATTGGGACCTCGTGGGGAGACCTTCCAGCTCTTCATAGGAACAACAGTCTGGCCCAGGGAAGTACAGAATCAGGCCAAAACGTCTTCTCTAGCAGTWGATCTTGTCCAAGATTTTGTATTTTAATAAAAATGAATTATTCAAACAGGATCATCTTTTTTTTTAATTAAATGCAGGTAGAAAGTGTTGAATTAAGACAGGTTTTGGTCTCCAAAGGCTTTGGCAGGAAGCTTGTGCTACAGCAAGGTCAGTGCATCTTTACCCGGCACTTCCCTGTGACTTTTTAGCACCTCCTCTGCAAGAATCTCAGAGCAGTCTCCAAGCCTCGACCCCATAAAATCCTGCCAACATGGAAGGGAAAGCTGCTCCAAAGGACAATGACAGGCAGGATACAAATATCCTCTATCCATTGGGGGAAAAATAGGATATGTTTGTGTCACCTCTCATGGAAAGGAATAAAAAGGCACTCTCAAAATCTTTAGAAATTATTGTAATTTTTTTTTATATAACTATAAAAAGAAGGTGTTTTCTAATGATAAAAAAAAAAAAAATCTGACCCAAGAGAGAGTTCTAAATATATCCTTTGGGTCTGGATAGAAATTCTTTACAAGCTAGCGAGTTATGTAAACTTTTTCAAGTCATTGTATTCTCTATTGCTCTCACATGGAGTGAGTTGGTGAAAATGAAGTGTATCAACATTAATATTTTTGTTTTATATCTCAACTCTTAATTTAGAAAACTGCTGATGGCAACTAATTCAAGTGGCCATATATGAGACGTAGATGACTCACTTGAAGCACTCCCTGTTTGAAAGTGAGCTCCTAAATACTAGTTTGGGTCAAAAAGAGGTGGAGGAGCAGGCTTTGGCTGCATCTTCATTAGTGCAGTCTAGTATGTCATGTGCTCTGGGGATCTCTTCAGTAGATGACAATCCCTTAAAACACTGCATTGCAATCAGCATCTCTACCTATATCTGAAAGGGAGGGGAGATGGAAGACAAATGTCTAGAAATGGCTGTGAAATGGCGCTTTCTTTTTTAATCTTTATTTTTCYTTTTTCAGTGTTGTTTTTAGTCTGGCTTGRAGCATTGAAAGAGATGGGCAATAGTGACATGCGTGTGCAGTATCATTTCCTCAGCTAGAGAAKGCTGGATAATTCCCAGACAGTTCTTAGCAGGACCTTGCTAAATTCCTGTGATGGGGAGTGGAGTCAAATCRGCTCCACTAAGCTAATATAAGTTTACAGCACCCCTAATGGTCTGTCCACGACTGATCTTAGTGATGCATGCTGCGCTACGTTTTTGTTCTGCAAGAATAGAGGAACAAATAGGACTACAGAAAAAAGGGCCACAGGTGCTTCTTCTGTCATTTTTAAGAAAGCCAGCTTTGCGGGAAGTCATCCATACTGCATGCAAAAGATAATGTACTGGGATAAGATTGAAGGCTTGACATTTAAATTGCAAGGCTGAAATTTTTATGCATTTTTGCATGCATGTTGTTATGACTAYGTGGGAAGGTGAAGGATGGCAACAAGGAAGTGGAGGAGTATTCGTGTTCTGATGATAGCTTGCAAAGGTGAGAAGTTGATCTTTACATGGCTGTTGAGCTTTATAAAATGCATCTGTTTATCACTGAGGACAAAGAGATGGTTATCTCCTGGGTTAGCTGCAAMCATTGGAAGATGTGTGCATATAGATTGAGAGGCTTGACATTCATACTGTATTTCCAGGGACACCATGAAAACAGCTTTCCATTTGCAGACATAACTTGTGGGTTCTGCTCTCCATAAAATGAATGGCAAACTTCCACTGGAGCTCAGTGCTTCAGCTGATGTGGCCGGTCCTGCCAGCAGTGACATTTTGAGGAACTCCACCAAGGTACCACCAGGAAACTCTTCAGACTGAATAGCAAGAGTTGAAACAATGTGTATTGCATTGACAAATTCAGGTTGAACAGTTATGCAAAGAATAGATAACCCTTATCGGAAACTTCTCTAACTGAATTACACTTCTGGATTTGTGTAACATGAAGAAAAACTTCTGGCTTTAATTCAAATTTTTCCATAAACACAGCAGATTATACAGAATACAGCAGAAATTGCAGTCTTCAGCCTAACAACACTGTGAATGTTATACATTACAGTAGATAGACTTCTGCCAATGCTATAAGGTACAATGGAATTTTTTTTTTTAAATAAAAAATATAAAAATCTCATTTCCTTGATTCAACTAGGAGATGATGATTATAAATATGCTTTCAATATGCATGACAAATAAAGGTAGAATTGAACACTAAATCCACCAGCATTTTATAATACAGGACTTCTAACCAGAAATCCAATCTGTTATCTCTCTAATTCTGATTCTGTCTCTTTCTATCTTCTTTTATTTTGTGATGACTGAATTTGATTGAGAATTAGTTTGCTCCATTTAATGCCCATTCATGTGTTTGTCTGAGACTTTTTACTTTATTTCCCTTTCCTGATGCATATGCATATAATGCGTAACCTGTAGTTCAAAAGGTTTTTATGGTGACAGCAAACCAGGGAAAGAACTTAGTGTGCTGCACTGAGCTTGTCAACAACCTTAGCATTAATTCTGTTTTAGCGTATACATCTCACTTCAAAACACTGAGGAATCAGTGCAAACATGTATCTAATGCAAACATTTGGGATCGTATGTTTTCTTTGCTGCTATTCTTAATACATTGCTATAGCTTAGTTCTACAAATTCYCTGTTTAACATTTGGTGGAATGGTACCCATCTCGTCCTTCTCCACCCTCAAGGAACCATGTCAACTGCTTAAAGGATGTCTTAGAATGAATCTTTGCTTGCTCAGTGAGTGGTATGTACCACTTTGCACCATTCGATCACGAAGAGGGCACTCAGATATGCTCTTGTCTAAACATAACATGCAAGTTGTACTGCAGACAGACTAACCTGGTACCCTGGAAACAGTAGATTTCATTTGGATAAAAAGGCGGTTCTCCTCCATGGTTCACAGAGAAAGATGCTTTTAACCTTTTGTAGACAGAAGGATGAAGCACACTGCAGACACTTTCTGTGCGACAGTGATGAATACTCTTATAATTGCTGACAGTGGCCTTGCCAGAGATAAAGGGAGACTGTTGTGAGGACACCTGAAGAGACTTAAATTTAAAGTGTTTTCTTGGCCATTGGCTCCCTGTGTCCACAGGGGCATTTCAGCAACTTTGCAATTCTCTTCCTTAGGTATACCATGGGCACAACACCACTTTTTCCCTTCTGTTTAAAATACGAGACTGGGTAGTCCATGGGCACCAGAGCATCAACTAGAATGGCCCTCCAAGGAAACCCTGCTGGGAGCACCAGGGTGTTGGTAGTTGCAGTTGCTCACTGTACGTGGTACAGCTTTAGGACCTCCTCTCTGCCTTCCAGCCTTTCCTTGGAAAAGCATTTAATTCCTTAAAAGCATTCAAGAGCCTCTCCTCCCTGTTATCTTTCATTTTTCTTTCTTTTTTTCCTTCTTCTCTATGATGAATTACCTGTTAACCAAGATAATGTGACATGGAATAATTGTCAGAGGTTCATTCCTATCAGCCCTTTTGATGATTTGGAAGTTTTAAAATTTGTACAGGCAGCTTTTTTTTTCCAAAGGTACTGAACTTAGAAATCAAATATGCTCACAGCATAATACCTGTTATCCACGTCTAGTAATGGARAGAATCATGGACAGATGTAGGTCAAGATTTCAGAGAAAAGCTTGCTAGATTTGTTTACACTATGTAGAGGCAAATAACTTGACTTTCAGAGGGAATATAGGTCAGCAATTTTTTAGAAAACGAAACTTCTATGAAAGTCTGTCCACTTGGTGCTCCATCATTACACACCACTTTATAAAATCTCAAGTAGACTCTATGCTATACTCCATTTCTGTTATAAAACTGTGCGAAAGGGGCTATACTCATTTCTCACCACAAATCAGAATTAACACTCCTGGAAAACTCCCATTAGCTTGAAAGTAAATTGCCTCATGCCAATATAATGCTATAAATATGGAATAGGACCACTGGCACAGAACTGACATTATTGTAAAATATGAGGCATGCTTATATCTTGGCCCATTTTACTCTGTGTGCTGCTTCAGTAATGCAGCTTCTAAGTCCTCCCGAAGTTTGCAATAATCTCCTAATTTGCATCAGATGTCTAGCCCACATTCAATGGCTTTTTAATGTCCCTGTGATTATAAAGCATAGTGATACTGAGCACACAGTTTTGGCAAGAGGCCCCCGAAATACTTCTTTCTCTTTGCAGTAGTCTCTGAGGAAAACACTACAGGAAATCAAAAGAGTGTTCAAAGACACGTAAAAATAATAAAGGCACTGATATACTGATTTAGGAGGAACTTGTTTTTCTTTTAAAAGTCTATGCTAGGTTAAAAAAACATTTTTATTAGKAATGCAGAGGGAAATATGAGAAACTAAGAGTAATAGCTGTTGGCTGGAGGTGAGAACAAGGTATCTCATCAGCAAGGAGATGGAGTGCTAGAAGTGCATCTAACACATCAGCTTGATCTTAGAGAAGGCAATTACATTGTGTGTTTTGCAGGCAGAGAAAATTTTGGAAGAAACGGGTGACTTGTCCAATGAAGGTAGTAGAAGCCTAAGGCCAGAAGTCAAGAACAAGTCTATGGTCTTMATTTTTAAGCCCTGTGCCTTGTGCATTCGCTGTAACATTGTGCTTCACTGGAAAAAGAAATAGTATTAAAAGATACTGCCCTGAGTGTATCATCCCAAAGAAACTCCATGTGTGAATGGCTGGAAACAAGAATACAAACTGGAGAGATCCTGGAGGGAAAGGCATTGCTGCAACTCTCGTGCAAGTACTAAGACCAAAGCTAAGCCAAAATAGATTGTGCCACTAAATCACACCTCTTTTTGGCAGGGAAAAAAGATTAATCAAGACAGAACTAAAAGTGAGTCTTTGATAAAATGCTTAAGTGGCCACATTTGATCTGCAAATTATTTGCATCAACTAGAGGATGAAAYAGTAGTTTTCCATTATGCTGTAGGAAATAGAGGCTTGCTAAATAACTCTTTTAACTTTCCTCTGGCACTTATTGATTATATCCAATAGAAATTAAGAGAAGAAGGCAATTAAGTTCAAAATTTAATGGTCTTCTGCTCTTGTTAATTTACTGCCTGACCTGATCAATACATCACCCTGGATAACAATCTATTCCAGCAAGTCTTAGCACCTTGAGTGCCGACTTCGTTAAAATTACAATGACAAACAACTAATTTTTAAACAACAAAAAACATGATAAAATAACATATAAAATAATTAAAAATTGGATTATTCGCTGTACTGGTGAAAAAAAAAATCTTAAGTCCAAACTGACTTTTACAACACAGTGCTTGAACTTTGTCAAAATATTAGCTAAGCTCCCATCTCAGCCTCACACAGTCCTCAGCAAATCAAAATCACAAGCACGTTTTAAACAGCTCACGTATATACACAGCAATCCAAAGGAAAAAAAGAAAAAAACTTTTAATCTAGAGGGCAAAATTAAGGTTRAAATGGTAAAGAAAATAACTATGCTGTGCTATAGTTGCTGTGTTTTGTACACATTAAGGTCCTGGGGTGAAGCAAGGCAGCAGAGACTTAACATTTAATGTGCTCTAACAAGATTTAAGTGAAGCTCTGAGGTGATTAGCTTTGGGGTGAGGTCTTATTCTGGATCACTACAAAACTCTGTACAGCCCAGGTGGCCTTGATGGCCCTTGGGATGCTCTTGGTGTCCTRTCCCTGTGGAAACAATCCTTTTGGAGGATGATAGTGGTACAGGTAACGTGCAACCGGTGATGGAACCTGCATTTCCTTGGCTTCCCAGYGAGCATCTCCATCCAGAGAGGGATCCATCGAGCAGCTGTATGTGTGTGCCTCCATGCATGCATGGTGCTGGCTGAATTGCATCACTTCCCCACTTCCCCCCCCCCCCCAAAAAAAAATTCAGTATGTCAGCAGAGAATCAAGCCAAAACATGACCTTTTTAATTTTTTTTCCTGAAAAATACCCTCTTTCTTGATGAGCTGTATCCCTACCAGCATTCATTGTGTAACCAGCACACCATTAATCATAATGAAACGTTTTCATTTATTTTGACACCAAAGAGAGATTAAATTGGAAGGAAAGAGTATTTCGGATTGGACTGAAAAGAAGTCTATCGGAAGCTCTTCTAATGAGAATTTCCCCCAAAATGGCTGTAAGACAAGACCTCCCTGAACTGATCTCTACTGCCCCAGCCTTTCTATATGTTTTTAGCTCATCCTTCATGGATATAGTAACGGATGCAGCAAAAGAGACTCAAACATTATATGGTCTGTTTCTTTTTAATCTATTTAGCTTCTCTGTTGTATTCTTGGTAACCAAAAGAAAAAACAAAACAAACAGCTGAAAATGTTGTGGGAAGCAGCCAGCATTAGCACCCTTTGGTGGATTGTCATGCACCCAGAAGCAAGCAAATGTGAAGGTAGCCAGACCCAAGCTGTGTTGCACAAGTACTAACACAGCTGATTTGTATTCTAGAGAAAGCCACGTTTAGCAAGACCTACTATTTCAGGAGAAGCTCACAGAAGCTCCTGAGCTGCCTCTGGAGCACATGGATGCTGCAGGAAGCCATGCCCATAATTCTGCTTAAATCCTACTGACTCAGCAGCGGCAGAAAGGGCTCCGGCTGCTCCTTCTGCTTCGGCACTGCTGTTGATCCTGGCCACACATTTTCCTCCATATCCATGGCTGCTAGACAGCYGTATTTTTGGCGAGACAGGTTAAAAAAAAACAAAGGTCCACAGAATAACAATCCTAAAATCACTTATGATGGCCACCAAAACCAGAGCTGGCATCCACAGTAGTGATGAATAGGTGGTATAACAGGTCCTCCTCATCTTGGAGATTTTTTATAGGGTTTTTCACTAATGATGTGCTGTTGAAACTGAAAGCCCATATTTATCACCTTGTATTTATCGTAACGGTGATCCCTCTCTGTTATATTTGCTTCTTATCTTATTCTATGGAAAGCAAAGCCCAGCAAATGCAATTTGTGAGCAATTTGTTTGATTTAGGAGTGTRTATATATATATATATATWTWTWTWTTTTTTTTTTTTTCGTCCATGAACAATCTGCTCGGTGTGCTGATTGCAATTTAGTTGTTTAAAATTAGTGAGAGAAAAAAAAATTAAAAGGGATAATTTACTCTCCAGCCACCGTGGTAACTTTTCAGGCATATGTTGCTGAGAGTTTATTAGCTGAGCTGAATGACAGCAAATTTATTCCTGCAATGTTACTTCCTTACCATCTGTATGGAGTAGAGCTAAGACCGGGAGGTATTTAAAAGCACAAATTGTTATTGCTGATGTCTCAGATAGCTTAGATTAATAATAATCTAATAATAAATAATAATAATTCTCTTTTTCCTAGATTATTAGACTATTTTTTTTTATAAATATAGATAAAAAGAGAAAAAAATGGATTAAAAGTTAAATCAGCAGGGCAGGCGTTCCTTACAGAGTTTAATAGCTAAAACCATTCATTTTTTTTCCATATTCCATATTTTTATTTTTATAACTAGGATGCAATATCATAGTGTTTCCATCACAGGTGGCACGATACTTCTACTGCACTTTACAGAGTTGGCTTTCTTGCAGGAACAGCAACTCCTGCCTGGCTCCCGGGAGCTCCTTCAGCTGYCCCGGGATGTGCTGAAACAGCCCAGGGGAACCTGACAGGAAGGTCCTGAGAGGACCAGGTCCAYGAAGTTGTGCATCCCAAACTGGAGGCTGCTTCCAAGGTTTGTTTGCCCCTACTGATTTTTCGAACCTCATAGGGAGTGATGGGAGGCTGCCAGTGCTCGCTTCCTAAAGGTTAATACTTACAACTACATTTTGGCTGGTATTTTCAAAACTGCCTAAAGGGAAYGGATGCCCAGTCCCAATCAATTTTAATAGGAGCTGGGCTGGCATGGTCCCGCTGAGGCTCTGCCTCTTACAGCCGTCACTGCTGGTGACATAATGTTTTCTGCTGACCTGCTGGGAGTTAATGCAGCTCCCATGCTTTGCCTTGGAAACGGAATATGCAAAAAAAAAAAAAAAAAAAAAACCTGAAGAATATGGCCATGCTTACCTAAAATAATGAGTTTCATTGCTCAGTCATGCAGTACACTCATTCAGTACAGAGCATGGTCATTGATGGTCTGCATTAAATGCCTTCACATAAGGCTCACTACATTTAAAGCGGAAGCTTCCAATGTTGTTTGACAATTTATTCCTTTTAGTAAGGCAACAGATTAGAAACCTCCCCCCGCATTCATTTTATTTAGCAATCCTGAGTGCCCACAGTGAGGTCAGACTACAGCCATTGTAAGCACAGATCATGTCTGAAGAGTTTTTATTCTGTCATGTGCTGATGAGCAAAAAAATGAGGGATTTTGCAAACTTGAATTACTACATCTTGGTAGGGTCCCTATGTGTGAGCACCAGTTATTACTTGAAGAATACAAGGTAACTAATAAGACTGTTTGACTTACAGTCTAACTAGTAAGACTGGTAATTTAATTAATGCATGTGTGCAAATGTTGGCTTTTGCACAAGCTATGGTTTAGAGGAAAAATGGATATGGTAACCCTCCCTCATTACTGCTCAATGCATAAACATATGCATATATATTCATATCAACTGCATATATGTCTCTTTTTATATATATGTATATAATTTTATGTGCATTTTTTTTTAACGTGTGTGTGTGTGTCTGTATACACTCACACGCGCAGTTGATGCCCCCTCTAAAAAAAACGATGAGTTCTTATGAGTTTGGTCTACAGCTCCTTTTTCCTTTTAGCCAGCTGTGGCAAATCCATTGCTCACCAGCACGGCATGCTGTTTTTTTCAAAGAATACTTAGTTCTTTGCTTTTCGCTTGTAAGGCAAAAGACTGTGCATGGCTGCAAAACTATCTGGTATTCCTGCTGGGAAGATGTTGTCAACCCTCCTCTAATGATTAGGACTTTTCTTCTAATATCCAATCCCTCTTTAATGATAGAGAGTGTACAGTTATTTAATTCTCCACTGCTTTTGCAGTCTGTCTCATGCAGGCAGGTTCATATTCCCTCACCCTTTGCTGGCCTGAAGTACTACAAGGGCTTTCTCTCAAYAGAGGTCCTTATTCCCCTAAGCACCTGGATCCCAACGCTAATTCACTGGGCCGGAGCAGCACATCCCTCCCAGAAACAGCCCGGACAGCATGGGCAGAGAAGATTCCTGCTAGATTCCCCACCTGCCACGTGCCTGAACCAACCCATCACATCTACAGTCAAGCAAGAGGAATCAAAAGCAGCCAGGCAACAGTGAGGCCAGACCTTTGCTACCGAGCTGAATCCCACAGGAAATACCACCTGCCAAAAAWTTTWAWTTTTTTTTTTCTCCTTTAATGCTTCTGTCTTGGTTCAAAGCAGCAGGTTCCCTCCCTTCCCCAGGTCTGCTCCAAGCAACAGGTAACTGCATCTCTAGATAACAAACACGCTAATGTGAAATGCATCTTCATTATTCTAATGAGCCTTCTTGTTATTTTATTTAATATAGGGGCTCTTGTTTTAGACTGTGTTCATTCGCTTAGCAATTTTCAAGAGGAGGAAAGGAAATAATCAACAGATTCAGAGTTCATTTTGTATTTGCATAGCTATCCTACACACACAGGCACATTTGATGGTATTTCAGAGTAGGGTCTGAAGAAGAGGGCAAGGACATTTTGTAACAATCAAATCAATACATAGATTTGTTTTCTATTCTCATTTGAGTTAATGGGAGACGCGGTTGTCTTCAGATAGGACATTGTCATTCTCTTCCCAGTTTATTCTGTGAGAAATGGTTTGCTCATGCTTCACCTTGCGGTTCCTGAGTTCTGACCACATTAGCAAGATAAAAGCAAACAAAACAACAACAAGAAAAAGAACTGCAGTGACCAGGTACACGCATCTTGAGCACGCTGACGTACACTTGCTACCTAGGAGTAGTAATCAAGAGGGAATGATTACAGGAGAACACATATTAAAAACAATCTATCTGCCTGCAGAATGGCTTTTCTTCGTTAACGATGCAGGGCAGACTGCTTCGATCCATAGCCCCCAGCTCATTTGCGCACTGCTGCCTTTCATCTGACAGACCCAAATGGGAGAGGCAGCGGTTTTTAAATATTATTGAATTTTGCCATACTACAGCAGCATTTGTGCTTCTTTAACCTTGCACAGATACTACACTGAATGGTCTAGGGTAACACTTGACTTCCAARGAAGAATAACGCTTACTTTGAGACACTGGATCAGAAAACAACTTTCTGACTTGTGGGCACAGAGAGGTTTCAAAAATCTATGGATTGTGTGCTGGATAGCACATAGACACAGCATGAGACCTGAAATAAATCCCTTGCTTACAATGCACCTGGCTTCCAAATGCAAGGCAAGGTTAGTGTAGACCACCTGGGGCTACCCCGCTGCATCAGCAAAGGATGCACTAGACATGTACGTTATCGATTTTATTGGTAATCAATCCTCTGAAATCACTTAGCCCATGTTGCCTTGTCYGCCGCAAGCAGCAGCTGCCAGCTGAATTCTTGCAGCTCCGTGCTCAGACAATCCCAGAATTAGTGAATCTCATTGAGCTCGGTGCATCAATAAGAAGAATTAAGAAAGCTCACTCTTGCAGACACAGAGGTATGGGCTCCTTGACATTGCCACACTTGGTAACTGCAGTTTCTTGTCTCTTCACTGAAAGACAGGACATGCTGGAGCAGTGCCTTACATTTTACTTTATCACTCACTYACTTCTTTTGTGCTCCAGTCCTCAACTTGCACAACATATTCCCATCTGGTGAACTAGCTCCTTGTTTACAGACAAAAGGCATCTGTAAGAAATAAAGGGCTTAATGCTCTGTAATGCCCTGATTGCATATTTTCCAGTTGATGCTAGAGAAGCCTGTGGCTGTTCCCGCATCGGTGCCCTGGAAATACAGTCCCAGGTGCAAGAAACTCTAAGTTTGTTTAGGGGCTGCTATGAAGGGCTGACACTGTTGTTAGGAGCTSCTGCACATTCTGTTTTGCATGGATTTAATAAGTAGTAATAAAACTCTTTTTCTCTATCTGCTCTGCTGCACATGTGGCTGAGGGCTTGGCTTCATACACAACCTAAAATTCACTCTGGATGCTAAAACATCAAAGATCTTGCCACAAATCCCTCCTAGGGAGCAGTATCTTTGTCTTGTGAGCTGCACTGGAGTTGTTAYTCCCCCAGAGCAAGGCTTTGGCGCTCTGACATACTGCTGCTAACCCCAGGCTTTGATATCTTCATGGATGCGCTTTTTGTGCATCTAGTTTCCCACAWTTGGAATTCTCTCCCTCACCACTGCTGTCTGTCTGCTGGTTCTGAGAGAAGCCTCCCTTAGCATCGCTGAATTTTATTTTATTTTATTTTATTTTATTTTATTTTATTTTATTTTATTTTATTTTATTTTATTCTACTCTATTCTATTTTAAAATCTGCCATCTGTAAATTTGCAGATATGTCCCTGGAGGTTCTTGCTCTGGGCTGTCCCAGGTAGATGCATGTATTCAAAAGATAAAAAGATGCAAAAGAAAATGCTTCTCTCCGTCATTCACTAGGCTTGACGGGGCAGCATGACCCAACCTGATGCTACATGAAGTTGAGGGAYGGTCTTTTCCATGGCCCTTTATATGGCTTTGACCCTGAAGGGGCGTTTTTCTCTAATTTGGGCTCTTTTTCCCACTCTGCTTGTGCTGCTATTCACCGTGGTGCCTGGCACACTGGCACGGCTGGATCCCTCCTTCCCTGCACATGCCTGCCTCCAGCCCTCCTTGAGAGGCTCTTTGCAGGTTTGTGATTAACACTTAATGCTACCTATAAGGGGAGAAAGCTCCCACTGTTTTCCCATTTAGCCTCTAGCTGGCTTATGACAAGGATTGCAGAGGAAGGTTACTTTCCTCTGTATGGAGGTGAAATAATTAYATGTTCCTCTGTGTCTTCACACTGTTACGTGGGCCTGCAGCTCTCTAATTTCACTGGAGCTCTGCTGCTCGGGTAAAGCCCTTGGCTTTAAGGGTTCTCCTCCCTCCGGGCTGGTGTTGAAGCCTGGCAGCTGGAAGGTGGAAAAACGACCATGAATGGAGATGGTGCTCAGGCTTAGGTTTTTCTTCCCCCCCCCAAAAAAACAAGAAAAAAAAAGTATATTTTCCCAGTGGAAGAATTGCTGGCCTTTAAGCACATCCTCTGCCCCTTGCTGGCGCTGGTTTACTCAGTTCTTCTGTGGAGTTGCTATTAAGAAGAGGGGTTTTCAGGCATACAGGTGTGTCCAACGTGTGCACATACACATTTATAGGAYAAGTGCATGAGTGTCTATGCAAAAGATGCTTAGGGTGAAGCTGCTCTCAATAGGTGGCCTTTGGGACTAGCATGTACCTGTCTTAGGCTGCAATCTCAGAGTGGCTGCAAGGGCATTTGAAGAAGAAGCTTCTCTGGGCAACCACAGAGCCTTAAAATATTYCAGTACACAGTGAGTCTTCTCCCTCCTTGTTTTTCATCAAGTGCACATGATACACTTTGAGTTTTTGAGCTTGCTAAATGGGTGTCAGTGGGGAACAGGATACATTTTTTCACTCTTTACAAATGAAGTCATCTGAATTCACCAAATCAGAAAAACACAAGTTTCCTGCTTGGTTCCAGTGGTGCTGTGGAAGGACAGGCTATAGATTTTCCTGGGAGTGTGAAATAATTCACCCAGCCTGCTCGTTATTCATAGAGACAGTGCATTAATAACATGGGACCTTGCGATCTCTTCTTATCTAGGCCGAAGCACAGCTAGAGGGATGAGGAGCTGACTCCTTGGATTTTAAAACACATTTTTCCCCCTGTTTCTTCAAGAAATAAAAATTGATTGAAAGTATTTTCAGATGGTGATGGGGAAAAAAAAAAGCTTTCTGGTGATACCACCTAAAGTACACATTAGATAAATAGAAAACTATTGGCTTTGTGACTGTGAGCCATTTTCACTTGATCTAAGTTCTGATAGATACAGGATTATATCTAACAAAGTCTTTACCAAGGACCTGACCCAGAGTCAACGGGAATCTCTGGRTTGGCTCAGCAGAGCCTGGAGCTCACAGGCATTCAGGAGAACCTGGTGCTGGTGCAAGCGTGGATAGCACAGGGATTGATGCCAGCATGGGGTCCAACCCCATGGTACGGGAGATTCTGCACCCTTAGGTACTGCGTGGGCACAGCACCCATGGAAGAGCACGGATGTGACACTGGGGGCCAGGCATTAAGAGGAAGGACACTCCCAAGAGTCATCCTGGCTTGTGTTCCATGTGCTACTGCTCTGCTAGCAAAGCCTGGTGTAAACTCATGGATAATCCTCAAACCAACTAGAATCTGAAGTGTGCACATGCATGTGGATGTCTCATAGAGTATGGCATGACTTGAAGCCAGATGTGATCCAAAGCCAGTCTGTGAGAACGGGACATATTGGATTCATTTCATTTTATAGTTCTCTATCAGCAAATGGTTTGCCTTTCAGCTTAATGCATAGCTGGTATAAAACAGGCAACAACAGACCATGGGAGAGCAACMCCACTACTAATTGGGAGCTAATGGTTCAAATCTTATCCTGCAAATATCAGGGAACTGAATGGTCTTACCCCTCTGCGGAGACCTTCCTTACAAGAACTCAGGGGGAGAGACAGTGAAATGCAATTGGGAAAAGTTTTAGTAATATTTTTCTTTTAATAATACCTTCATTTAACCAATGTTAAAACACTAATTTCTCAGTATGTTTGCAAGTTTGGAAATTCCCGTCTCAAAGTGTTTTTCCACTGCTGTCTATAGCCAAACACAGCCGTTGCACACATGCCTTTTTGTGATACAAAAATATTMATTTACATAGCATATATGGAAAATGCTTCTGGAAAAATTTAAAAAGACTAGCAGAAGACTGAATAGAAAGGAAAAAAAAAAATCAACCACAACAGGAAAGTGTACCTGAGACCATCATTTACCCTTACAGAAGTAAACTTCCATAGAAATGAAMAAATTATGCATTATTCAAAGACCTTGAAGGATACAGAGACAAAACCAGCCACTGACTGTAGAGAATGGTTCAGTACCCTCGTAACTGATACAGTATCATGCACATTATTCACAGCAAAAAAAAATTGACAGTATGGAAATTACAAATAGCTGTTATTGTTATTTCATTTCCATAGCATACAAAGTATTAGAGCTCAGAGAATACTACCAGAGTTTTTTTTTTTTTTTTTTTTTCCTGTTAATATCTATTCAGTAACCCCATGGGCCCACTTGCCCCCCAAATCACTTTGTGGAAGGTGCTAAGGGGACGTGCTGCAAGCATTTGTGCCAACGTCTT
This sequence comes from Nothoprocta perdicaria, assembly GCF_003342845.1. NCBI lineage: Eukaryota > Metazoa > Chordata > Aves > Tinamiformes > Tinamidae > Nothoprocta > Nothoprocta perdicaria. The sequence goes on from NW_020456198.1 coordinate 2,431,085, forward strand.
GGTGTCCTAACCTGAGAAAGACAAGCTGCGTGTAAACATAGGGAAATGGGAAGATGTAAATTCAGAAGATCCTATGTGGTCTGCATGCAGAGGACACGGGAGCTTCTGGACATGCTGTTCCAGAATAAGGGATACCCTCAAGTTGCTGCAAWGCAGACTAAACCAACTCGTTTGGGACTTGCTATGGAGAGGTACTTGGGCAAATGGAGAAAATAATAACAGACATGACAGCGAGCTCAACAGACTAATGCCCATGGAATGAGCTACAGCCAAGTGACATCCAAGAWAAATTGTATGGAGAGAAGGGGAGCAGTCAAAGTAATCTTTCAAAAAGAAAGGGACCTTGAAGTAGTGAAGGGAATCATGAAAGCAAATGTGCAACAGAGGAGGCAAAAGACTTGCTTCTCTGTTTCATGACAAGATTTGGCTTTTGCTTTGTTCTCCCTGTTGCTACTACATAATTCATTGGTGATGGAGGCAGGTTTTAGGACCATTCGAGTGGCAAGGGATAATTTATAACTTCAGAGGCTGCCAGTCTGGCCTCACTAGACTTTTTAAGACGGACCCTCAAAGAAAGGWGTTTTTGCTGGACTTGGCAGGAAGTGAGGCTTAGGAATGTATGGCAACTTCCTGCTCTGCACAGTCCAAAAAAMCCCATATTTATCCTGAATTTTAACTTGTTCAGAAGAGGGACTGCATGTGTGAATCTTATGTACTACAGTGGTGAGTTACCCACAAGGAGGCTGCACAACGAGATAACAGAAGAACCTTTCTTCTACCACCCCTTTCCCCAAAATACTTACTAAAAAAGGTTAAGATTATCCCTACTTATGACTGTAGTCTCTGTTAAACACAACAAGCTTTCCACACAGTCCCACCCACAGAGCAGTTTTGTCCTGGAGCCAGAGTTGGTAGGCATGGAGGAGAAGGCAATTCCTCCTCTGCAACAGCAACTCAAGCTGTCAAAGCATCAACCTTGATGAAATACTTTCTTATGCAATTGGACTGAGACCCACCAAAAGCTTGGTTCTGATCCCAGTAAATCTACTAGGATAAATAAGGCAATACTTACGTTCATCTTGTTTTACACATATAGCTAAAGAGCCATGAGGTGAGATGGCTTGAAGCAATTATCAACCATGGATGGGAGTAAAAATGCCAACAAGGAGGCCTGAGGTCCTTGTCATCTCTCAAAAGCTGGGTGGATCTCTTAGCTGTGAAATACTATTGTGCACGAACATCTAGGGTATGTTCTTTTAAAGTAATGGATCCAAACAGGCTTTCTTAAAAGTAGATTATGGCTTGAAAWCATATGCAGTATAAAGCTCAGTATGAGATTAAAAAGCTCTTAAACATTTCAKTAGGGTAGGCAAAGGAGGAAAAAAGTTTTAGATGACCTTTTGAAATGTCCTCATGTACAAAAGAAATAGCAATTCCCAAACCCTTATGTGAATTAAGCTCTTCCTGATGTCAGTGGGACTCCCAGACATTGGAATTTTGTGGAGTTTTGCCTTAGCAAAGTCAGAGACACTAATCAGGTCAAGGTTGCAACATAAAACGGGTCAGTATGTCAAAAGTTCCAAAGCRAAGTACGGGGATGAAACAGAGGCCAAAAATGCCCCTTATATTAATTTTTACAAGTGGYCTATTGGGCTTTTGAACCATTCACCAGCCATTCTCAAAAGAAGCGATGATCTGACTACAACAGCTAAACTTGAAAGGAGAAGACGTTCCTTTGTAGCTCAGGCTTGCTGGCTTTGAAGTCACTGAAGTCTTACCAGTGACTTCAATGGGAGTAGCTTTGGACTTTCATATTCGCCATTGTTTTATCCTGGCTCCTTTCAAAATTCCAGATGATAACATTTCTTTTTATTGTAATCCTGTCAGAGCAATTAAGCTCCAGTCCACAGCTGCACCCGACTTTTTTTCTTAACACAGCATTCTTTGAGCTCCTGTTCTCTGAGCAGAATTATGAGATCTGAGTTAATGGTATCCCTCTGCTCTGTCTAGTGGCTCTGTTTTTCATGATCTACTGAAGAACACCAAATTCTTCAAGGCATGTGCACCTGAGCTTTGGTTAAGAACAGCTGCAGGTCTCACCTATGATTTTAGGTGTGTGCTTAATAGAAAAAGCTCTTCTTTTAATCAGAATAATTAAGCAATAAATAGAATGAAGAATGCAAATTAAAGTGTAATTATTTGCAGGTGCATTCACTGTGCATTTTTAGATGTGAGACCAGAGGCTAAAAGGCATTTTCAGTGTAACAAGCTAAATTACTGCCCTAAATTGTAAAACTTTGAATGTTTTTTAGAGACTATAAAACATTTTTTTTCTTAAATATATAAAGCTGTGACTAGAGGCAACATAAATAGCTTCTGAGAGAAGTTAGGTGCTCATCAGACCAAAGCTTCCCCAGTCTCCCATCTATTTAATGCTCAATGTGAAATCCTCAGAGCTTAATCTACAAGGTCCTCTAGCCGCTATTATGGGCAGGTTCTCYTGTCTAAGCTTGGCTCACAACCAGAGCAGACCCTGCTACTTTGCCTAGTGCTTTTGTAGAGTGTGATTGAGGAAGGCAACCAGAAGAAACAGGCTTCTTTCCAATATTTGCTTGTACTGCACTCTCTCATCCAGATTTAGGTAGAAGCTGGATGCCAAAGTATAGACCCAAAGAGCAAAAGCTGGATGCTCCCAAAATCTGCACCCGTGCTGCTACTGACACAAACACTGAAGGAGTCTTCAGACTRCACGGTAGGAAACCCATTAGCACTGGATAGGTATAGGAACAGCTATAACATATTCTGTATGACAAAGGCATAGCACGAAGGGCTTCCTGATTATGCAACGCTGAGCAGTTTGTTTGGGAAGGGTAACCGAAAGGATTAGCTCCACTTGCTCTCAGTCTCCTTAAATCATCTACATTTACCTAAGCACTTCCAAGCCCTGGTGTATTGCTCTGATTGCTGCAAGCGCTGGCAGTGACGTRACCCATGTGTGTAGAACCACGCACCGAAAGAGCAGGGAAGGTAACGTAGCTGTATGCTTAGAGCTTTCCTGTTTCATTAAACAGAACACAAACAAACTTCCCATGCATAATGTGTAGACTTTAGGATATTTACCGGATTGCACACATACAGAGACACATATATGGGAGGAGTTACTTGCCATCAACACAGGAAGGTCTGTTTCTTGTAGTCCCAGCCACTTTCCCGGGTAGACAGGAGCATTTTACTGTTTGTGATCTTTCCTCAATTCGATTCTTATTACAGCATCTGTGTGCTGCTATAACTTCACACGTTCCTCCTTCTGGTGGAAAAAAAAAAAAGAAAAAAAAGAAAAAAAAGAGAGAGAGAGAATATTGACACTCTGATTAGGAAGAGCAGCACTGGCTAATCAAAACACCAGGCATGCTACTGTCTGCATCTCGGCGTGGCATCTCTATAGGCAGGAGGGCAACATTATTCCTCCCATTATGTGTGATCCTGTCTAAGGCAGGTGCTGGTATACTTCAATTTCAATAGGAAATGCATATAAATGTCTTTCTARAGTAGAAACAGTGTTTGTCTTTATTAGAAGCTTCTTTATCATTAGTGAGAGATTTTGGCCTAAGAAGACTATGTCACCATCTGGGCCGGAAAAATATAGATAAAATATTATACCAAATCTGCAGTAACTATTGACTGGTTTTATGCTTGCAATAGTGTAAGTCCCTTCACCTTTTGTACYTGTACCCTTGCACAAGCACAGAGGCTAAGAGAATCCATCTAGAAATAGGCTCTATTTTACCAAATATTTGATTCTATGTTGGTGCTCAGGTCTTATGGGATGACTCTCAGCCTGTCCAAATTACAGCATGAGGCTCTAGCCCTTCTCTCTGCTACCTCACCGGATTGGCAGTGAGGCAACATTCCCATTGTGAGCAAGATCATGAAGCTCCGTTTGTTTTTTTTTTTTCCCTAATTGTACTCTATGAGCATTTGCAATAGTTTGATTAGGTGGAGAACACAAAGCAGTAATAAATGCATAAATGGTGGCTTTGGGTTTGGGAATGCTTTGTGTTTGTGGCATATGCTATTCATTGATACAAGTTTCAAGTGCATTATTCCCATTCACTTTAACAGTGCAGTGCAAAGAGCTGGGATATCATGATGGGCTAATGCACTGCCCGGTAATTTCTCGATTCCTGAGTTCAAATTGTATTTAGCTCATGGTTGCCAAGTATTTAATAGTGCCAGTCTATTCCCCACAGATATTTGGCTATTTTATGAAATTGTCGCATAAATTTGGCAGAGTTTGTTTAAACTTGGTACAAAACATTATGCACAGTGTGCCGAAGAAGAGGGTGCGTAAAAYGGCTTGCTAGGTCTGCTAGAAAAGCAACATTACTTTTATTCTACTGTGAAATGCTAAGTGTACTTTGCTTTTAGTATGGCCATAAGAACAATATTTCTATCTTTTGATTTCACTCTTTCCTTGGAAATAACTTTGCAAGTTCCTGAATGCTACAGAAATCTTGCAGCTAGGTAGGAGAATAAACAGAATGGAAATACTGACCCACAGCTAGCTGTGAACTAGTGATTTCGGAAGTGACGTAGGAATCCAGAGGGATCTTCCCAGCTCAGATTTGAATCCTATTATCAAGGGATTCTGTAAGGCTGCATGGGAGCTGCGACCCAACTAGTCCATACAGTTAAATGCATTAACACGTACAGTAAATCCAAAATGGTCTCGCTGAGGCTGTTCGCTCTTTATCTCTACTTTCAGGGCCAGAAGAAAACTACTTTCTGTGAGGAGATCCAGGTATTGTCACGAAATAAGGTTAGCTTGTGCCACAAAGTGTAGGCACAGAATTCAGTGGCACAATGGATAAGTTTTACAATAATAAATTTTCRAACCACTGGTATACGAGGATGAGTCAGTGAAGGCTGGTGAATGTCCATTAAAGCAAATGTCCTTAGGTTGCATGGTCATTGGGCTAAGCATCTATGACCTTGCAAGCTTGGAGAAAGACTGACTGTGCAGCCAACCTTTAACGCATGGGCAGAAATGCTGGTTCATGTATTACATGTATTTGGCCTGCTGACACAGCACTTTTCAAAGCAAGAGGTGCCACAGGAGAGAGATCCCAACAATTTGGAAAGCCATAATACGACAAAAGGTCTTTTAAGTCTCTCTTTGCAGTAAGAGGAATTGAGACAATCAACTCAGTTAAGAATCAGGCCCCAAGTGCTTATATTATTCTACGAAATAATTTCCCACGCAAATCATAATAAAAGCAATGAAAAGATTCCCATTGGTTTGATTCATTTTATGGTCATGCCCTAAGAGAAAAGAGATTTGTTATTTTATCGACTGCAAACTCTACAATAAAGATAATGTACGTAGTAATATGCATTTCTAATTTTAGACTATATATCCTCTGTGGTATATATCTATGAATAAGTTAAATGATTCGTTTTCCCTATTAATTTCTTGTACGAGGACTAATAACCACTTGAACTAGTCTTGCTCATTTGAATATCTATTCAAAATAATGGRTTGTGCTTGATGAGCTTTATAACACCTTTAATTGTTATGTGTAGCTCCAGCTACAGCAGTAAGAAATTTAACTCAAAGTGCATAGTTGTTGAGTGGAAAAACATACTGAGAATAAAAAAATTAATGAATAAAACCCTTTGGTTGCCACTAAGTTAAGCATGTTAACAGGGACTTCTTTTATCTGCATAGACTATATATAACTGTAGTGCAAAGAACTATAGTAGCAACAATAATGAAGGGACCCTTGTCAATGCTGACATAGAAGACAAAACCCATCTCACAGTAAGAAACTTCTAAATGTTACAGACCCTGTTTTCCTGACCAAAAAAAAAGATTGTTGTGTGGGATTTTTTCCCCCCATTAAGAAACATTAATCTAATTAAACATCATCAGATTGAATCACGTGCAGTGACCATTGCTGATACAGATCTTATCAACTGTGTGTTCACATGCCAGACCCCTGGAAAGCCACATGCAAATTGGGAATAGACAGTGGTACCCAGACAAACGGACACAGTGAGACTAAGGAAAAAAAATATCCATTGAGAAAGCACATTGACCACATTGTTTACATACATATACACCACAAATGTGTTGAAGATGAGGCTTGACTTATATCTCAGTACCAGCTGTATAAATGAGGCAAAAAGGGAAGGAAAAGGAACATGAATCAGTCTTCAGTTTCCATAGGAAAAAGTTAAGATATTCATCCATACATCACCTTTTCATTCTCTGGCTTTTAAAATCCATTTCATATTTTCAACTTGGGGGTGTGGAGGGGCAGGAAGGGAGGAGTGGGCTGCCAAGAAATATTCTAACACCAGAATTTGAGGACTTCTCCAGAACCAGTGAGTTCTCAATTATTTTTCTAAATTTTGGAAAGATTTAGTGAAATGTTCAAGTGCTGGCAGTCCTGAAGTGGGAATAAGATAGATACACTGGAAGCCTAATGTTTAAGTAAGATAGCATTGATATTTTGATAATTAACCCCTCTGTATCTGAGACGAGCTCATGGCCTTGCTGGCCTCAGTTTTGAAAGCGAGTTCTATAAAATGGCAAAATAATCCTCCATAATGGGAAGGATAATTTTACAGAATCATGTCATGGAGATTTAGTATGAGGTTTTAAAAAAATGCCATGTCTTAATGTTGGAAAGTATCAGTATATATTATTAACTTCGCTTTTATTCTGTAACCCCCTCAAATTGCCTAGAATTTGAAAAAATATCAACATATTCAAATGCTATTGTGAATATGTAAATCTATGATGATAAATCTGCTATGATGGTTTCTCCTAAGTTTCTGCCTCTGAAATGGACACACAAGCAGAACTATAGCTGGAAAAAATCTTGTTCGACAGAAGAAAACAGAAATATTTTCCCTTTACTCCCCTTTGTCTAGTAGCCTTAGCTTCTCAGGTTAAATGCCAGAGATCAACTCCAGTGAAAGTAGTCCAGAGGAGACCTAACAYAGAAGAAGCAACCTTACACATTGCCAAAAGGCAAACTGTTAATAAAACTACTGCATATACTTTCTTAATCACTAATGGAAGGCAGGGAATGTTCTGGGCGCCCTTGCTGCAGAGCATGAGGAGTATGGTTCGAGCAGTGCTGATGTACTATGACATTTGTTCTCTCTGGATGCCATTTGGTATTTCAGTGTTGAAATTGTATATGTCAGCTTGGAGTTAAAAGAAAGATAAGACAGAAAGTGATCACAGGAGGCATTATATTTGGACAATCTACTATTTGTTTACCTGCCTAGAACTTGAAATTGCTTAGTAAAGATTTACAGGCCTGAGAGGCAAATTCCTTTGCAATAACTCTGGTGTCCTGCCAAAAAAGACATCACCAATCCTGCCAGATAAATACAGATTTCAGACTTCAAAACAGCATTTGAGATTTGGAATATCTCCCCTGTTAGTTATCATTATCCTTATGGAAGTGAGGACAGGTAATGTTGTCATCAGCAGATATATGACAAATCACAGAAGTGTGGGATAGGTTGAATTTTCATAATGCATATAAAAATTGCATTTCATAGATATAATAACTTCTTAAAAAAAAAGCCAAATATATTTCATAGARTGTATCATGGGTGGTACATCAAAACACACATTGTATAAATAYATTCTCAAGTTTATGGAGTTTTAAGAAACATGGATTATTGACTTCAGACTGTAGCAGCTCCTCAGGAGTCATCCTGTCTGTCATAAATGCATATTAAGGGAATTGTATAAAAACATGGATTATTGACCCAATAGGCTGTGAGCACAGCAAAACTTTTAATTTTAAATCATTGTCACAAACAACAGGAAAGTTTCTTTTTTGTTGGTTTTTGTTGTTTTTTTGAACAGTTTATGGTCTGCTGAGCCATTCATTGTAGCTTCTGGCTTTGCTTCCACAATAACATCCTCATCCAACTCGCTGATGTCAATAGGGGATTTGCCATTCAAATTTAAAAACAGAAGAAAGGGCCCTAAAATCCTCTAAAGTAGAGATTCTTCTGAATACTTTGTTGACAGTTACGCCTCATAAAGTGGCAACTTTACCTGTCTGGCAGGAAAAAATAGCTCAACTTTTATAATTTCCATCCAAAACAGAAAACAGAAAAAGATTAGAAAAGAGACAGGACCCTGAAAATTGGCAATAATTTTGCTCTGGCTCCAAGATGCTTCAGTGGCAAATGAAAATGTCCTAACGTAGCTTATCTCATTTTCACACCAAACATTAGGAGGATTTAGCGGTAAGAAGGGCCAAGCCTTTTGGAGGGCTCAGTTCACAGGATGTCTAGAACKTTATATGAAGGAAATTCACTGTCGACCAAAGCAAGAGGGACAATATTGGCTTCCAGGAAGGATTCTGCATTATGAAAGATGACATCTATTACTTTAGGATTCTCCTCACATTTTCTAGCTTTCCAGAAGGCTTTATTCTGGCTAGGCTTGAAATATAGAAATGTAGAAATTATCCAGGCTTCTCATCATAAAATATACGGAGAAAAMCCACATTTGTTATCTCTTGCAAATGGAGCAATTCTAACTGTAGAACACCGAACTCCTGAGAACATTTTCAGCTTTATCCMTGTTATAAAGACACCTTGTGTTTACACACCACAGAGTGAAACATTTTATCATAACTATGAACCTACTGYAGGTGGTGATTTAAAATATCTCATCAGCCACAGGGCCTGGTACATGCCTGTCAGAAGCCAAAAAGCCATCTTCTAGTCATCTCCGTTTTTTATATCTCTAGCTGAGAGGTAATAAGAAAAGCGTATTTTGCACTTCAAAATTATAACTTGCCACTGTATTCTAGCACAGTCTGAACTTATCAGTAAACAAATATTAAAAAAAAAAGAAAGAAAAAGCAAATAGCAGTACTGATTTGTGTTATACATTGTGGAAGTCATTAACTATGACTCAGGTAGCAAAACTTATATGTTCTCTCTTTGACAGTGATGACAATTTAATAGCATTTGACTCTGCTGAGTTGCATAGAGCATCCTGCAGCAATGAGAGAGGTTGTTTATCAAAATGATAAACATGTTTTCATTTCCTCCTTGGCTGCATGTATGTGATCAGAAGTCTAAGGCCATCAGGAATTCACTTATTCTGGCCACCAGGCAGACATTAAGCTATTCAGGACCATCTGTGCTTGAAATGAGTTCCACTTAATGGACCTTCCTAGGGCAGGTCACTCGTAATGAATGTGTGCGTGCATGAATGCATGATGTATGAGCAAAGCCGCACATAGGGAGACTTCTTGGGGTGTTTGGTGGCAGCATGGACACTTGATAGATAAGATATGTCTTTCTTTTGGGGGTCATACASTCAGTGATTTTAGAATTCAGGTCCTCTGTTGCATTCGCCTCTATSTCATTTCCAATGCGCCACACAACCTAATCCGGTGAAGGTTGTTGTAAGAACTTGTTCATGTTACTTGGAAAAAAAATAGTAATATCCCAAACTCTACAGGATTTGATGATCAAATTCTGCCCTCTGTTATACTATAAGCAATCCATTGTGGGAATATGAGAGAAAGAAATAACACAGGCCAAGTCCTATAAATGTTTCCAGACACTTTAAGAGCTGTTGATCACTTTAATAGCTTTGCTTGCTTACACAGTCTCAACTAGACACTCCCTGTTTCAGTGTTGGCATCCTATTAAGGAGATGTTATTCTGATAAAGCCTAAGTACATGCAGGTGTTGCCAGACCTAAACGATTACAGAAAAGAAAAAAATATAGAGGATTAAATGTCTTTAAACTTCTAACAAATGTCTGGTAACATGACAGTCAAAACTTTTCAGTCATTTGGAGATTTTCTGAAAAAGTGCATTCAGAAATTAACAGGCAATTTTGCACACCTGCCACCTCATGCCCTTGTATGAACATCCYAGAGAAAGCAAAGGCTACCCTTTGAAAGTCATTCTTACAATTGCTAAAAAAATAAATCGAATCAGATTTAGAGGCTGCAGTTTGAAGAATTTGTAGTTTGATTAAGCTTTGGAAACTTCCCAGCTGTAATTAATACATTCATAAGGTTTAATCAAAATGTTTATGCCAGCTAATATGCCAGAACTACAGACTACACTGGGCTCAGGGGAAAATACTTTATTCTAAGAAATAATAAGCAACTACTACATTACTTACAGAATAGGTTCTTGCTTCTGATGGGGAATACGTAGCAGATGGAAACACAAAGTCCCATGCTACTCCATGAACCATTCCATAAGTCAACAAATAAAAGACTCATCAGAGGCACGTACACTTATATTGCAATTTTTATTTTACATAAAATCCCCTGGCACTCTGTATCTGCTCCAGAAAGAAAAGAATAAACTTTGCAGGATTCGCAAACAACAGCAACTTTAGAGAGTAAGAATGAGTATAGAATAATAAGACAGGGTTAAATCTTTTTTTTTTTTTTTTAATCCTTTTCTCCAGGCTCAAAGGTAACCACAGCTTGACTACTGGAGTACCATCAGTTATAAAACAGTCTAATTTGGCCCATAAATTTTAAATGCAAAAAGTATCAAAAATGGGCCAAATCATGCATATTTAGTATTAAGCTAGAATTCTAACTTCTAATTCATACTTAATTCCTCTCCATTGCAATAACTGATATAAATAGAACCAGGGGCTACTCATTATATATGGGATTACGGTAACCATGGGAATTTATAACATACCACACATGCTCAGCAAGCCTCCTGGCTATATACTGCATCATTTTTGCCCAGCGGATCAGGATATTGCTGTGATCTGTTGCCTAAATATATATTTATATTTTCATTAATATTCATTATTTTCATTGTTCATTATGTGGGATATGTATTATTTTCAGTGTGGAAAGACTCTGGGCAACAGCAGCAACATAAATGACTCCCACTGAGGGTCATTAAGTTTTAGATTGGGAAATTATTTTCTTGAATGTAGTTGCTATGAGTTCTGGAAACACAGGCCATTCCATAAAAAAAATAAAAAAAGAATTGTTTACAAAAGATAAGAACAATTTCCATGAGAAGTATGGCTAGCAAACCTTCATTTTCTAGAGATTTGCATCTTTTAATTCCTTTCAAGCTCCTATTAGAGCTTCTTTCCATAACTAAGTCACTAAAAACAGCTCCAGTGGTCTTCTGGAGCCTAAAGATACAAGCTGAGGATGCAATTCAAGCAGACATGACCAATCCTTATTTCTATAAAACACCTGGGATTTTAGTTATCTGAGAGTTTTCTACTCCACTTCTCGACTGAAATACAGAGGTGTGATCTCCAGTTAGTTGGTGGAAGTGACCGTGCCATTACATACATAATCCTTAGGATGCCAAGTGAAGAAAGGAGCGAGAGAACATTTAAATTATAGTTTTGTAAGTTAGCTCATCTCACACACATGGTCTTGGTCTGGGGAAGAACTACTAGCCAAAGCAGGTGCAGTTTTTCCAGCTACAGGTAGAAATCCCACAAATGCAAAAGTTTGGCTAGATTCAAGGGTCAGAAATCAAAACCTAAGACAGGTCGTGAGCACTCAGCACAAGCATCTCTGATTGCTACAATCAATAAAATGACTTTGTCAAAAAAAGACTGTTTCCATGAAACCAAAGGAAAACAGTATTAAAAAAATATTCAGGAAAATGTTGGTATTTCATTTGAATAGTAAGATCTTTTTTTTTTTCCTTTTTTTGTTTGTATTTTATTTGGTATAATAGGGAAAGCAGGGCTATGCAAAGCTCTAATTAGCAGATGGATTTGTAGTCTTTTACAACTTTCTACTAATGCTGTCTGCCATCAGCCACAGGAGGCTTTTTATCTAAGAGATTTACAGATTCTTATACTTGCACCCAGAATAGACTCTGATCCTCAAAAAACACTTTATACATAGAAATGTAAAATAAGTATTTTTCTCAAAAAAAAAAAAAAAAAAAGGAGGAATAGTATGGATTCTACTCCTGAATTCACAAAGAAAACTCAGAGCACACTGGTGTATAAGATGGGGGTGGATCTAGGGCAGGCTTACGGATTTCCATATCAAACCAGTATACACACCAGAGAATAGGTCTTTCTACTAAAGAGCCTTGCAAATTGATCTCCTGAGAAATTTGCACAAGGCCTTATTCTTATGCATATTAAAAAAAAAAAAAGRAAAAAAAAWGAAAGATGAATCAAAGGGAAAAAAATGGTACCCAGAAAAACAAGGCAGGCTTCCGTGAGCTCCTGCCTCTGGCACATTGCATTTCAATTGGCAGCGCAATAACTGGCCACGGCTGATGGGCTCAAGAGGACAACGGGGCGACGGTGGCAGAAGAGGAATGCTGATGAGGAGATTTGCTGCTAGCTGTTCTTCACGTTGAGTTATCAATAGTCTTAATTATGATTTTGCATACATGTGTACAGCATACACATTCGGGAAAATGGCTGTGTCTATGAGAAAATCCCACCTATGGTGAGCACTTGCTGTCCCTGACAGGCAGCGGGGTGAAGCAATCAGGCAGACCTCATCATGCACACACCCCACACGTTAGAGTGCCTTTTTTTTTGTCACAGGGAGTGACAAAAAGTGAATTGTAATAGGTACTATTAGTATTCTGGTATTGATGAGCTATAAAAATGAGATATGTAACCCACAAGGCAGCCAAGAATCCAACATTCTCTCAGTGGCGATCTTCAGTCTCTTAATGAGATTTTTTACTTCAAAAGGCGACCAGCTTACAGCAACTCTGAGAAATAGAGGCCTGAAAAGATTAGAAGTTTTGGTGGGATTTACAGTGCTAGAATTCTATTAAGAAAAGCATATGATAGGTAGGACTTTGACAATTCAGAAAGAGAAGAACATTATTTCTGAGAAATAACTTAAGTTCAATATCCAAAAGTAATAGGCATTATGACTCTAAATTTCATTGACTTTCACTGAGTTATTACCTTCCTAAATAACTAAATCACTTGTAAATGGGATTGCTTTATCTAAATGATGGAGACCTGGAAAGGCCACACAAAAAAATCTTGACATATCTTTTAAAAAATCTTGCCCTTAGTCACTTGGGTGATTTTGAAAGTTTAACATTTAATTTGTCAGTGAGGATATATAGAAAAAAAAATCTAATATACCTGCTCCTTCTATAACCTAAACTGCAGGCAGCAATATAAACTAGAGATTAAAAAGACCTGGTATGCTATTCCAACCATCACGTTGCATCTGCAAAATTCCTTTCCAGAACATATTTCCTASAGAGAAAAGCCATGGAGAAACTAACTGTTCTGCCTTTGAGAACTCCAGGGTCTTGCTAGAGCACAGTGGAAATCCGTAGTGGAATTAGAGACAGGAATATATCCTAACGAGAAAGCTTGAGTGAACCACAAAATATTGTTCTTGGGGACTCAAAATTTTGTTCTGCTAAAGGCTACCAGTGGAAGACAACCAAAAATGGATGTTAAATTCATTGCATGTTAAATTTCAAGGAAACATCTTTAATTCAATGCCTATCTCATCAGCATATGCTCCAAACTGGAACACTATACTCCTTTTCCCAGCAGCTTCAAAAGAGAGCCAAAATTATACGTATCTTATATGTTTCTTATGATAGCTGAAAAATCTCAAGTTTTTAGGAGCTTTGTTAAATATTCATAAATAAACCAACTGATTACAACTTTATGACTTTCAAAACCATGTAGAGGTAATGTTTGARCTAGGTTCAGTGAAAACAAAACAATAAAGGAATTTTAAATTCTGATGGAGAAGCAGAACAACGCGTTCCTATACAGTCTGCCTCTCGACAGCCACAGATAAATTCATCCTCAAATAATTTTACCTTCTATGGTGATTAGCCTATGGAGACTGTATGATGTGTTTACTGAGAAKAGTAACATTGTTTATGGTAATGTTCTTGTCATGCTTTATAAATGTGTGAGGTGTTTTTTATGAAGTGGTTAGATAAGGGGTGGTGAAAGTAATGTGATCCATAAAGAACGTACAGTGATGAAGAGCCAGGATCACAGAGATACTGTAGACAGACTGATATGGAGAATTATTACCAGGGCAGAAGCTGCATTAATCTTCCAAAGAATGGCAATAAATAAAGTGAGGAGCAGGAACAGGATACAAGGAGTTGGTTAATGTATAAAACTGGTATGTTAAGGTGGGATCACTGTGCAGATCCTTTGAATGGGATCTCTCGTCAATGGGTAGCCTTGCTCCAGCAGCACTAATGTTTGTGACAGTGGGGTTGACCACATGCTACACAACCCACAACAAAGAAAACAAAGAACTGTAAGTTATAGTGTGTGTAATGAAAATGTCACTGTCCTGGCGCTGTGCTCCACAAGCATCAGTAGTAAATTCTGCACTCTTGCAGCTAAGCAATGTCAAGGAACCATTTCTCAGTCATTTTTTCAGTGGACAAGCGTGCATATTATCCCATCCCATATTTTCCTCTGTCATTCACACCATGACCATTAGCAGCTGGCAGTAAATTTGAACAGACAATGATAGCTTTACCGGGAAGTGACAATATAACAGCACAGAAAGACTGTGGATGGACCTTCAGGAACAGAAGCAATAGGTTAGTTTTACATGGAAAGCATTTTACATAGCATATGTTATCTATTGCACATGAACCTGGTACTCTTTCACTTAAGGACTTTATAGCACACTTGTTACTGAACCATATTGAACTTCCAGCAAAGTCAGATACTTAAATAAATGTTAGAGTATATTTACAGCAGTATTTTAATTTGCAGACTATTATATTCTGGTTATCAATTAAAAAAACAAACAAACAAGCAAACAAAAAAAMCCCCACCACTTTATCAAAATGTTCTATCTTGTTCTGATCTAAGCATGATATTTTCACTACTGGTCAGGACTAAACTGTGTCTAGTGGAGAAGAATTGAAACAGAGAATGGCCTGCGACTCAGACTTCACCAGCCTCAGGTTTTAACTTCACATAGCAAACGCTTTTACAAAAAACCTTAGTGAAAGGGTAGTTGTCTCCTACTCACCAAAACTGTAAGAGAAGGAGCAATAAAAAATGTTTATTTCACTATATCCTTTGCTTCCTTGTGCTTTCTTCTTTTTGTTTTATTCTGATGACATTAATCTCAAGTCTGATTGATTTTCCCTTCTCTCAGATCCTTTAATCATTTTCAAGATCATCTTCCCCCATCTCTCCCRAAAGCCTCAACTGCCTTTGCACAAGTCTCCATGTTTTGATGTCTCTCTTCTCCCTATTGCTATTGATGAATAATATTTTATTTTTTGTCACCTTGATTTGCTCTGTCTTTCCGCTCCAGCTCTCAGCATACAATCCTACCCATGATTTATTCTGCTTTCTCTCTCTCTCCTTACCTTTTATTTTTTGGAAATGCACTGAATGTTTCTCACACTTTCTYTCCCATCTCCCTGGAAGCTCCTGGTGAACAACACAGTACAATACTACCCTCTGATAATTGATCATCTGGCTCCTGTTCAGATTTGTACTGCTTCCTTGAATACATGTGCAATTCAGTTCACTCGGCTCCTTTACAATATGAATAAAAAAGGGCTGCATACTTGAGTGGAAATATATTGAGTCTAGCGAGCAAACAATTTCCTACTTTGAGAGCTACATGTGAGACATTACAGCATGGGCTTGAAATTCATATTAATTTATTTTTCATTAGTTAAATACAAGCAGTGAGCTGGGAGCTCTGCAGTTAGCAGTTCTAAAAGAGGGTATGCAGAAAACATGCTTATTTTCCTCTCTCCTGTTTACCCGTAGTAATCAGTATTCATCCAAATACTATCTCTGAGAATTTGGGGTAGGTTTTTTATTTTTTTTTAATAGAAGATTTTTTTWAACAATTTTCTTTTTTTTTCTATCAAGTAAATGATTATTCTGGTGAAAAATACTGGTACTCGCAAATCCTGGCATTGGCACACATCAATAAATTTAAATTCAAGAGAAAATCCTCATGTCTTATGGGGGTTATACTTCATATACCTTGTGTACCTCTAGGCTAATGATTTCTAGCTCCCCTACTCCAGAGGACTATGACCAAGAAACCTGATGAAATATTCAGGGCACAGAATGGGTAATGGGAAGCTCTAAAGACCTTGGCTTCATGTTGGGGCACTGAGTCTGTGACAGGCTCTGAGCCCAAACACCCCTACCCTGGTCCTCCTGCCTGCATAGCCTCGCCACACGGACCACCTTGGGCTGGATCAGCTGGAAGCTTCGAAATACAAGGGGCCCATGAATCTCTTTTAGTCCATTCAGCTCCTTTTTCCTATTTCAGCTGAATTTCCAATCTTGAAAGTTATGGATCATTTGGAATTTAAACTGCACTCCAATAAAATAGCAAGAAATGCCTACAAATTAGCAACAGAGAATCTCTTTCTAACAGTGTCAGAAATTATAAGCAGAAGAGGTCATCTTTGTCAGTCCTTTTCCAGTATCAAAATGGTTCCCTCCACACATTCATGAGCATCTTGCTAAATTTATTTTCACATTATTTAAGCAATAGGGCTTCAGTTGGTGCAACAGGGGATCCACTGAAGATACCTTTCTAGTGTTTAATGTGATCTGCTATTGGTCTGAAAAGCAGGAAAAAAAAAAAAAAACCCTCTGTTTTGTTTTGCTCATTAATTCTAATTATTACAATTAAGAGCATTACGCTATGACCAATGGAATACTGCTACTCCCTATTCTATACTTAGAGATGTCAGCTATATTTTGGCTGGTCATCACATCTACCATCATCATTATCATCACTTACCCAAGCTGTGCATTTGCTGCTTCTCTTTATCTTCCAGTACAAGCCTGCCTCCATCACCTTAATTACGTCTATTGCTCTTCCCTGCAGTATTGATATCACTTTTACTCATTTTTTTAGGATTCTACGATATAACAATAGCATTAACAGTAATAAACTCTCTCTGCTCATAAGTTGATGATAGTTATTATCTCCAATGAAGACAGGAAATCTGCCCTCTTTTCCTAACCCAGCATTTATCTCAGAATATTGCTCTTCAGCACACTGCTAACTAAAACAGAGACAACCAACATGAGTTAATAAAGTTTGGAAAATATCTGAGCGTCAGTATATAAGCTACAGGACACACTGGCATTTACCTTTTACTAATTTGGTAGGTACTCAAGCCTTATAAAGATGGATAAAGAATGAAAAACAGGAGAAAGAGAGAGAGAAAAGGAGATAGATGCTATTTATAGAAAAACTAGTCAGAGAGGTGGAAGAGAATGCCATGTGTAACTGAAATAACGCTTGATACTACGATGTATCCACAACACAAAAAGAGACTTTCACCTCTTGCTCTTTCAGAAAATGCCAAAAATGCCACTATATTATTATTATTATTTAGTATCAATTGTAACAGGTAGCTGTTTTCCACCAATAATAGCTGGACATTTTTTTCTCTAAATACATTAGGTCACATTTTTCTAGTTCCACTCATATTATTTCCAGGTCTTTTCTTTTCTTTTTTTTTTTTTTTTTTCCCCAGATCCTTTTTGTTACGATGCTAGGACTTCAGTGACATCTGCCATAACACATGTTTTAATATCACTGGCAAAATGGTAGGGGTCCTGTTTTTCTGCAAGACACAGTCTGGGAACAGCAGTTCCCAAATGCTTACTCTTATACTCTGTACTTGAAAGTGAATTTTATTTGTCAGGTAATGAGCTCACAGCCCTTGCACTTCTTCTATGGCCCAGTAACACAGAATTGGGAATGGGGTCTGAAGCCTCCCTTGCTGAGATAACTAATATTGGAAAGGTGTGGGTTGCCCCCTTTTTCCAGAGGAAATCCTCTTCTATGGCTATTGAGTACCACAATAACAAAGAGGATTTTGACCCAGCACCTCTGTAATGTTCMAAACAGCTTTAGGACAGGCTTTGTTGACAAACAGGTGTTTTTTTCCGTAAGACAGTTTTTGTATTGATCTGGGTTAACGTCTTGCAGAAGTGAGCAATCACCTTGCCATGTCAAAGGCTAACCATCTGTGAACAAGTGATGCAGCCAGAAAATCCATGTGGCTACTGTAATAGCTTTAGGACGTGGTCTTGTTTCARTCAACTACAAAAATAAATTCACAGAAAAGACGAAAAAAAAAATGGTTCTGTTATATTAGAGTATGCAGAAAAGGCTTCTGCTTATAAAAAAAATCTAAATAAACTAAAATAATTTACAATTTTTATGATACTGGTAAGCTGCTGAAAACATTAGGAAGTTCATTTACACCATTTTCTCCTTTGACATTACAATCACCTCTTCACAGTMTCATGCATCTTAACTCTCTTCTTATTTAGAAAGCAAAATCTCTCTGTGGGACAACTCACCCCCTCAATATCAGGATATCGATATTTGAGGATCAGATATTTCTCGCTCATACCAATAACTAGCACTCAGACATACCAGAACAGGAATTCTAAAGACCATTCCATTCTGGGGGAAGGATGTGCAAGCTTGGGGTCACACTGAGAGGCAGTCCAAAGAATTAATGATGCTGGATTAGAGGTCTAATGACAGGAAGTGCTCAGGCCAGGAGAGAGCCTTTCTTTTGAGAAAATTTCTTCCTCTGAGGGTTAGTTTTAAGTCCTAAATAATAGGCTTCTTCAAAGATGCCGAGACTACAGGCCACAGCTTTTGAGTGAGGGTTTTTAATATCCTGACTGCTCAGAAAAAAGCATTCACCAGGAATTTCTTTATATCAAGGTCATGAATTATTATGCTTATCTGCCTTTGGGAAATCAGTTGACAATGTCCTACCAGCATCTGAGTGCTATCTGTACAGTTTTATCTTTGATAAACCCAAGGTTCTCGCTAAATATGGGAGCATTAAATTGTGGCCGCTTGCTCTCTGCATGTGCAAGGGGCACATTTTCATGCAGTACTAAGGGCATAGATGGTATCAAGATACAACCGTATTTGTAACGTTTGAACTTCTTGTCCTGAGCTCCAGGAGAAATAGAATCAGAAAGGGACTCCTTCCTCTTGAGACACAAGGGAACACAAGAGAAAGATGGGCGGGGAAGAGGCAAAGTGGGATACAGCTGCCCAAAATCTCCCACACTGCTTTCCTGCTTTGTTCATTCTTGTTTTCACTGCAGCAATCATTGCCAGCCAATGTGGGCAAGATATTTGTGAGGTCTATTCAATCTGTGCATAAATATTCCAGGGCATGCTGCCTTCCAACAGATTAAATCTCCTAGGGCATTTGTGATCCCCTCCCCACTAAYTGTTTTGTTGACTTCCCTCAGCTGAAAATTTTCACAGTCCTCGCACATTGATTTCAATTCTTTTAAAACTATTCTGGATAAAGAAAGTATTGTAGAGATTGACAATAGAAAAACTACTGCAGAGAATTACAATATAAAACAGAAAATACAGCATCGTCAATAATTTAGCAAATTCACGGTTCTCTCTTCTTGGGTTCTTTCAGCCCAAAACCTCAAAAACAACCAATTGGCACTTCTTGATGTGTATTTGCATACTTGTTTACTTTTCAAAGTAATTAGCTTTTAAAGTATTACCAGGGAGCTGAACAAATGTACCGTATAGTCTCCAAAACAATACAAGAGAAACTGCTTGCATTTGAATGAATTTACTTTGCTGGTACCATGAATGCATCAACTGAGTGAACACTTAATGTTGAGCATTAATTATACAAACAAAAGAAATGGCACGAAGCTGTTGTCTCTGTTAGTTTTCTTCCAAGATTAATCCTTGTTCATGTTAGAGGTTCTGTGTCCTAAATAAATTACTGTAACTGCTTCCAAAAGGATATTTCAGATGATTGAAAATATGCAGTGATCAATGCTCTTCGCATTGACAAACACCCTCTTTGCTGCTGCTGCTGTCCCTCACTCAGCAAGAAATCTCTTTAACCAGACTGAATTTTATAAGATCTTGAGGGACTGATGACAGCTCCACTCCCTTCTGCCTAGTTACCTAATGTATAGGCTTTCCAGTCAACCCATACTGGTTTTATGACCTTGTTTCTCCTCCTCCGGAGATGAAAAGTAAAGTAGTTTAGGTAYCCAAATGAACAAGCAAACAAAAGATGTGTAGAACTGCACTGCAATGTCATGACAAAATGCACATTTTGTTACAGTGAATTTTTAAGCTAAATTCCACAATACTTTTGACTGTTGATTAAAAAAAAAAAGAAAAAAAAAGAAAAGCAATCTACAAAAGACTAAAAGATGATATCAAATTGTCTGTTTTGTTCAAATTCCCAGTATATAGGAATGATACAGAGTCCTAAGAAAACTCTGTTGTTTCATACAAGACCTCAACAAGACTATTTTCCAGGAAGCACCTCTGACTCTTTGCTATGATCCCACAAGACAACAAGATCTAGTTGCAAGTTGCCACCCTGCAGATTTTTGAAAGTCCTCCATAAAATTCGTCTTTGCTAACTCAGATGCATTTTGTCATGTCACCGCCACACCGCTCTTTGATATCCTCACACATCTCCTCTCATGATGACACAAGCTTTAAAATGAGGAATCACAGTGACCAGAATCCAATTCAATTTGGAGTTTCCATGAGCTTACAAAGCAGTTGGCAAGCAAGACTTTCAAGGTTACTAAAGAAGCTCAGGACAACCCTGAGTCATGAATTTCTGAAAACTGAGAATGTTTCCTTCCTTATCATATCATCCTCAGCTTATCATATCCTTGTACCCTGTCTTAGCATTGCTGTTGAATGCTACTGCAGACAAGACATTGGATCTGACCCAGTATGGTTGCTCTTGTATTCATGAAGACAGAAGGGAAAGGATCCCAATGTCCCAGGTGTCATTCTCCGAGCTGGCATCTGAAAATGCAAGTCACTGTAACCCACTGAAGTGACGCACTGCAAAGTATCACCAAGCTATTTTGGACATACTTTTCCGTAAATCACATATTGGCAATTTCATAACCCTTGGCAGGGCTGGCTTTCCCATTATTTCTGTGCTTATCCAGAGCAAATCTCCTCCATTCTTCCAGCTCCTAAATCCTCTTTGTACTCAAACTACATCAATTTTGACATGCTCTCTCACCAAAAGACTTGTCTATGAAATGCCATCTATGCCACTATGAAGTACACCCTCAAAGTTTTACTTATTTCAYTCCTCATCTGACAGCCTGCCTTGCGGAGCCTTGTCCAGCAACACTGCTACAGGACAGAAYGAGTAAGAAAATGTCAAAGTTGTCAGGCACGTTCTCTAAACCACCTCCAGTCCTTTGACTTCTGATGCTAACCACATCTCCAAAATGTCTTGCTGCCTAGCCTTCAAGTTAGGGATGAATCTCCCATGCACTTGAGAAATCCTCAGAGACTCCCACGTTCTCTGCTAAATGGCCCTTAAACATTTACAAACCTGGACACAGATACTGCCAAAAAAGATCAGCATGAGTGTCTATCTTCTGTTCTGCCCTCTTTCTGCCATATGAAATATCAAAGGCTTCAAAGGAACACTAAAATGCCCACAAATGGGACAATCACAGTATGTAATTGTTTATAGGCTTCAGGTTCTGGAAAACAAGAGCTCTTATTCCAACTTAAATACTTTTAATGTTATCCAAAGTCACAATGGGTTTAAATGATCCAGTGAAATATCCATGTTATTTTATGCCCCAGGCACTCCTGATGCCATATTTCAAGTATATTAYGCACTGTGCAAACAAAGTAAAGCTTAATCCCTACACCAGTTTCATAAATTTCTTGAGCATCTGCACTCAGTCATTAAGAGATCTGTAAACTGTAACTGTTATTCTGCAGATCCATTCTGTGTTTCTTCATGCATTTATCTCTACTCTAAGCAGGCACAGTCATGACAATTTTTGCTCATACAAATCTGTTTCCATGTCTCTCAAATCTGTTTTATGGCCTCTTTATTTTCACCAGTGCATCAAATTTCTTTCATGCCTTTAATGATATTACAGAACTCAGTACTCAGTCCAGTATTTTCTAACTCATTCTTTATCCTGGTGTGCTGGAATAATCATTTTGGTAGTTGCCAGTTTGGGGACACCTATTACTCTTTGACATTWTTTTTTTTTTTCTAATAACCAATTCTTTCATAATAAATCACCCTTTGAAGTTCTACCAGATGAACAATTTTTTTCTTACCAACATAAGAGCAAGACAGTGAACTTAAATGATTCACCCTAAGCTCTGCTTTCAAATAATTCTTGGTCACTTTATATTTTTTTTTATATTCCTCACTTACRATCCTTCACAGATCCAATGTTCAATATCCAAGCACAGTGTTTCTAACCACATCACACCTAACACAATCTTATTTTAACCACAGTGCACAGCGAGCAAAAGATATGTTCAGGAGATGGTCAAGGGACCATCATAATCAATATTTATATGTAGTTCTGGAAATACTTAAAAAACAGGGTTAACAAACTAAAGGCAGTACTGAAAATAGTTTTGTAGTAACAGAATAGACATACACAGACACAACTCACMTGTTCGCATAAGCACACACAGACGGAGTTAATTCAGCATGTTTTCATTTGGTAATGTAAAATATGGTAGTCTTGATTTGAAGATTGGTCTGCATGCTGAATGAAAGAACACTGTAACAGAGCAGGAAACACACTAAGACTCACTGATTTCAGCAGAGTTTGGGCACGTCAGCCTGAGACAACTCTGGATGTGCATGCACAGGGTGGGCAATTGTGCAAATCAAAGTCCATCCAGATTTGCAATCACAGGCAATGAGCACAACTGACTGTGAGCTCTGTGCTCACATAAAGGGTTTTGCATGTTATACGCAGAGGGCCTATTATGAAAAATTTGTGTTCCTTAGGGATGAAGAGTACATTTTCCCTGTATTTTTTAGAATAGTAAAATATTCTCCTAAATATATTTTTAGCTCAGTTCATTAAATACACACACACACACACACACACATCCATACACAATTCCACTAGGCTATTCTTACAGTATTGCTAAGCAATATGAAACACTGTGTACTACATATCTTGTGAGCTGCTGTTACCACTATGATATCCCCAAATTTAAACACTTTAGCAACAATATTTCAGGGAGAGTGGTGAATTGAGGCCATTGTTGGAAGGCTATGTATTACATCTGAAGTGTCAGAGTGTGAATATTTGACATCAGGTTTTTGTGGGAAAGCTTTCAATTTTTATTCATGGAAAACCTGTTCGGCTGAATACCATCCATGCCTACAAGGTATTGTATGTCACTAAGGGACATGTCAAGTCCTTTCTACCATACTGCTTGATTCTTGATGCCAATCATYAAAAAGCAAGTGGAGAGAAGGTAAAATGCTACTGCCCTTGTATGTGTTTTTTAAAACACGTTTTAGATTGTGGATAAGGGGTGTTGATTCCCTTCCCAAAGTATGCCAAAAGGTTCATGCCCTTATGCCCAGGCCATTTCACAAACTAGCTTCTGTCCTCTTTTATTTTCCTTTTGTATGCAGCAGGCTACCTGTACTTCAAAGAGTAGCAGTACTGAGGAACATCTGTGGCACTCAGCTCAACTTCAATTTCCAAATCCAAGGATGAGTGTAAGACATTTGGAAATGGAGTGAGGAGATGCTCCTTCATTCCTATACCTASTATTCTCAAACTATTGAGCATGTTAACTTAGTTCCTATCTAAAACAACAAGAAAAGCCTCATTAATGATAACAAAGCAGAGTCAGCAGTGATGATTAGGCAATCAGAGAAACAGATTTTTTAACAGAAAAAAATGGAAAGGAGAATGAAAGAAAGAGAAAGATTGTGAAAGTTGAAATTCAGAATTAATAGCATCAGGATTTCTAACACCGCAAACATTTCTGAGTSCGTTCAGCTCTCCATCACTTTGAATTTCCTCAGCTATTCCTGGCATATGAAATAAAATCCACCAAAGTACCTTTCTAAGATGCATCAGGAATTAATGTACTTGAAAAGAAACCTAACTCATCAAGCCAGCTCATACTGGTAAAGCTGACAGGGCAATTGGTCTCTGTATGCCACACAAGATCTCATTGTGAAGTCCTGGTCCCACTGAAGAAGGTGGCAAAGGTGGACAGGACTCTGCTCTATCTGCTTAATAAAGTAAACTGAAAATTGCCTTATTTGGGGAATGAGAATTGCATGAAATCAATCTGCCCTCATTTTATCTGTGCAGCCTTTCTTCAGCCTCTGATAAAGGATTCCAACCTCTAAATGCAGGAGGTTAAGTGGAATTTTAAAACTCATTTTCTAGAATTGTTCCTTTCTTCCCTCTTCTGGGCAGTAGATGATTCAATTACTACGAAGTCATCATCAAAATGTCTCTGAAGCTCTGGAGTTTGCCCACTGCACTCCTAGGAGTGTGGGTCACCCCTTAATTATTATTTTATTTCATAAGAAACTTTCGTAAGAAATCTTTCCATATACATAATCCTTCTAAATTGGAGGGGCTTACTCTTTTCATTTTTCTAGCAGAACAGTTCAAGGAAAAGAAAGAAAGGATGAAATAGAAAGTTCAAAGGAATACGTAACACCAGATCAATGTGTCTGCCTGCTAAAGTTGAAGGGATCCAGCTGAAAAGTCTATTCCAATAAGGCTAGTGCTGAATCCCTTGACTGCTTCAAAAGCAAACTCCAAAACTGATGTTTTGGAGTAAACCCACACTTCTCATGTTCTTTGCATAGGTCTCTCCTTYAATATCAAAAATGTTATCTGTAGTATAAACTATCGTTTCAATTATGCCTTGACAGTTTTTTCTTCAGTAAAACAAAGAAGCTTTGCTACTAGTTATAGTAATGTTTAATTTAGTAATATAAATTGACAAATTCTTAAGTTGCTGAGTGAACTGTTGTGATAAAAATTCTATTTAATGGCATCTCTATCGAGGAATTAATGAAGTAGGTTTTGCCCCACTTCTCCAGTCCTTTTGTCAGCATTTAATCAGGTGGCAAAACTAGTTGGTATCTTGTTATTGAATGAAGTTTGGAATTAGCTATGACAATAATAATACTACAACCTAACAACTAACTAAACCTACAACTAACAAATCCTGTCACTTAGAACTGGAACAAAGCTAAAATCAGGAGTTAATGAGGTAAGACTCAGCTGAGTACCTGACTATGTACGTGCTATTGAAAGAGGCACTGTGAGCATTCCGTTGGCTTTTCAACATGTCATCATGTCTATTCTTCAGTCCTGCAGCTTTATTATGGAATAACTTAAACACCATGGGCAATTCTGCACAACACACAGTCAAATAGTGTCCTGTTTGTGTCCAAGTAACACCCAAACTCATTCACAGCCATGATTTCCAGACTTTTTGAAGGAACACACTGACAGCAAGGACACTTTCTCACAGACCCTTATCATCTCACTTTTCATTTGAAATAACACCATAATCCTACAGTTCTGAAATATAATACTCATATGAGAATAGTGCTCATCCCTGTGAAAAGGGCTCTGCAGAATAATGTTCATCCCTGTGAAAAGGGCTCTGCAGAATCTCTAATAGCTGCAAGTGGTGATCATTGCCATGGAAGCACATTTTTAGCAGGGCATGTCCCTCATTAACTCAGGCCATCCAATTGCCTTAAAAAAACCCTTATCTCCTCTTTCAGTGATCTACTCTGGCCATCATAGCTTAAAATATCTCCTTTTCTGTGTTTAAAGTCATTGTATTTTCTTAAGTAGCTGCTGTTCTGCTCGCTGAAGACAGTTTTCTACCTGAATGAGTTAATAAAGTAACAGTGCATTTATTTATCTGAGAACGGTTACTGCCATAGGAAGAACGACTCCAAACTGCCTCGTCATTTGTTACATTTTGGAAAGAAAACAGTTTCTGAAAGGAAATGATTTGTGGATTCCYGTGCTAAGGTTGTTCCTGGCAGTTTGTACGTCTGAGATGTTGCATTTTGAATGCAAGAGTTGGGCAGTCATATAAAACCTTAAGAAAGTGATTTTTTTCAGCTTGTTTTCTAGCCCAAGCAACTGAGCAGTAATGCTGATTTCACACAATGCCCCCCAAAGCAGGTTTTCATAGCATTTTCAACCAAGAGAAAGAGGTACTCTGACAATAGCTTGTGTGAGCTCCCCTCATCTATAATTTCAAGTCCAAAGAAAGAGTCCTTTCTCATTAAAGGTCACCTAAATTCTGCATCTCCTGCAAAGTTTCATCCCCCCTGCAAACCTCACCTCAGGAGCTGGGGTGGCACATTCTTGAATCCTCTCTGCTTACCAGCAAGGGAATATCAAAACACACCCTTGTGTTTGTGGAATTTTTTTGGCAGAGACTTTGAGATAGAACACAATACATTTATGTCTAGTCATCATTCTTCCTACCCTAAGTATCGATACCATTTTCAAAGTTTCTATGCCCTCTATATATTATTTATCTGTTGCTTTCTTGCTGTTCCTCTAATCATTTTCCATTGTTCAGACTTTCTACAGTTGTTCYTGAATCCTAATATCTCCTAGAGCCTTTCTTCCTTGAAAAGCCAGATTATACAGCAAGTAGTTGCTATAAGCACCAAATAATGTATTTAACCACATCACCTTCTGACAAACACCAGCTCTATTAAAGCAAGAGAAACCTATTTCAAGTCAGTAAATGGAAATTATTGCTACATTTTTCACGCTACAATAGGTCTCATTATGTCTGTTCAGAGGACCAAGCAAGAGAAAATAATAGAAGGGTCACCAATTAATGCTAAATGATATTATCTATTTTCAACTATAAAATCAGAGTTTGCACATGACTCCATTACTATGCTAGTCTTTAAAAAAAGCAAATAAAGACTGAAACAAATGTTATGCATTGACTTTGAATCAGGAGATATTCTGTACTTAAACAGAGATTATAATGTCATTTAAGCATGYATTTGCACATCCTCAAAGGGAGCATTTTTAAAATTTGTGTACATACATATAAATACACATCTTTAAACAGATATATGCATAGAGGTTCAGATAGCTTAGAGTTTATAAATCCAAGGTAAATCCATGTAAAACCTGTGTTTTTATTATGCTTTCCTCAGAAGTCACTGACTATCTTGAAAGATATGTGCAGTTAGCAGATAGCCCGAGGTACATCAGAACAACTGCTCCCTCTTTACCTGCTGTTATTATCAGAAAACAAGAGGAAACTGAGTGATGTCTTCCACTCTCCATCTAAAATCACCACAGGCACTAGTAAGTGTTTGAAACCATCTTTGCTGGAATAATCCTCTTAAAGTCATCCGGCATATTCGGACACTTCCTAGGTATTTGCAATTTAGGGAAGAAATTGAATATACAGATCATTTTTCTACAACRAAAAGACAAATTTTGGTTGTAGTCCTAGTTCACCTGATGAATATTAACTTCACATGCATTCAGGAAAGTTCAGTTTATGTACACGTTAACGTTCCCCTTCTTTGGCACAGGTTGTGATTTCTTTCTTTTCGCACAGAGTCTTCTGCACAGACCTGAGTCATGATTCCTCATTCTTGGTTTTCAAGTCTCTTGTTTCTTTGTTTGATCAAAGCCCAACTCTGTCATCTACAGAGCAGAATTATATGCAGCAAATAATTCTTCCAAAGATATTTTCATTACAGAAACAACAACTTTCAGCACTGCAGAGWCTTTGCCTACTCCCATGTTGCAGTTTAATCTTTGATCCTGCTGCTCCGTGTTTATACCATTACACAATTATCACYCATGTGTCCCTGAATTCTCATGCATTTATTCTACTCCTTACTCCTCCATTCCTGCAAACGCTTATTTCCACAAGTTCTTTCTATAGATGTAGTAACTGCTTTGTGCAACTGCGGTAAGCAATCTTCTCTACCACCTCATTCTGCATTTAGAAATGATCAATAATGGAGAAATAGTAAGCATGTCCTGCTTGCCTGGTTCTAGCTAATGCACACACACAGACACGCTACTCATACCCTTACAGACCTCGTTACGCATAATTACAAAGCATMTTCCCTTGTATTACAATAAATATAGCAAGCAATTCATATTCATGTTGTTATAATATCAGGCAGGACAGATAAAATCCTGCAGCCCCACTGAGGTGATAAAGTCAATGGGATTTCTACTCGGTAAGAACTGAAAAAAGACATCAGGGCTTTGTCGGGTATCATTAAGGGGTCTTTTCTGTATTACAAGTAAGGCACATTATCATACCCACTGTTTTCAATTGCAGAATATCTTACAGTTTGTCATATTACGCTGCATGCTGTTTAGAAGTTCTTATCTAGCAGCTCATCACTTTTGGATGGAGGCAATTGAACAGAGATAGATCACACAAAAATCTTTGAGCTGTTATTGAAGAGATACAGAATTTAAAGGGTTATTGGAAAAAATGAATGTGATGCCTTTGCTTACCACACCAGTAAATGCTTACTTTTGCTCTCATTTCTAGAAACAGAGCTTCAAAAATGCATGAACTACTTATGAGTAAGCTATTACTTATCACATTTTTTTTTTGCATATATACAKTAAAATCACAGTGAAGCCAAAGGATGTTCTTGCACATCCATAAGCAGAGAAGCACACAGATGCATACACATACATGCACACTGCTCTTAAAAGTCTTCAATCAGCTGGACTAGMTATTCTTCATCTCTAAATAGCACCAGAAATTTGATTCCGATCCAGTTTTCAGATGAATATTTTACAGTGCATCTTAAAGGCTCTACACTACAAGAAGTAAAATAAATGTTATTAAATTCTCAGCAGAATACAAGGCATCTGCAGAATAYAGCGCAAAGAGAGCCTGGGCCTTTGTGCTGCGTGACTTACTGAGCACTAGGGAAGTGGATTTTGCTTTTTGAAGGATATTTGCCTCCAGCATAATACCAATAATGGAAATAATATCAGAACATATAAAGTTGAAGCTTTTATTCTCCACAGAACTAAGGAATGATGAGAGAAGTACTCTGGGAATTTTCCCCTTTAGATTAAATATTTGAGTCATGAATGTCGGAGACAATCAGTTCCAGTTCTGAAATTACCTTGCTATCTCAGGCATGGGAAGAATAAAAGCCATTTTCTGTATTACAATTAAGACATGCAAAATCTTATTTTCAACAGGATTTTATGCATATCGCAAGAGAAACATTTTCCTTAAACCGTGCTTAGCTCTGGCCCCTGTCCTCCAGCACTGGCTGAACTTCAGCCCATGCAGCCAAAGAATTCCTGGGTTTTATGCGGCACCATTGCAGCCAGTCCAACAGCAAAATGCACCAGTATATCTRAAAGCCATTTTGGTGCCCTGTCACTGGATCACTATTCACCACACGCCCCCAGCCTCTGTAAGGCTGTTTCAGCTCATCTCCACAAATATCGCTCCATTACACTGACACCACACCTGCTCGCTGTGGCAGCTACCCATATTTTGAGGACGAGCTGCTGAAGGCAGAAACGTAGCCCGTAGCAGCAATAACCTTTGGGGTGCATCACAAGCACCAGACGCCTCCCAAAYGCACCTTCTATCAGGTAATATACTGGAATGATATGCTTGCAAAACATATGGTGCCTATTTACTTAATGGACATAATAGTTTACAAGCTTTTAAGCTTTTTCAAGGTTCTGAACCTGTCCTGAAGGTTTCCCAAGGTAGTAAACTTATTGCAAATGAGAGTTTTATCAGCAGTTTCTATATGGATAGGTTAAGGGGGCCTAGATTTCCTTCTTTTTTTTTTCCCCCCCCCCCTAAGCACAAGCAATACATTTTGCAATGTAGCTGATACTTTGCTTTTGTCAAGTTACCTATCATTCATTCTATATGAGAACTAAAGAAATCTACAGGAGAATACATGTAGGGTACTGGCCATGGGATAGTCCATTCTGTTACAATTTTCAGAAGGAGCTTCTCACCTTTCTTCCAACCCCAAAAGGGGGCTGAAGGGGCTCCCAACTATTTCCCTGGCCATGATGCACTCCCAAGGTCAGCCTATTTGCATCACATACAAAGACCTTTTGGTGCTCTTGGAAATAATCATATTTCCAGGTGGTTACCTGGACATCCACAGTGTTTTGGGAACCAGCCACAGGATTTTCAGATGTGCTCAGCACCTCTCAGGTCACAAGGACAGCAATACCTCAGTGCGGAACATGTTTGATATAAAATACCCTTTTCCATCATGTTTGAAGCTCAACATAACTAGGAAGTTATTTTTTTCCCCCCTTTGAATGCTACGGTGAAATTTCAGGCTGGGGACATCTRAGTTGCAGATGTCCTAAGCAGTTTACCAAAGGCTCATTCCCGAAAAATTATACAAACAGACATGCCTATTTTGTCTTCACTCCATCAGCGTTACTCTTGTGAGTTACAATTTTCTCAACTTTGTAAATTTGATCTGTAAAGCTTTTATGACATTTCTAAGAGTTGCCATCATCTAAAACAGATGGATTACAGACTTAGAGAGGAACATGACAGAGGGATTCCAAAGTTTTCAGAACTAAAACTATTTATTCTCATAGAGATTTTACCAAGYAGAGATGGCGAAACGAGACTAGTGCTTGTCTTAAGAGGAATGCATCTTATTTATYTGCCTCACCATAAAGAATGTGCTGGATACTGTCTTCATATACATAAATAAGTTCTTAAAAACGATTGGCATTTTGACTGGAACTGGAGAGCACAGTGGGAATTTTGCCAGTTCAAGAGAGAACTCRGTTCATTTCTCCAGTTCATTGACTTCTGCCTCAGTAAATATGCTTATTCAACACAGTTTACTAGGCTCTGCACTGACACAGCTGGCTGATATCCTGTGACCTATATTATGCAGGGRATGGAATACATAATCCCAGTGACTCTTTCTGACCTTAAAAATCTTTGAGTCAATGGAATAATTATGTAAAAAAAGAAAAGAGAAGTTCCACATATCTTTGAAATGTTGAGCCCAAGAACCTTGAAAGGATTTATTCTATTTATTCCCTTTTTCAGCTTTTTTTTTTTTTTTTTTTTTACAGTTGTTCTGATGTTAGAAATGTTCAGCTATGAGGGAGATCAAGTGTAGAATTTGACATAATTATGTCTTTGCTCAACTCACCGGTGTTAATATATAATACAATGAAAACCTTCAAAACATCATAAATTACACTCAGTGAAATTATAAAGCAGAGGCTGTTTATTATGAAAGAGAGAAAACTGGGTGAAACTTTTGGCAGTAGTGGGGAAAAAGTACATCTCCAAAGTCACACCTGAGTTACATGAACAAAGAAAGAGAAGGGGCAGGGAAAAAGAGCTAAAGCAGAAGACTCTATTCAATGAAGCAATACCACTCAAGAAAGGTAGGGTGGCTTTAAACTGAAATCGAAGATGTGGAGCTTTCTCCAAAGACTCAGTAAAAAAAAGAAAGAAATGCCATTGATGCAATTAGGTGAACTTTAAGGAGGAGAACCTTAACTTTATTGGACCCTGAAGAGAGACTAATATGGTTTGACAGAAAACTCCTAAGTGATTCTGTGACTAACCGAGTGCTCTTTAGAGGCATAATGATGTTTGGGAGGAAGACCAAAGATCCTAATGCTACACTTTTTTTTCCTATTACTATCAGACTGGAATGATGCAAATAGAGTAACTGTTAAGTTGATTTACACATGAACAGTAAGTTCTGAATAAATAACTAAACTGGACTAACTGAAGTAAAGTAAATGAAGTAAAATAAGCTTTCTGCCTTTAATGAAAGCACCTCTTCTTTTAATAGAAAGAAAGCTGTAGGCAACAATCTTTTCATTGCTAGAGTTCAGCATATGGTTAAATTATTGCCAGAGCTGGAGTACAGTCAAAGTTGGATTTTGAGTAATTAGTTTTGTACCAAGGGAGTAACTGCAAACTCTGAACTAGATCTATACTTTCAGGTGCTGCCAGGATTTTTAAGAGATCCCTGCTTTGAAGTTCTGCCATTCTACTAATAATAGCTAATTAGTAAGGACTATATAYTACTCGCCAGCAGCAAACAAAATATACATATGTATTCATATAAGAAGCAATACTGTTTCTAGAACAGGACAAGTAGTGGTGGCACAAAGAGGGAATAYTACACAGAAGATCTTTCAGCCTTTTCCATCTACTCTGTGAACTTTCTTTCCTCATACATTAATTACTCAGGAATTTACTTGCACAGCTTTGAGCTTAAAGCTCAAAGGTACCTTACAGAACTGTCACTTACTATCCAGTGTTTTATCAATTCTTTTAGAGGTTCTATATGAATAAGACTACTGTTCAATGGCGTTCAGAATCCCTTCTTCTGGACCACCCTTACTCCTATCTAGTCCTAGTTATGCTCTACTGCAGGTATGGTTAAAAGGAGATGAGAGTAGCAGGGCTTTGGGTTTGCTTAATATTTAATTATTAGCAGGGAAATGATTCATACTTTTCTTCACATGTTTTCCTTCCAGTTCTAGGACCTGATCTTCTCAAAGGCATGCTGCAGGCAAATAAAGACTTTATTTTAATTAAGAGCTGTGCTGATAACTTGGAGATGATAACAAATTAAAAAAAMCTAAAGATTTGTAACATTAGCAAAAGCTATGGATATCTGAGTTAGCCTCACTGGGCACAACTCTTGCTTATCCAGGACTAAACAGATTGGTTCTCTGACAGTRGGAAGTGCTGCATTTAGCAGGCAAATAGAGTATATATGCATAATACATGAAGAGAGTTGAAATTTCACATCTAATTTTGCATATGAAAAGCTTCACTGAAATCTTCAGTATGAATTTAAAGAAAAATGAAGGCAAAAAGCAAAATATCACACAAGCAATAACTGCAAGATCTGATCTTTCATCTACCAATGGGAGACACAGTGGACAAAAACTATATAAACCAGCTGCACAAAAGGTCCTTAACAAACAGGAAAGCTGTTAACTTTCCATGCATCAAATGTCTGCAACTGTGTTGAAGAGATCCACTTTGCCCTACTGAAGCGACCCATTTTTGGAAGCAAGGATCAAACAACTCAAAGACAAGCTTCATAGCATCATGTCAACTGTTTCAGTAGCCCTGATTTATCTAAATGGGGAAAACTCTGTAAGATAAAGATACATAGCATGTTAAATGATAACCATTTGTGATGCATCTGTGACGGCACTTGAATATTTATCTTTTGTCTGGACAGAGATAATTGTAGCTTAATGTTGAGCCAATTATTCACAAAAACACCGGGGACTGATATTAAAAAATTAGCTATCTTCCAAGTTCTCAGGTGAAAGTGAAAGATGCATTTCAGCTGTTTCTCTACAAATATTCTACAATTATACAGATATGAAGATATTCAATAATACTCAGTAGTCACGGCAACCTGCTTTCACTTTATTTGAAATTCAAAGAGCAAAGTGTATAATTTTTAATTATTTATTGATTTAGGAACAAAATTTTAAACTTCTGTTCTACACTGTGAACTTGTGATTATGAATATTATATCCTAGCCGTGCTGTTGCCTACTTTCTATTTTCAGTTTTCCATTTATAAGCAATCTACATTTTTACTCACTTTCTCTGCTCTACTTTACATCTGATGGAACTATTACACTAATGAACTGAGCGCTTCCACCTGACTTAAGTCTGCTCTCCCTCCACGCACYCGGACTTTCGCTCTGTTTCCTCATTTACGTACGATAGCTTGCATTAAACTTTTAGATGTAAAGAAGATAGCAACTCATAGCTTTATGCTGTTCATATGAAATTATGCTCCTGTTTTCAGATATAACAAAATGCAGCTAATTTCAAGATGTCCTATACTGCTTTTTATTTCAAAGTCACAGGGACACTGTGGATACAGCTTCTTTTCTGCAGAAATGCCTCCCTGCACAAAGGGCTGTCAGCAGCCCAGGCAGCAGTAAACAGGTACCAGGTCAGACAGACCAAGAGACATGGAACATATTAACTRCTACAAGCTTTTGTACCAGTGAGTTATTAAATCTCTTTTTTTTTCCTGTTTTCTAGCCACACCAAGCTCCGGTGATTTGAGCTACCACACAGTGCACGTACTTGCTTTTAATTATTCACCCAATAATTTAATAGTCTAATATTTCAACTAAAATAATAATGCTCAAGAGAGAAGCAGAGGAAATAATCTTGCATCGCCTTCAATTCTCTGCAGCTACCAAGCAATGCAGGAGGACTGGGGCCAGGGCTGAGGATTCTGCTCACAGGAAGAGCACAGCACCCAGTCACTGACATGACAGTGCAGAAGCAGTTGTGTAAGCCAGCAAGGCCATAAACTGGATAGAACATCTTTTCCAGGCAATGCTCTATTCCCACCGGAGGTTTTTATTGATCAGTAGCTATTTTTGCTTCCAATGAGCTACAGAGTTGGGAGAGAGGGAAAGGAAAAAAAAAAAAAAAAAAAAAAAAAGTAAAAAAGAAAAGCAACCTTTTCTTTTGCAGATCCTCCTCAAAGTGCATCAAAAGTTTACCTTTTGCCACTCATACAAACCACTGAGGACCTTCTGATTAGACTGTAAATTCACTCATTCTTTTATTTCCTCTATCTTCCTTCGCTTTTTCTCTCATATTATTTTTGTTTTCTATTGCTTCAGGAATCCATAACACCTCCGCTGTAGTCAAACACCCTAATTCTGCTATTTGAAGCAGTCATGAGCTGCAGAATAACCACTGGTTGGACAGCCTTTCAGTCCCTACAGCCTTAATGGAGCAACTGGCGATCTGGGCACAGTGGGACCTTGGCCAATGAGTCCTACCATGGCCAACACTTGCATTTCCTGCTGACTTTGGGCTGGAATAACACTTCTTAAGACCCTCTCTTCCTACATCCTGAGAGGCTGCATACTGTTAACAAAGGCAGAGGCAGAGTTGCTTTCCCAGGCAAATGTGCCCTTAGTGTTTTTAATCCCAAATCTTTTCCAGAACCCAAAAAAGAAATAATGAAGGGAAAAATCTTAAAACTGCAAGACATGATCTAGCAGATTTTTAAATGCTTTTTAATTTTTTTAAAATGTTTATCTTGTTCTCTCACTTACAAAGTCCATTAAAATTCAATGTATGACTTAGGAGTGTACCTTCCACAAGTGTCATCTTCAAAAGAAAAAACAGAGGAGATATATATATGTATATACACGTTCTTTATGATTTTCACTCCTCTGTTTATAATAAAGAGGTGGTCTGTTTATTTACAGTCTCTGTGTCTTGGCTGTTACTGCCTATCACARGAACAGGATTGTCTCTGTGAAACAAATATGTGCATGGCTTTAACCACAGCTAAATGTAGATCTTTATGAATGCAGGTTACTATAGTGACACTGTCCTTGTGGGTACTTCTTTCATTCTAAGTGCCACATGTTTGTATATAAACAGCTGAACTGCATTTTTGACTTTAATCTAAGAAGCTACAGGGACTACTTTGATTTAAAATTTTGCTGATCAAGCTCGCAACACTGGGTGTGAGATTGGGGTGAAATCAGCATAATTCACTATATATATATATGTGTATATATATATATGTGTATATATATGTATATAAAGATAAAATGCTTCTGGAATCTGAAAAATACTAGAATGACATAAATGAGTGAGTCACATTGCACAACGATTAAAGAAGTGCTTAATCATTTCACAGATTTAGAGGAAATTTATATTTTAATGCCAAATGATGTTTCTGTTAAGCACAGCATGAATACAAGACGTTGTATGCTAGTGCTTCTATGATACAATCTGATCCATTAGAAAGGAAACAGGATTAAACGAAAAATATCGCAATTTGAAGGTCCATCCCCATGCAATGAGTGGATCATTTCCTTCCTACCTGCCCAAAGTTTTTCATTAAAGCAGCAGCTCTGATAATTTCAAGTTCTAGGTATTTTTTGAACTGCAATAATCAACAAGAGAGCACACACCCAAATATGCACATCTGCTTATATGATCCATGCTAAATTTTGCAGCATACATGCAAGCAGTTATTTACAAACTCAAACCTTGTCAARGTTTTTATCCAAATCAACTGCCAGCCATTCAGGACTTTACCAGAAACCCATGTTGCTGCTGACAGAGCAACTAAAGTCACTGACAGCCTCTGTGCAATAACYGATATGCATTTGTGTGGGACATCTTCAAAACCAAGGAAATGCGATAAAAAATAAAGAAGAATTTTAGACCCCTCTGTCTTCCAGTAAAGGCTATCCTTAATAATTCAGTTCCTTGCATCTTACACATTGTAATTCAAATCTCACGCAATCTTTTTTTTTTTCTTTTAATTTGATAGTTTTACTCCCAATTCCATCATTTGCATTTAATTCCTCTAACTTTACTCATGCCAGGTAGGACTGCTTATTTAAAATAACACACTTTTAATATGTGCATTAGTGCTATTTTAGGAACAAAATAGTCTTTACTTGGCCAGATTAGTGTATCTCTCATTTAATTACAACTCAAAAGGTTAGAAAGTTTTATCACGCATAGATATTCTCTGGGAATTATCTGACTCTAAAATATAATTAATCATCCTCTGTCATGCTTTTATTATACCCACTGCTCTCTGGAGTCATTCCTTTATTTCTTCTTCATTCATATTCCTCTGACCTTCCTCTTCATTCTGTTACTGAGACCTCAGGTGAATTTTAGTCGACTGCTCAGAAATGAGTGGATATTGTTAAACCCATTTGTCAACCGCATTACCAACCCACAAGCACGGGATCGTCGCGTATGTTTAGCATTTTCCATATATAGCCGTCCAAGTATTAACACGGATGGCATCTGTCAATGTTGACAAAAATTAAATTTTGAAACTACTGTAAATAATAAAGCAGTCATATAAAGATTATTTCTCTGGAGCATAAGCTACCAGTAAACACGATTTGCATATTGTGCTTACAGCTGTTTCAACATGAACTGTTTGCTGTGGTTCATTAAAATGATTTGATTTGTCAGATTCCAGGATAGTTGCAAGTCAACACATACCAGCCGGGATGAATGTGGTGACAATTTGGGTTTTCAGAACTACGCACACGTGTACTGGATTAGGGAGCTGAATCGAATAATAAAGCTTAAAAAGAGATCATTAATCACATGTTTCTGGCGAGGGAAATGAAAGCATGAGTACCTCTGAGAGATGTTCCTAGGAAACAAAGAGTACAAATAGCAAAGTAGTGTCCCTGGTGAAAAGAAAACCTCTTTTATAGACCTACATCCTACTTCCATCGAACACACTGCAATCTTTTTCTATTGACTTAGTGAAAGTTAAACTGGGACTTRGGCATGAAACTTGAATGATATTTCCATATAATGCTCTTGTTCCAGACCATAACATTCACATACCCAGACAACAGTTTATTCTAACCTAGAGTCAATCTGTAATATTTTTCCTCATGAACATTTTTTCTCTGTTTGCTTCTCACCTAACACTGCAAGGATCGAGATTTTCTCTCATTCTCTCTTTGCCCTGTCATACATCCACAAAACCATGGCAGAGTAGACAAGGACAGAAAACCCAGCTCATCCATGGAGATGTCTCTTCTCCCAAAAAGAAAAAATAGTAAGACAGAGCAATGACTGAATCCAAAAAGAACATGCTAAGAAAGCAAGCCCAAGRGGGCTAGAGAATGGGAACCATGCTGGGGGGCACAGCCAACTGCTTCCCTTCTGCTCCCAACCATGGAAAGAAGAGGGTGAGGAAAGGGGTGCTAGGTGTGCGCTGCTTTTTCTTCCTGACCTTAAAGTCTCGCAGCATGCAAGTCACGGCAAGCAAAACAGAAGGCRGGCGCTGCCCAACTCCTCACTCCTTTATAGATTAAGCAATAGATGTGCAACACCCACTTGAACAGCTGTGTCCTGAGCAAAAATATTTCATTTCTGCCTCTGCTGCCTGTGCAGCAAATTGCTCTTCACATTCCTCAAGCAGTTTTCAACATCACTGAAAGAGATGTGGGTGCAGAGGGCAGCACTAAAATTTTACAGCTTTCCGAAAGCAGTGAAGGTGTCAGTGCAGCCTTTAGGGTGTATTTTTCCAGACAGGAGCCAGATTAGCTCAAAAAAGAAATGRGTGACATTGCAGGGGTTCTGCAGGAACCCTGATTAACTGATTTTAACTCACAAGCTTTGGTAGCTTTGGTGCTAGCAAAGATTSTCCATTTATCTCTAAATCCTTTGCCATCCTAAAGAACTGCCTGTGCCCACACTACTTATAGAATATTACCAGAATCTAAAGACTACATTTGTCACAAGAATCAGAGCTTTGATAAAAACATATTTGAAATAACTGTGTATCAAATGGAATCTACACAGTATTTTGGAGCAACACAGTTTCCTTTATGTTCTGCCTCAAAAAGAACCTCAGCACAAAATGTTTCTGCACAAAAAAAATCTCTTGCCAGTCAGACAGATGGATTTGCTTCCAGGAAAGCCTGTCCACTCTCACAAAAGCCCTGTAGGAAATACAATGCTTCAAGAATGCTTCAATAGAGAGGGAGGTGGAAAACAGCTTTTTCAGTTTTCCAGCCTCTCCCTAGATCCAGAAGGATCTAGGCTTAGGTCAAGATGTATAGACTTTTTCAGCAGCTAAACCTCCACATTTAGCACAGGGATAATCTGAAACACTCAACCAAAACATTTTTTTTTTTATTTGGTTTGTTTAATTTCCCAATGAAAGATTGTTTTCTTTTTAGCGTTTGGAGTGTTCTTTAAACCAAAAATGTGGATTTTTGAAATAAAAAGCCAAGAAGTTGTATGATTAAAGTGTTAAAATGAAACATACCAACATTTCCCAAAAGTGGCTTCAACTTATGCTCTATATTTTTCATCACAAACTATTTATAGGATCTGACCCAAATTCTTTTCTTCCCAGCTAGCTCTTCTTTTTCAACTAATTTATTAGTTGTCCAGTAAAGTGCCCAGATCTAAAGTCAGTAACGGTTCAGTTATCTGAGGAAAGTCATAACAAGTTGCTTTACATCTCAGAAAAGGAGAGCGACAGGAAAAT
Source organism: Nothoprocta perdicaria (assembly GCF_003342845.1). Classification (NCBI taxonomy): domain Eukaryota; kingdom Metazoa; phylum Chordata; class Aves; order Tinamiformes; family Tinamidae; genus Nothoprocta; species Nothoprocta perdicaria. The sequence continues at coordinate 2,470,012 of NW_020456198.1, forward strand.
CAGCCTTTCCCTGCTGCATTATTATTCTTCACAGTTTCTGTACTTCAGGATGCGAGGGGGCCCCTGCAGTAGACCAACTGTCTCTCCAAAATGTCACCTCTCTCTCTGACAAGATGCCCCTTACACCTGCCTTCTGCACGGATGTTTCTCATATATCATGCACACGCTGAAGCTCCTGCTCTGTAGACCCGTGGCTGAGATGTTGTGCATGCCCAAAGAGACAACTGCAAGCTGTATGTCCTCCTACAGGACACACATACAACCAATTCCCAGGAATTTCCATGTRTTTAGACTAGTTTTTAACATGAAGTGATTTACTGGAGCCAAATCTACGCAGTTACTTTCACCAAAAACCTCCYGAGATCAGCACATAGGCTGTTTATCATAGAATCAGAATGGCTGGAAAAGACCTTTAAGATTATTGATCCAACCGAAACACCTTCAACACCACAGCTGCTAAACCATGYCTTTAAGGGCCTCATCTACACACTTCTTGAACACTGTCAGGGACAGTGATTCCACCACATCCCTGGGCAGCCTGTTCCAATGCTTGGAATTCAAAGGTAATTGCTAAACTGAGAGAACCTGATTCTTTCATTTTAGCAAATAGACATAGTTTTGACATAGTTAAAAAGGCACAATCTAGGAGGAGAAACACAGAACTTTGACTTCCATAATGTCAAAACTCTCATTTTCTTTAAAAGGCCCAAAAGTGAAAACCTAAAACTTCAGTAGCTTATGAAGGTGAACCATAAAAGAGCTATCCCATTCATTTGCTGGATCCATCTGAAGAGTCTGGTCTGACTTGCTTTCTTTTAACTTCCAATTCTTTGAGAAAATTGAAGAAAAGAMAACGACTGTAAAGATGGAAAGGAAATGGATGACTTTTTAAACTCTAAGGGAAGTGGGGAAAAAAAAAGAGAGATCTTGCTTTTAGGTGCAATTTATGAAAAATCRTTGTGTTTTATAGTCACTCTGTCCTTAACTTTCATTAGCAAATGCAGCTGTCTGAGCCAGATTAATAATGATGGCTTTATAATGGCTTCTGCACACCCAAAAACACCAAACGCCTTCCGCAGATTGTTTTTAGAATTGCAGGGTGCAGCCATTACCTTGCACAGCAATTCCAAATCTGATTAAATATTACAAACTGCCTGCAGACCAATGGGTTTTAAACAAGTATTTGTTTATATCCTGAAGTCATCAATTTTACACAAAATAGCAAAAGTAAAAAAGTAAAAGGGAATGAGCACTTGTAAATTCATAAACAGAAATTTGCACTGTCAGTCAAGTCGATTGCAGCAAGGAGAGAGAATAAGGAAAAGCAGGTATTACCCTACCGCARGCCAAGGTACAGAGGATCTTGATAGCACATTTGCTGCTGCAGACAGACAGCAACAAATATTAGGTATCCGAAACCCCATCACAAATCAGTCTGGTAACAGCATACGAGCAGGCTTGCAGTGACCTCAGCACCGCCGTGCACTCTCTTATCTGCTAAATTGCTTTGCGGCAACCTCACTTCATGTCCTCGACCACACTTTTAACAGGTTTTGTCTCTATTTTTCCAAAGAGCTAACAATCCTACTTTGGGGCATCTAAACATCAAAGAGTTGTTTTTTGTTTTTGTTTTTAATGTTATTAACCATTCTTCTTTTCTTGCCTTTTTTTTTTCTTTTAAATGAACATTTTTGTTCATTTCTTCTACTTCTTGTACTATCGATAGAGGAYTAAAGCACTAAACCATCTTTGGAATATTGTATTTGCTTATCACATGAACAGCTACAGCTTTGATTAGAAAATGGTCATCAGCCAGTGGAAGAAGCACATACAGCTATGGGCAAAACAGAGCAATTGGAAAAGTTGCTGCAATCTTTCTAGTATTTGCTAGGATGGAAGGAACTAAGACATTCGTCTCCATTTATTCTTTTTTTTTTTTTTCCCCTTTCTCTATGTTATTCCCCTCTCCTGCTTTTTCTATTTATACTAAACTTTCTGAATCAGAGGCTTTCTCCTGTTCTGTCTGTACCATGTCTCAAACCCCAGTGTCCCACCAGTGCTTGGTCTGTTGGCACAACAGTAATAGACTTGCTAATTATTATTGGTCCATGCTATTAAAGTTCCATCAGTGACATAAACGTGCAAAAACATCAAGCTGCTGGGAAGCATATCTGTAAATATCTTAGCAGATGTCATGTGTGTGTGAAGAGGTGAGGTAAAGAGCTAAGCAAGTACAAATCTATTTAGGAAATGCTGAAAAGATCCTTTCCACTCAGAAAGGACAGAATTACTTGGCACAGCAGAAAGCAGACGGGTCATGATGCTAGGTACTTACTTCACCTATCCCTGTTTTACATCATGGGTYATACACCATTACCTTTTGCTCCAAGCTTCAAATCAAATTTGATTAGGGACTAATCTGATTCCACATAACGAGAACGCTATTTAGGACGCATGCTTTAAATGTGGCTTTTTGTCTACAGTTTGTTAGGTTAATGAATTTAACAATTGGGATGATTTGTACGGTCCATGGGTGATTTGGCATGGAAGATATTTACAAAATGTGCAAAACTGGCTAAAATGGCATTTGAAGTAAAACAAGCAAATACTTATGGCTGAGGCTACAACTTGCCAGTCCACTTCATTAATACATATAAAGATAATATTTTTTCAGTCAGAAAGCATGAAGTGAGGAAGAACATCCCTTCTGTGTCTGAGGACACTTCAGCTCCTCAGCACCCCTCACCTCTCAGTAAAACATCCTCGTCAGGAGGATGCTCTGGATACGAGAGGTTATTGCCTCTCTTGAGGCCTCTGTGAAAGTGAAGGCCCTGGTCCGTGTTTCCCAAAGTTCTGACACAGTTAAATAGAATCACTCCTGCCACACTGGTAAGCCAAACTATTTAGGTATCTCCAGGACCGGGTAGTTGGCTGAGCTTTCAGAGATGCAATTTCAAACACAGGTACCTGAATTTTGCCCAAGCCTTGCCGTGATCCTTAAATCCTTTATTGGATTTGTYTTTCACGCTTCTACTCCAGGACCGAGAGCCAATTGCCTGTCAGGGACCTTGAAGCAGAGTGGTGGGAGGGTGAAGAAATGCTAAAAGCACTACAAATCAATACTGACTTTTCTTATATTACAGGTCTGCTGCAGCACAAAGCCTGTAGTCAGATGCTGTACATATCAGTGTTCTCTTCCAGATGTGGAGGCATGGGGAATCTATTGGAACATTGCMGTGCTGTGCTCAAGCATTGGGAGATTCAGTGCTAAGCTAGCTGTTTAAGAAGCAAGYAAGCTACATTTCCCTGGGAACCACCAGGCCCTTTCTGAGAGCATAAACTATAAAATGTCCTAAAAAAAGGAAAACAAAACTAAAAAATACACTCCTCTACATTCTTGCTCCTGAGTGCTCRCATTGCTGAGCAAGCCACCCATGAGAACCTGCCTTTCTTGTAACCTTTTCGCTTTTACTGTCACCCAAGTATCCTTTGCAATGACCCAAGAGGTCAGGCCAGTCCTGAGTGGGTTTTCATGCTGTTTTGAGCACAAAATCCTTACTCTGCCAGAGCAAGAAGAGCTAACCCACTGCACGCCACTGGGCTGCACCGCTTTCCTGTCTGGTCTGTGAGAAAATACAAATATATGGCACACAGAAGCTCAAAATTATGCTGTTCTGAAGCATCTTTGTGCCATTCCATTCRCAGGGAGAAGTATCAGCTCTAGCTTTGCTCTCCTAGAGAAAGGATGTATCTCTGTTAAGTGCACAGGGTGTATCACAGAACTTGCCTTAGGCAGAAACYGTAGTGACTATATTTCCCATCTAATGAGTCTGAGAAGACATTGAACAACAACAAAAAATGAAGCGTGAGCAATGCTTTTAAAGTATCAGTCATTTGATCAATCGCATTTGAGTAGTATAAGAGAATTWAAAAAAAATATATTAAGGTCTGCTCTCTAACTTGCTGAACTCTAATTAGCAGACAAGATCTGGGATGCTTCAGGTCTCTCCTGCTGACAGTCCAGGATCGGTGACTTCTGAAGGAGCATTTCAACCACCTGGATGTCCTCTTAGATACCTTATAAAAGGTATGTTTATTAAGTAGTACCCCCTAAAAGACAGAAATTTCTTCAGCTGCTTTTTGCCAGCTGAGAATCCTGCTTGGAATGATGACAGCAAGCCAGACTGAAAGAATATAATGAGAAATAAGCAGTTGGTGCAAGTTCTGCTGTTGACTTGAAGTGCCTCAATTGAGTTAAATGGTGATTGCACAGAAGAGCATGCAATAGCAGTCATAAAGTGGGAGGGCAAGTGAGCAGAAGTCAGAGAGAGAAAGGGTTATGCATTTCTTTCACAGAATATATTAAAGAAACTAAGGCATCCATTTCTTTTTCTTTTTTGTTCTTATTCTTTCCTTTGAATTACTTCCTTGCATTCATCTCATGATACTAGGGAGTTACACAGTCCAGCACTTGCAGAAATAAAATGGCAGGATTATCCTAATATTAGCCTTTAAGAGAATTCATTTGGTTAACTCTGGGCACATGCATTCTGTTGAGAATATACACAAGGGATCTTCCACAAGAAATAAAAATCGCTGCAAGCACGACACTGAAAGTGAGCCCTGGTGACTGCTGGATGCTGACCAGCACGTTCGAAATCCTAACTTTGTGTGGATATTTAAAAGTATCTGTGGCTCATATATTCTTCATGGTTTGCTTAACACTGACCTTCTGATTTCGACTACCTATAATAACCAGAAGTAATTTGCCAAACGTAAAAACAGTAACAACTGTACTTAGGCTAAGCTCCCACACTGCCACAGTAATATAACCATATTAGTGTCTGATGGCAGGGAAGATTTCAAGTCCCAGCACAGTGAGATAAATGTTACTAAACGTTAGCCTACTGTGAAAGATTCAGCAAAACATAATTACCATGATTATAGGATATAAAAGTAACATTACAAAAGAGCTCACTTAATAGAAAAGAGAGGAAGAACGAAAAATTGATATCTATCTAGGGGTCCCTTTGCACGATACCAGTACATTTCTGAAGTCAATAAAAAAAGCCAGGTTCTTTGTTATATCCAGAAAAGCAGAGAAAACAGGGATTTTTATGAAATCAACTACACCCCCTCACTTCCCTTCCACCATCTAATTTTACTGGTATTGTTATGGTAAGAACTGTTTTGCCAAAATATGGCTAATGCATCACCCTAGACAAAATATCATTTTCATAAGGCATTTCACATGGCCCTAAGGGACATAGAGAATGATGATGTCTTTGCTTTGGATCCTTTCAAGCAAAAAATAGAGAAAAACCCACATGAGTCTAAACTTTGTTACAAATTGTGCAGAAAGATTCACTCTTTTGGGAGATGTAGAGATGACCTTCACCACCTTTTCTGCAACCTGGCTAGTTGACCAGCCCATGCACACATCGTACACACTATACTTGACATAAGAGTAAGGGGAATAAGGGGAACTCAAAATCAATGTGCCTGCCTGCTACATTACGTTGCTGTATTCAGTCATTCTTTGGGAAAAGTAAACACACAGTGACATTATTCACTGGTAATGCAGCTTGAAAAAAATATATATTTTAATGATAAAATTGTGTGCAGTCCCAATGTTACTTTTAGTTTGCCTCATCAGGTACCCCTCCTATCAATTATTTTTTTTTAATCACAGCTACACCCTTGTGTTTCAGCCAGCCCAGACTGTTGTGGACAGAATTAAAATATGACTCAGAAAATCCTTACATAGGAAAAATGACTGCCAAAACAGTTAACGTTTTAAATAATGATTGTCTGGCATAAGTTCAGTATAGGTCATCATCTCTGTCTGGGCAACTTGTTTGTTATTTTTCTGCTATGCAGAGACTTCTCTSGACTAGATTGATAATTTTCTGCTCTAACATTTTGAGTAACTGAAGAATGGAAGAAATTCATTTTAAAAGGTACTCGAGCACTTTTTTTTGTGCTTCAAAAAACTTGAATTTCTTATGTGCACTGTACGAGAACAGATCTGCTGTGCCATTCATCCGCAGAATGCAAAGAGGTTGAACTCAATGTTTATATATTAAAAGTATGCCTGCAATGGGTAGAGTATTGATGCACAGAGAAGATTCACATAGACATACTGGGTCTATTTTCTGCATCCTGAAAGGCAGAAGAACAGGACAGCGCTTTAAAGTTACCGAGACAACTCAATGGACAGCCAAGATGTCTGGGCTCATTTGAGTCACTGTTCTCTCTGGAACCTTGAGAGGATCTAGGCACCGGGAGATGCTCTCAGAGCTTGTCCAAACCCTTAGGTACCGAGATAACGTATCTAATCTAAGTCATCATTATAATCATCAGCACCGTTGGATTTACATGCAGCAAAGATAATGTTCTTATTAAGTTCCTGCCAGGTATAGGGGAAAAAAAAAAAAAAGGAGAAAAGCAAAAGTGAAACCAACATTTACCACCTTTGCTCAGACTACAGCAGACACTGACATCGCCCTCGAAGGGGTATTTACACAGCATGATATATCTCCTGAAGAACAGGCTCATTAGCGGTCTCCCACCTCCTTTGACTGCAATTTCAGGAACACCTTCAATCATGACATGATCACAAAGTGCCAAAGCACACCAAGCCAGAAACTGTTAAGAAACCCATAGCATATTCATTAATAGCCRCAGCAAAGACATGTGTTTCTCCAGCAGCTTTCAGGCAGACACATATATTGATCCCTGCAAGCTGCCTCCTTCAACTCTGCATTGTGAGCAGCTCTGCTGACACATCTTCCAGGTCTCCTGGCTCTTCTGGAAGTATGTATACTCTTTTAGAGCAGGACATCCTTTTTTATTACTCTTCTACCTTCAAGTCCCTATAGAATTCACTTTTTGTGTCTATGCTAAAGACCAGCCATCCAGCCACAGCAGCCTCTGTATCACTTTATTTACTTCTAAGCTGGCCTGTCACTAGGGCCTCTTTCCACACCACCCCCCGAAATTGTAGTCACCAACATGAAAGAGATGGTGATAAACATCAGACCAGGGCAATAGGTACTGCTGGGTACCTAGGTTCACGTAGGGAGGAAGGAAGAAAAAAAAAAAGCCAAAACAAAACAACAACAAAAGAAAACCACCAAAAAACAACCCTCCCTCTCCCTCAGCTGTGCAGCTCAGGGAGGAAACTGCTAATGAGCTGCTCTATAATCGCCATGGCCTTATAGACCAGAAAGGGCAGGTCCTCCTGGAGAAGCACTTGGTCCTTCTGCTGCCCTTCAGGTGAAGGCTTGGCTGGGTCATCATTCTGAAACTTTTGCTCAAGGCCTAATTGTTTATGACTTTGCAATTCAGCCACAGATGTCAGAGCACAGCATGGKGCGATATTTTTACATGTACACAAGCATTACACTTCAGCTTTGCTCAGGACAATACAGACCACGTATTGTGACTAATGATCAAGGCCAAGGTAAAAATTTCCTGGTGAAAGTGTTAAAAATCAATGAGAGAAGCCTTTACAGTCATTCCAATTATTTCCAAATTTGGTTCATAGGTTATAAATTAATGCTTAAGCATATTGGGAGAGTATGTGCCCTTTATTTAAACAGCAATATAGATATCAATTAAAGGACAAATTAGTTATACCTTTTGACTTATGTGCAAAGAAGAGAACTGCTACAGTATTAAAGAGTTTTTAACTAGTGGGTAGTCTGGTAATTAGAGAGCTGTCAGAGCTTGTTATGTTATCTTGCAGCAGTTGGTGTTCAAAATACTTCTTGCCACTCATGATCTGAGTGGGATGTTGTTAATATGCAGCTACTGTCTATAAGAGTTCAAAGGGTAGAATTTAATTACAATTCTGTAAATTCTTAATTTTCAATTACTATGACACTGGGGAACTGCCCTTGAGAAAGGGCAGATAAAAGACATTTTGGCATTTACAAATGTATGAATAAATAGGACAGCAAAGAAAAATAACATTTGTGGGGCTGTTACATTTACCATTTCCACAGTTGTTTAATTTATTTTTGCTGTGCTTGATTACAAAACAATTTTCTTCTGTCAACAGTTACAATGTATCATTTGCAGATATTATCTCACTCCAGACAGCAGTTTTGAGGCCATCAAAAGAATATTTTTATCCTGTAGGGTATGATAAACTGCACAGCTGAGGGTCCGAAGAGGTACGTACTGAAAGGAATATCTTATTTTCTCACTAGTATTTTGTTTCCTTGTTTTCGTTTTGTTAACTTCACAAGACAACCTCAGCCATTCGTTCCCAAACTTGGAGTCACCTTACTGCCAAACTCAACTGGAAATACTACACAAACTACTGGTTCCGCCATTGGCTGAATTACTCCTGGAGGTGCTGGATCACAATATCATCTTCCTAGCTGATGCTCTCTTACTGACAAAAGATGACTAAAAAGACCCATCCRCAGGGCTCCAGAATACTGTCATGACAGACGGACCCTATACTTGTTCAACAGAATACAATGARTTCTTCTGAAGTCAACATTACTATAGAAAGCAGAAACGCAGAAGGAAAAAAATGCCTAGGTAAAGAAGTTATGCAAAGTAAATAAAGTCTGTTCCTGGGAGCAGTATTTGAGTCCTCTTCTGGAAGAATGATGAACATGGCCCCACATGGCCTCTCTGCAGGAACAAGGTAGCCCTGGCACTACACTTAGCAGCACAGCTCATCACCTAGAGGGACACCAACACGAATACTCAGCCCGGGGGGACAGGGTTGCTCAGCACAAAGTTAAATATAAGTTGTGGGCTCATTGCCATGATGAGGCCAGGAGATGCCTTCATCTGCAGTGGGAACCTCTGTAGATTCTGTCCTCCTCAGAGGCCTCCTGGACGATTCTGAGATGGTCCTCAGCCAAAAGAGAGCAAACAAATCTCATAAAAAGGAAAGGGCTTTGAAAGTGCCAATGATCCTCTTTTACCATTATCTTTATACTGAGTTTCACAAGCAGGAGCTGCTTGAGGGACCGCAGCAGCAACTGCATTTGTGGGCGTTCCCCACCAAACATACAAAATAAAGAAGAAGGCTCCAAGGGCCAAAGATCTAAAGAATTCTTCTATTCAAGCTGAATAAACAGCTATAATTGAATCCTGTGAAAGAGCTGGTCCTTCATGGGGAAAGGGATAAGTAGCATAATCAAAAGTTTATGTAGCATGAGGCTCCGCAGTAGGAAATGGCACTATTAAAGTATTTTTTCTGATGTATTTTTAAAACATTTATAATTTATATAAAAACACCAGGAGGTACCTTTAAAGTTATTTAGCATGAAAGTCCAATAAAAAGCTCCTTAGGTTTTAACAGCGTGATACAGTAGCTCTCACAGTATGCATAGTTAGCCAATTCTTATAGTGAGTATTGCAGGGAACAAAAGCAACAATACTCTGTCAAACCCAGAAAAAGTCATTTTGCCACTTAACAGTGATTTACATGCACGGCAAGTCAGCCCAAAATGCAGGTGCTTAATCCAAGAAGGGAGGGGAAGCGCGGAAGGTCAGCAGCACCGTAACATGCATGAAATACAAAGCAGCGCGATTAAGTTTTTGCAGACGTGTGATGCTGAAGGAAATCCCAACTGAAGCCTGTCCTTCAAGTAACACGCATGTAGCAATATTCCAATYTGCTCTGCTATACAGCAGCAGCAATTGTGTCAGCTTGTTAATAGGCAATCAGCATGTGAGATGCCAGCTCAAAGCACAAGGTAAACAGCCTGCTTTCAAGTTCTAGGTGCATTGAAATAATTTATTTGGGGTCTTTAATTCCCAGTTTCAAGCTCCTACTAGCGCTGTGCTTTATTTTTGCTTTTGTTTTTTTGCAAAATGAAAGATAAAGCTGAGGCAAACCTCTAGCCTCAGGTTGTATTGTATCATCTCTCACTGTAAGTCAGTGGGAGGCTGTAGATGCAACCAAGGGCAGGTTTCCTCTCTGTGCCTGCGATTACTGATTTGAGAAGTTAACAAAAGCAAAGAAAAGAAAAATAGCAACAAAACTTACTTTATGTAGGACACCTGCTTCACCATGCTCTGGGCCACGCAGCGCCATGGCTGTTCCAGCTCTACCAGGGTTATTCACAGAGTGTGAACTCAGCAGGACTTTTTATAACAAAGGGTATTTTGGCTACAAAAAGAGTGGCCCAATTGTAATGGCTGAAAATGAGACACTGAAAGTCAGTTCTTTTTAGGACTCCAAAAAATGTAATTTATAACTGCTTCAAGGTGTTCTTTCCATGACCTGAATAGATTATTTAATAGAGCTACATGGTACTTAGGTTACAACAGATATGTTGTATACATAGGATTAAGAGAAACTTGAGAGTTGTTCAAGGCAATTCCTTCACTTAGCATGGTCAGAGCTTGACCACAATACAAATAAATAAATATCAACTTTGGTCATCTTCAAATATCTAACTGTTGCCAACGCGCTATATCACAGAGCAAGTGCTGCCATAAAACCAGCTACTTGGATCTGTCAAGAGCCCYTGTCCCACCGGGAGGCTGAAATTGCTCAAAACAACCTTCACAGCGCCTGGCCTGGCCCAGGATCTTCCTGTAGCCTACACAGGAAAGGCCATTGCTCGTCCTGTGAATAATCCTCTAGGTGCAAGTAAGCAAAGCACAGAGCAWGAAAGCAGGGGACATGCAGAAACCAGTGTCAGACAAGGGGCGGTTGCCAGGACTGTGTTTTCTATCACTCATGCATTTGCACTGACTCAAAAGCTAAGGAAAAGTTTCACCGTGACTTTAAGTAGATGTGTTCAAAGAATAAATAGGGAGTTGTTTAATTTCCAATCTCCATCCTGCACCGCTACTTTACTTTAGAGGTGATGCCAGAAGAGCTCAGTGCATCATATTGCAAATACACTGAAATGAAAGCAACGCTTCTCTGTAATGGAATAGCTCATCGTCAAGGCCAAGTTCTTCATTGATTTGCATTCCACGTAACCTCAGGATTATGGAATAGGCTGTAAATCAGGGAGGAATAGCATCCTTTGATTCTAAAYCCCCCTAGCCATTCAGAAGTCAGGCTAATATGTTGCTACAGTWGCCCTGAACACAGAGTGACTGTCGGCCAGGGCTGTTCCAATCAATGGTATTGAAAGAGGGCTGCAGCTAATTGCAGTATTGATCATGTTAAAGAGTGATAAACAATTGCAACCATCAGCCCTGTATCATTGCACAGGGCACTAAATGAAAGATTCAGATGACTTTAAAGTGGCTTTTTTTTTTTTTTTTAATATATGATTACAGCTTTGTTCTAAATTATTCAGTTTTATCTAATCAGTTTTTCAATTCTCCCTAAATGATAAAAGCACAAGGCCTTGGAGGATGAACATATTCCTTAAATCAATGAGGTGAAGTTGCACCGAGAGAAGTGACTGTAAAAAACTGCCCAGCCACATTGCAAATTTTCAGCTTCTTAGTAGCTTATATGTCATGTTGGAGCTGGAAGSTGAGCAGAGTTGGTTTTTCTTTAGCCAATAGCCCTGTAGATTCAAGCTCTCATCAGGCTCAGGCTGAGTGATGGAGGAGCAAAACCAGAGCTCCAGAGGTTTGGGAAACTGAAACCTGCAAAGCCAGGTCGGGAACAGAAACCAGTTCATTCCTATGGATGTGCTTGATACGCACCAGAGCCAACAGCTTCAAAGTTCCTTCTAAGGGAAAGAAACACAGTTTCAAGTATCTACAGGAAATAGCAATTCAAAACAACATGCATTGTTCTCTCGTGGACATTCTTTTGATGCTAATTTATACTCTTGAGCAATTAGGAATTTCTCTGTTTTACCAAAAAGCAGATTAAATTCACATCAGTGCTGAGATGGGAAATCAATGTGTATTTGTGCCACTGTAGAATACACATTGACATATATGAGCAAAGGGCAGGAGAATTTTCTCCYGCACCTTCTTTTAATCTATATGCTTCTTCCATAACTCTACGAAAATGCACAGCTCCAATACAACAATCTAATTGTATCCTAAATGGTTAAAGGAATAGTTGTGCGGGACCCAGACTTTTCCTGTCCCCTGAGCTGATGTTCACCTGCATTTGCAGGATGTGTCCTCCAGAAGCTCCAGCTATATTTTCCTCTACATGTCGTAAGCCAGAACTACCGAATCATTCATTTTTTCAACATAATATTAGCAGCTAATGGAGTTAACTGGGTGAAGGGACTGTCAGAAGCACTCAAGGTGACAAACCTAGGAACAGAAATGGGAGCTGCTGCCCTTGCTAACAGCTCTCCCAGCGCTAGCAGCCACTTGCMGGTGTGCTCAAATCCTCTGCAAATATTTGCTCTGAACTTAGTCTCATCCACAAGGCAGACCCTCACCTGATGACCTTGAGGACAAAAAAGTGCCCTGTGCTGCAAAACACTTTAACCTAAATTCACAGATCTCACTGCTTCTCTTGCCGAGCTTAGGTCAGCCAGACACAGACCTTTTTAATACTCTGCTTTGCAAATACTCTGCTTTGCTTTGGACGTGCAGCCAGTGAATTTGCTTTTTGTTCAAATCTCCTGCCAGCAAATGCTGCCTGTTCCCTCAATAATCTTTGCTGGGTCTCCTGGGCAAAAGCATCTCCGTGCAAGCATTTTCCCCCAAAGTCTTAAAGTAGGTACTTGTGCATCAGTAATTCCTGGCATGTGATTCACTGGAGCTACCGCTGATGGGATACAGCTGAGGGGGAAAAGATTGGGGTTTGTCAAAATAAGATTCCTTTCTTCCAGAGTAATAACAGCACTGCTGACTGCATACAGAAATAAGAATYAGGCCTCTTAGGTTCTCGCATTCAAAAGTGGCCCTGTCACAGGCGTATTTGCCCATCAGGGGGTAAGCGCCGTGTGGGAGCCTTGCGCACAAATCTTATTAAATAACTGGTGGGACGCACGCCAAAAGCCCATGCACCTCTTTAAATAAACATAGTATGAACATTTATTTATCGTTTTCATTTGCAGTATCAATCAGCTTTAAAAAAAAAAAAATTAAGCCCTTGCTTTCCATATTAATGCCTCGGGGTAGGAACACTGAACTACTAGGTTACAGTCTCCAGCATCTTTCTATGCAGTTTTTGACACAGTTTTCCAAATGATCTAGTTATACAGTTTTTGAGGTCTATCCACATACAAATCAAATGCCAAGTTTGATGAGAAAAAGGAAGGAAAAAAAAAAAAAAAAAAAAAAAGCCCTCCAAAATTCCTCAATACTGCAGTGTGCAAACAAGCAAATGGAAGGCAGCACCAACCCAAACAAAAACAACCCCTAAAACATTTTGGAGGGCAGACTGATCTTCATAAAATCATTAAAACAATTCCCAATTAAGCATAAAAAAATAATAATCAAGATTCATATTATGAAGGAAGAAACAGAGTGGCCGACCTCATGGCAGATTGATGGTGTGATTTGCCTGAGCTTTAAAAATAAAACTCCCCACCATCCTTCCCAGCCCCTTGCCCCCATTTTAAAATATTGCTTTCCGAAGCAATCAAGAATACCTCCTGGAAGAGCCAAATCAAACTATATCTTGTCCTTGAGGATATTAGCTGAGAAACGATTTTTGCAAGCTACACTGTAAGGCATACATTGATCTGATGACAGCTTTTGAATCTTTAGATAGAGTTGAACTTTGGCCTTTTCTTTATAAWACTGGCATGCCCGCCTCTGCGAAAGCCCTCAGAGTTATATTTTTTTTCCCCAAACACAGAGAAATAAATCTATGAATAATTCTCTTGCCATTCCATTTCACTATCTCCATTGCTCATACAAGTTTGTGGTCCTTATCCTGTATTTTCTGTTCTGCTCACACGTGATTTCAAAGAGAAAAAGAGACAAAAGTAATTAATAATACTATTTTTTTCTTTTTTGAATTTCTGGATATTTTTAAAGGAAAAATAAAATATTAATTTTATTTTCTTATGTTTTATTTTCTTAGCACAATTGTCAGCATTTTCCTCATGATTCAGTGTGGGCACAGATTCTTTTCTGCTACATGAAGAAATGAAGAAAAAGTAAAGAATGTGTTGTCTAATAAACAATTACTACTTGACCTGCTACATAATGAAGGGTGAGATACTTAGGAGATGAAAGGTATAGGAATTACTTAAGGGCTGAACATGGAAACTTGTGGTCCTCTTGCCATCTGTGACAGCAAAGCCCTCTGTTATCCAACCCACTTGCCACTTCCATAGACAATGTCTTACACAGAACTTCTCCATCACTCCTTTATTGCTCTCAGCAGCTTTTACTAGCTGGGATTTTAGTATCCAAAGAAATTTAACATAGACTTAAAAAAATAACAATTTTCCACTGGGAAATTGATTTAATACTAGCATGAAAGACAAGATAAAATAATTTTTAAACATGCAGGAAAAAAAAAAAAAAAAAAAAAAAAGAAAACTAAAACTTCAGTGCTCAGCCTCTTCATCAAAGCCTGCTGAAGTCATTTAGAAGATTCCCCTTTGCTTCAGACGAAGTCTATAACTAGGGATGTAGCACAGGCTCAGAGAAAATGGTGAAGATGCCTTAAAACTACTTTTTCTCTTGTTCTCTGTGACCTCTGTAGTCAGGTACCAAGATCAAACATACCTATGCTAAGAAGTTTAAAGGGCTGCCAAAAAGAAGGCGTTTTCTCAGTCTTGAACCTCTCTGGCAGACTGCATAGGATTTCACTGGTGAAATTCAGAAAGGATKTATCTGGAATCCATACAACATTGAGCAGTTTAAGTAAAAGAATATCTATGGCACGATTAGTATTAAACACATCTTACATCTTTCAAATGCATCCTGCAGTCAATAGTCCTATGACGGCAGCTGCAAGTTTCTCAAGAAATGCTGCAGCTTTCTCTAAAAATCAGTATCATTCAGATATAATGGGATATTGGAATTAACGTTAGCTTGGTCAGGCATGACAGCTCACCGTAATGACAAAGTGTCATCCACTTGGAAAGTTTACATCTCTTAATTACTGTGATACCCAGCAGACTGGCTTTCTGCTAAAATGCCTACTGCAAGCTAGGAAGGACGAAGGAAGCTTAAGAGCTRTATAGATCAGCAAGGGTTTACGCTGAACAGTAAGGATCAATGTTGGCCTTTATCAAGTTCCTGCCCCTCCTGCTAAGGAGTGCACTGCATAAAGTGACACCACTGCTTGCGATGGGGGGACATATGGTATTGTTTTTACCCTCTCACTCAGTATAATGACATTTCTAGGCAGGCATAATCATGGAAACTGGGTAGGTCAAGAAACTTTCCTAATACAAGGCCTTTCCTGGACCCCACCAAGCTCAGAATTGTTGCTGATCTCCTAGACCGTTTACTAGCCTTTATGCCCGCTTTTGCGCATGGCATCAAGTGTCCTCTACCTCTATATACTTCTGAAGCAAGTACCCAAGAGCTATGAGGARATGCTTCCATAATGAAGATAATTATCACTGCACCTTAATGTGCTGCAGTACAGAGCCATGGTTCAGTGGCATTACTTCAGAGCAAGTGCTATAATAGAGAGCTTTAGATCCATCATGAARTACACCCGTAAGTAACCTCTGGTGCTGTACGCCAGGGTTTTCTCATGCTAAACACTAATGAGGTGTGCTCCTACCTGCCTGTCACAAGTGGCTGAGGCTCTTCTAATGAGTCTATAACTACAAAAAGAAAAAAAGGAAAAAAAAAAAGAAAGAAATAACTACCAAGTCACTTTGGCCCCTTTTTATATGCAGTGCCTTCTAATAACTCTAATTGYGACAGAACATTGCTGCCCAGAGATTGATGTCACTACACTCAAAAAAAAAAAATTAAATCTGAGTGCAGCAAAGGGCAGGGGAGCTCACAGAAAAATAAGATTAGCCATAGAGACAGCCAACTATCAGAAGCCTAATAGTGTGATAAATCCCATTACTTCCAATATACCTGACACAAGATACACCGATAGCAAGTAACAGTGAAGTACCATATTCAGGTTCATTATTTTCCTTGGCACATAGCACTCATGCAGTTGTATAGGGAAGKGCAGGGAAGGAGATGTTCAAGGGATTGTGAAGGAATCACTGGAGAAATGCAACCCATTCCTCTTTCTTGTATAAGAAAAAAAAAAAATCACCATTTCAAGCATGCACAAAACCCATGTAGTTGAGGTGTAAACCACCTGTAGCTCCCCTCAGTTACCTTCAACAACTATCCCAAAGCCTCAGAGCTTTGCAAAGCCTTGAAAATTCTTCCCTGCTCCATCCAGGCTCAGGAAGCAGCAGCTGAGCCTTGTTAGCAGATGAGCCGAGCAGAATGGGTAAACTTCAGCTATCCCCAAAAGCCAATTAAAGGACTTACAAGGTGAGCATAGCCAGTCAGAGAGAGGAGAGATTGGCAGCCTGGGCTGGGGAGGCAGGAGCTGTGGTAGCCCATGGGGTAATTAGTGGCACTGTGCAGGTACACGATGCTCCTCAGGCTGTGGGCAAGARCAGCACAGCCCGAGCCCCTGGCTGCTGATGCTGCTCACCTGAGACTGCAAATGTGTGCATAAATTTGTACATAAGTTGTGGGTGGTGGGGTTAGTCCAAGCACTCAATACAGAAATGTTAATACTACTAATTTCTTAGAGAGTTCACATGGCAGCTGGGCCAGTGTTAAGCTCTTTTGAAATGCAGTAATCATGCCAGCCACACAATTCCTAGCACCTATCCGGGATATCTATGATTAATTTATTTGGTATATAAAGGCAAATACTGCTTTTCCATTGTGATACTACCCACAGTTTCTAGCACTGCCTTATTAAAAATACCATGCCTCTGACTTTCACTGTATTCTAAAAGCAGCAGTGTTTTGAGGCACATCATCCTCTTCTAACAGACAGAGTAGTTACAGGAGCCTTCTATGGGGTTTTGCAAAATAATAATTATGCAGTGGGTAAAAAGTAAATATGAAAAAGACCCACTTTTTCATTCATGTCTTCACCAGAATATCAGCCTGGGGATACTGGTGGTAGAGAAGGGGCTACTCTGTTACTTCAAGCATCGTCTGGTAATTAATTACTTATGTAAATGCCCCTCGTTTACTTTATGGAGGTTTGGGGGAGGGAGAAGGAGAGAAAAAGCACATTTTGATTTTTTCAGTCTGTTGGGGAACTCTATCGAGAGACAGTTGGCAGCCCCATCCAAAAATAACACTTTCTGACATCAGAAAACACTCTTTCTTTAGAAGTTTCAASGCCAGTGACAGAGCTGTTTGTGTGCAGGGTGCTGGTACTAGTGCGGGCAGACCCACCACAGCAGACGAAGGCTCCCTGGTGGCCTCCCTGCACCTTTCTCAAGTGCTCCCATCTTGATTTTATTTCATTAAACTCGATCAAAGTTCTGAATCTCCTCAGAAGTCACAAAACCATAAACACATTTGCAATAAAAGCACCAAGCAGCCCTACAGAAATGGCAGGTATCAGGCTCAAGGAGTTATTTTTCTCCCATCTGTAAAACTTTCCTCTTAAGTGGCCCAGGAGTATAATTTAAAGATCCTGATTCAATTCTCTTTAGTTTCATGCTTGTCCTTGACACTTACAGCAGGAAGATTTTCTTTCAGTAATTTTACAATTTCACATCCCCGGCACAGCCTTCAGAGCTGCTCAAGTGCAGCTCCACTTTTGGCAAGAAGCCTGCAGGGCTGAGACGTCTCGAGCAGCCGTGAACCAGCTCGGAAGGAGCAACCAGGTGCCACTTGATTTCACTTCACCAAACACAACTGCCCTGCTGCCTCTTTCTTAAGTCAATATGTTATTTGCATACACCAACTATATTTATAACTGCCCTGTGGATAGGTTTTTACAAGCTCCTCTTTGCCCACCCCAAGACTGGTATCTGTCTCCCCAGCACCACAGCTCAAATCTTTCTTTGGCAGAAATAGTTACAGCTGGACTTATGKCAAGGACACCAATACATCAAAGCCCCCCATTTGGCTTACATGGAGTTATCCTGTTTCTCTACTTTTTTATGAAGAAACTCTTTGTAATCAAATTCCAGGGATTTCCTGCATCGTTACTAATTTTTCCTACCATTCATAGCTACTTCCTAGCAAGCAAGGCTGTCTAGGGAGAAGGGCATCAACCCATCTCACATAGAGGCCCTTAGAAGACCCGCAGACATTGCTGAGAGAAGATGGATATAACAATGAAATAGGTAAAATAYTTGAAGTGCCCTACAAATTCGGATTTCTACAAATCTGAACCTCAAACATAGCACATCTGCACAGAATATGGTCCCAAAAAGGGAAATATTCAGCTCTCCCAGGTCCAAAGACAGTTATTTGAGGTCGAAGTCTCTGTTTCTCAGTTCCCAGCTTGCCTCCAGTCTCTAAGAACACGGAAAGACTGGCAAGTGGCAGCTGCCCCTTCAGATGCTCTAACTGAAACCTGGGCTGGAGCAGATGTGGTTTGCAAGTCAGAGACCCATAATTGGCTCCCCAGACCCTTCCTCTGCATGGAGAAGATCTTGAATCTGGGCCAAAATACATTGTTCTTAAAAGGGTGCTTAAAGTAGCTTAATTAGGGAGCTGCATTACAATAGATGCTCATATACAGAATAATTCATTTACTAGCGTTAAATACGGAAACAATTCAATTGTTTTCTAAATTTCCGTGACCACTGCACTCTGCAGAGTTGAGAAGCATACCTATGGCTTCTAAAATAAGAATGATAGCAATGAAAATGAAAAAGGAACTCAAGGCACCCAAACCCCAGCAATTAAAACTACCTAATATCCTATTCATCCTTTCATGTATCAGAAGCTCCCAAACTGTTCTTGCTGCGTGTCGACATTCATTACAATGTGTAAAACTGCAAGTGATAGTCACGGTCTTAAGCTAAATTATCCCACATCAAAAAAATCACTCTCCGCACTTCTACTTCAATCTTGTCACACTGGTCGGCTCCCAAGTTGGCCACTTCTCTTAATATAATCCTTTTCTTTAATGCTGCTTTCGCTTTCCCCTCCCTCCACTTGAAAAGGGCTTTGTGCTGCYGAGAATCTCAGGAATTGAGAGAAAAACCTCCCATGCCCGAGCATCAATTCCGAATCTCAAGGTGTCAAGAGCCTCCTGAGTCACATTTTCCCTCCCATATGTTTGCTTAAAAAGTGTCCAGCCCTAACACGAACCCTCGGAGCTGCCAGGTCYCTGAGGCTGCTGCTGTAACTCGACATGCTCGTTAATTAGCAAGGAGGCTCGGGGAGAGCACCAAGGGAGAGCTGCGGATGTGGATGAAGGAGGCTGATGGTACCGTGAGCTGTGGTGCTCAGATGTGACCCGAGACCTTCCTCACGTCGAGCCAATGCGCTCAAGAAGCAGCCGAGCTCCCCACGGGTGCTCAGTGAATGTCAARGGGCAGTGAAGCTGCTCATCTGCGGGATGCGTTGGGAGGGTAAATGAGCAAAGGAGTCACGGAGGCTGAAGTATCAGCAAATGATGGTTGTCCTCTTCACCAAAGTAAAATCTGACATTTCCTTAGGGGAAAAATATCATTTCCCTTCCTTTAGCATTAATAAAAGCAATATTAGTAACATCAACACAGGCTTACAGAAATGTGGCCAAGTTTTAGATATATGTCTCTCTTGCAATGCTATTCAGACATGCTAAATTATCTTTCATCAAGTGGAAGGTTTACACTTGCATTTTTGTGAATTACTTAAAGATAAGAGAGACTTTGGGAACTAGGTATATGTTGCTTTCAGTCCTATGAAGGCCTTTTAAAGCTCAGAGGAGTAACTGCGTATTCAAATACTGTATTACTGAGAAATGTTTATCAGCTGGAAAACCAAAATACTATCATATACATATAGAGACATTATCTGGAAGTGAAGATTAAGTATAAATGTTCTTCCTGTATAACAAGTATAGGGACATATTGGAAGGACATATTTTAAATACAGAGTTAAATATCAACACTAGAGTGGGATAAAAGCTAAGTAATGATGTTCCAAAAGTAGAGGTGGAAATTCATGGCTCTGTATGGGCTGAGATCTTCCAACCTAAAGCCAATGGCAGATTTCAAGAGGGCAAACTTACATCAACAACAAGACTACCTTTTCAAAAGCAGTGACCTTCCTACTTTGTGAGTATTTTCATTGCTAAGAATATGTATTTTAAGCATTTGCTCATGTACCTATGCAACTTAGTATCCTAGCACATCAGCCCTTTCCATGGAAAGAAAGAGGGCCACTCCTGAAGATGATTTTGCTCATCAGAGGTTTGATTTGTCAAAGTAATGCTGGCAGAAATGATAATTTTATATATATATATACATATATTTATATATATATATATATATAAAAAAGTCACAGAAGGAAAGAACCAGCTCTTTCATTACAGGTTTAGGGCAACAAGGCTTCTAACTCAGGGTATTCAAGCAGGATCCCTAAAGTTCCCCAGGGAAGTTTCTCTTCCATGCTGTATTTCCTTGTTCATTTCCCTATTCCCAGCTAACAGGGTGTGCCGACCTCTATTAAAATAAACAGGAGTTTTCATGAAGGGCAGTTAGTGCTCAAACAAGTATTTTGATAGGTTCCTAGCTACAGGAATAGCAGTGGCTTAAAACCTAATAGATATCATATAATTATACATAATGGATCGAGGGACTCTGTAGTTCTCTCAGGTTGACTAACTGTGCTGCTGTATGTGACAAATTTGCACTCAGATGAAAAAAAGCGAAGGTTTTCAATAGAGCCGTGGCAAGCCATTAAACCCTGTTGTGTGCGAAGGTTTGAAATGTACCTCACATAGAGTACAAGGGTATTTCAGGTCCCTCTTCATGTCACATCGAGTCATAATTTGTTTTTTATCGATGCATTACATTCCTGGGGTTGGAATGGCAGAAGTCACAGGGAGGTCTCTGAGGCACAGGCCTGGGTAAAACAGAGCCTCGTGTCCTGAGATATTTATCAAGCGATAATGTGAAYGACCGCCAAAGAGATGAGGTGGAGCACAGGCTCCTCTGTCTGGGAAAATATCGAACAGTTGGAGCCCTGGACCGGATTGCTTAGTGGCCCTGGCTGTCCCTGGCTCTCTAAAAAATTAATCATTACACATAAATGTCTAAAAAGTCAACACCTCGGGCTTGGTTTGCTTCCCACTGAAGATGGTGGCAAAAATCCCATGTCATTTCCCTACACATTGTGCACRCAGGAACCTGCAAGCACCCTGCAGATGTGCCACAGCTTGGAAATAGCCACTCCGAGAATATTTGTACTCAGAACACTGATCTTGCAGAAATGTCTTGCAATTAACACCAGTGGAATGCAGAAGGGCCAAAGGAAATGAAAGTGTGAGACAGAGGGAATAATCTGAGGAGACTCTGAGTAAATGAGCTAATTCCAGCTCCAGTGTTTGTGACCAGTGTTACACCAGGAAGGGAAAACTTCAAAGAAAAGGAGGGTGGGAATGTGCAGTTTGCAGTGAGGAGCACTGCAAGCACAGCTGTGTTGTATTTTGTCTCTTTTTGAGGCAAGGAGGTAAAYACATACCTAGCTATAATCAGTGCAAACAAGAAAAGCTCAAGGTTGAGAAGGAGTTGATTTGCAATTAAGCATCAAATGAAAATTTAACAGATAAAAGGGATTTTGGGGGGAAAGGTACRCGTTATCTTCCATGCTAATAAGACTGAAATAGGTAGAATTAAGTAAGTTTAAAAAATAGCTAATATATTCGATTGCCAGACAAAAAKCAGGGTTCACCAGGGACAAGTTTTCTTATTATTACGTTTCCTGTGTATCTAAGCAGTAATATGCAGTAGTGAGATGAGGCTTTGCCATTGAATCCACAGGCCAGGATTTCCCTCTGTGGATATAGCAGACCATAAACATTTCATAAATGATTGCAATCAAATCAAATAAATATATTTAATAGACCAATCTTCTTCAAATTGATTCTGAAGAAGCTCTATAAAAATATGTGCTTGTACATGTAAAATAAAGTTTAAAAAATGGGCTTTTTCCTTCATGTTTTAAATTACTGAATTCTCCAGGCTGGTGCTTTTGATTTTAATCTAAGAGGTTGAATTTGCAGATTGCCTAAAGATAAATGAATACTCGTCATCTGTCCCACTAACATTTTTCTAGTATATTGCTTCTCCTTTTGGCAAAGCTGCAAAGATTTACGCATAGTTTTTATCTCCTGTTGTAAAACTAAATTTGTTTTGAACGACAACTAATTCATTACAGTATTCATTTTTTTTTTTTTTTTTTTTACCTTTCGAGGCCCAAACTATCTACTCAGTGGTTTCAGGGCATTGTTCTCTCCCCAGTATCAGATCTTCTATTTATTTCACTGTGCAGTTTTGTGTTTTGCCTTGGCAAGCCTCCAGCTGCATTAATTTGACATTCACTGATCAATCACACTGCCTCATTACCACCTTCTGCCTGCCTTGTCATCTTGGCCCACTGTTGACAAGAACAAGAAACRCACTTCCACAAGGTCACCTTGAGAAAATCTTTTATTTAATTGCGGCAGACCTATGGCTAAGCCATAGGGTGATCTGAAATCTTCTTGTACATCTCTTTCTTCTACATGGGTAGYGGATTATTCTACGGCCGCTCATGCCGCTCACAGATGGAGCAACTCCAGCAGCKTTATTAAGGAAGTGGCCTAAGTAATTACCCTGAGTGTTCACGTAAGGAGAATTGTTTTATTTCAAAAGCCACATGAATGACAGGCCAAGTGGATCATTCAGAGAAAAATAGTCAGAATGGGGTGCTGGGGAAAACTGACAAAAGCCTCAGTGTGGTATTACTTATGTTCATTATGCAAGTATTCACGAGAAAGCCACTTTCCTCATTATATAGTAAATTATCCTAATTAATTGCCATTTACGTAGAGTGCCAATTGATATGGCAAAATGCTCCAATAGACAGTAACGTTCCTCACCAGACCACGTATGCTCCTGCAGGATTTCTGATTTGTATATATACTTAAGTCTGGAGTAAATTGCCATCTCAAGCAATTCTGATGAAATTTAGAGGAAACTTAAAGCACACATCTTAGGCCAAAAAACGAGAATTTAGCTGGCACTATCTGCTCATTAGAGCAGATATTCTGAGCTGGTCTAAATTCCTCACAGGTAGGACATGTCATCTTTGCATTCCCTATGATATTTCTTCATGGCACCACTCCGACTCATATTTTGAATGAATGATTAGTGCTCGCAACAAGTTGTATTCCTGGAAAGGGAATAAGCTCCTCTACCTTCTCCTGAGACCAACACAGGGAAGCTTTGGTTATCTTTAGTTACATATTTTGTGGTTGCTGGCTTAGCAACCATCAAGATGACATATGAAACTGATTTTTATACAGCATCAGACTTGAAAGTAACCATGATTAAGATAGAATATGGATCTGATACTTCGAACTATTTTTTTTTTCTGAAAATCGGGTGATTTTGGTAAGGCTTATTGGTATGATTTGGACTGCTGTGGTGGAAAAGCAAGCATTAACTAGTTAATATGACTCGTTCTTGTTGGATAGTTTACCTTATTTTTCAGTTATTTTTCTTCCATTTCCTAGAGTTTTTGAAGAAGAAAATGCAACAAATTATACAAGCACTAATTTTTATGCAGCATAAAAAGTCCTTGCCATTAATATAACTTCTAGGCATAGTTGTGCTCCTAGGCACATACAGCAGCAAACACAAGAGTCCCGAGGTTGCGTTAATGACGTGACAGCTAAAGTAGCAGGAAACTCCCTTCCACAAACTTGGTAAAACCACTTTATGTGACAGAAGCTGTACAAGGAAGGAGGCAGATRCTTCAACCAGCCAAAGTCATACAACACCTTGGGACCAATTTACTAGGTACTTAGGAACTAAAGGGTATCATTATGTTTAAGAGGAAAGCTCACTTYGCAATAAAACACAAGCCATCAAATTGGTGATGGGAGAGTTAAAGGAGTTATTAAAAGGATAGCAAGTAGGTTGGTAGGGAGTCTTTCAATGTACCTCCTGATGGCAGAAGGGAATTAAGGCTTTGTCACTCCCATCCCAGAGGAGAAGGCACTGACTTAGAAAGAATTTGTATGAACATATGGTTAGGCCTACACAAGGTATATCTGAAGTAGAATTAATAGTCTGTGAAGCTATGAGACCAGCAGAGACAAAGCTGAAAGACTAGGAAAAAAAATCCACAAAACAACAACAAAAAAGAAAGATAATCATGCTAAGATTGTGCATATTCATAACATGCAGGAAAACTACCATGAGATGGAGAAGCTGCACTTTGCTATACAAAGAGACAGAGCTAAAATTGCTGCTGACAGCAACCTCAAATCTCTCCTGAGCAGGTAACAAGCGTCAGTCAAGTATATATCACGTACAGAAGTGGCTCCAGAAAATATTCATCATCACCCCAATGGCCAGGCTTAGCCCAAACCCTTGGCCTGCTGCTGGAGGTTGTCCGAGATGTGCACCAGAGTAGGACTTTTTCAGTCTGAAGCTTCATGGATGGCCCCAAGCTCTTGGTTTTCTAATTCATTGCATAATTTAACCCCAAATCCTCGCCCTGCACTGATATTTGAAAATTTAGTAGCAGTTGTATGGGAGCTGAGCTCAAGCAAAACACTGCGTTTATAATACCACCATAGCCCAAGGGGTAAGTATAGCAAAAACACTGTTAATGTCCCAGTTTAAACAGGTGCTACCAGTTGTTTCTGGAGGAGTTAAGGAATATTTAAATTATACTTACACATAAAAGAGGGTTTGAGCATTTTCATGGTCAGAAAACTTAACAAAGTGCTGCATTATTTTTGTGGAACTAGTCTGAAATGTGGCAGCTTTGAGAAGTTGCTGGTCTCATTTCATTTTTAAATTGCTATTATTTTTGATGGGTTTGTTGTGACATCTCCTAATTTTGAGCAGGAGGATAGGTGTTTAAGTAGGAAAGATTAAGAAAAGAGAGAAGGAGCAAGAGATATTACTTCAAAATGCATCAAGGCAAACTAAGGCTTCCTAAACACTAAAGCAGCACTTTGTTCATTCGAATATTTCTTCTGATGCTGGAAAACTTCATTTTAAAATTTCTAGCTCCCTCCCCTCCCCATATATATTTTTCTTCTGTGGGAGTAGAGAAAAATGTCTCATCAGTTGAAGAAAATTCTGATTTATACAAAGGTAAAAGGAAGAAAAGTTGATAAGCATAGTCCTGGTCTCAAGAAGGACTTGGGAGAAGTCTGGTGACCTCCAGAGCAGGCTGGTGGGGCGCAGGTGGCTTGCGTGCCTCAYTGGGCCTCCAACCACATGTGTGGTCTGCCAAAAGCACTCCAAGGACTGGTTCACCCTGGGCAAAGAAAAGCTTCTCCAYCCCTGGTTTAGAGGCTACGAGCCTCTGGCTCCCATTCCTGCACCCACAGCACTAAGCCTTTATCTCACACTCATTAATTCCWGTAGAAGTGCAAGAGTATAATTATGTCTTCATTGGATACCAGGAGAGATGTTTGTTGACATCAAGGGAATGCTCCAGTGTTGTTTCTTACAGTTAAAGATATAATAAACTGAAAATCCTTTTATTTTCTTTCTTGTTTACTGTGCTGAGTTGCAAGACAGATGGTAGGAACTCAAATAGCATAAAGAAAAGGGTAGTTTTAATTGGCATTTCTGTTAAAAGGATTACGGTGTGATAAAGTCCTGTATGTTCCTCTAATAAAGAGAGGAAATTAGATCCTTCATGGAGATTTAGGATTGTGACTGAAGAAACTAATATTTCATCCTTGGAAGGGGTGGTTTATTTACAGCTGTTTGTATACCATTAGTTTATCAATTACCTCTCAAATATGACTTATCCATCTGGAGAAAATTACATGTTTTTTATTATCTATAGTGATTAGTTTTTGTAGGTCTTGTTATCTCTGGCAGCCATAAGATAGTTCTAGTGGCAGAAGTTTCAATGTGTTCTGGAAAAATTTTATTAGAGCCAACATAGAGTCAGTACACTCCTCTCCAACTTTCACTTTGTGCAGTATTTCTTTTAGATTGCACTTTTATTAATAATGATGAGCTGCACTATTTCAACAGATGAATCTATGCCTCTTTAAAAGGTATATATTTACATTAGAAAATACTGTAAGAGACTGCCCAAACCATTGCATTGACCTTCCGTAACTGAAGATAATCTTTCATCAAAAGTCTAGAAAAGAAAAATCTACAGCACACTCATTAGACAAACCATAGGACATGTAGYACCTCTTATCCTAGCAGTAAAAGGCTACAAGCCATAAGAAGAAATGACACAGCCCATAGCATTCTCAGGAATGAGTTAACTGAGAACCTTGAGTGATTCTGGAAGGCAGTCCGTTCCCTAGCACCATGGATTACATCAATCAATTGAATAACCAGCAAAGCCCTCTCCAAGATCGGAAAATTCATGAAGACTGCTGGGATCATTCAAATTTTGAGGCTGAGATGCTAAATCTCAGTAAAGCACTCATTCCAGAGCAGATCTCAAACTGCATCTCTCACCTAACCTCTTCAATGATTGAGATGGCTCACAGCAGCTATTGATTTTGCACAAATCTCACAAATTGGACGAAATCTTTCAATCACAAGACTCCAGAGGCAATCCAATCTGAAACTGATTTACCATATTTCTATCCATTTATGCGACAGGCAACGAAGCCCAACGTGGCACAGTGTGAACATCGGCCCTTTAGCCAATCATGCTTAGTGAGGGAAACATTTTCTCATCCATCAGTGTTAAATGAAAAAGCATTTTAGTGAATCTCTTCCAGTGTTACGTACTGGCAGCATCCTCATTTCTGAGAGAAGAAAGACCAGCTCTTATCCCTTCTGGCTATGTTTCTATACTGTTTTCCTATGGACCTTCAGAGAAACAACCRAACTCTAAGTATTCTGAACCAGCCCCAAAACATTTGGAATCAGCATTCTGGGGCCACTGGTGCAACCCTTCACCATAAAGGCCAGAGGGAGCAAGATCTTGTTTTTATCATTCATGAAAAAGTTGATGTTGCCAAGCATGGCCTTTTTAATAACCTTTTAAATATAGGTCTTTCMATTTGGAAATGATTTCTACCATCTTCCCTATTTTGCTGCGTATTGTCTGCCCAAATGTTGGTAAATTAAGTCCTTGACATGGCAAAAGTTGTAAGCATGTGATTAACATTAAAACAGCTTGTCAGCAGTCTCAAAGTGGATTTCATCATGGGACTACTGAGGTGCTTAATGTTCAGCATGAATTAAGTGCTCTGCCAGTTAGAAGGTCTGTTTGCCATGTTGTGCCTGTAGTATAGCTCTAAGTTAAATTACCACAGTCTATAAAGCACCTTGCAGTCCATTTCTTCTGGATGAAAGGAGCTATGCTGAATWAATTGCAATTTTGGAAACATAAACACCCACCTGAAATGATTATGGAAAAAAAAATAGAGCAAAATGGTTGTAGTTATATTTCCATTCCACTTAACTATCTCARAAGGTATTTCAGAAGTCAACATTCCCTTTGCACTGGATTCCATTCTGCTAATTTTCAGGTCTCACCAGCATCAATTGTATGYAAAAAGTCCAAGTAAAAGGAAGGCAAAGCAACAAGGATATCATTTCTCTACCATTTGCCAGTGCCTAGTCGTCAAAAAGGCATCAAAAATCAAGAGCAAAATACCTTTCAAATAAGTATATTCCAATTTCACAAGAAGCTCACTTCACACTAATTTCTGTCCACATTAGCTGCACATTAGAAGCAGCAGAGCAAGTACCTGCTTGCAAACACAGTCTCCAGTAACACATTCCAAGGGGCATYAGAGCATGTCAGACCCTTTCCATCTTTTTAACTGGCCTACAAGGAAAGAACATAAGGAAGTGGCATAAAATCATTTCATTTTGAACAATAAGCTATTCCCTTGTTTTTAATTGTGTCAGATGTGAGAGCTCGAAGGGACAGCTGGAAAAGACAGCACCCTAGAAACTATAGATCACACATGTTTCTATCAGTCACCTAGTCTTTCTTTGTCCTCAGGTGGTCTGAACTCTAGATCATRTCTTGAATTAGAATTGCTATCATGAATTTTTCTTCAGCATATGATACATCAACTATGTTTTCAAGCAAGAATCAAGAATTTCCCATTGATGTGCTGAACATGATTACTTTGGGCAATATACTATTCTTTGGGTCTCTAAAAACGCCTTAGAACTAAGCAGAAGAAAATAATTTAGACATTGCTGATGTTACTGTTGGGCTCTAAAGCGGCAGTGACCACCATATACAGCCCAAAATATATAGTAACTGCATTAAGAAATAAATGTGGGAATCTGACATGCATATCCATAGGAGTCATAGCATAGTGTGTGCCAATATGAATCACTCCCCCAGTTTTCTGAAGGACTAAAGTCTAAGATACTTTGTGGCTATGATTACTTGGCATCTGAAAATATTTTAAGATTCATGTCTGGTTGGTGCAACGTTGTAAGCATTAAATTGACATCATTTCTAGGAGAAAACTCAGAAATAGTTTTATTTGACAAGATGGGAAAAACCATGCCGCAAGATCTGCTATCTCTGATTCAAGATAACCAAGGAAGTGGCTGAAAATGCAATTTTCTACAAATGTATTTGGCAATGAAGGCTTGCAGTGATGCTGCAAACGCCTTTCCCCCGGCCTACTGATGGAGTTAAGAGGATCATGAGGCGGTCAGAGGGACTCTTTGCCCGGGGTCCATGCCCTGGGAAGATGCCCATAGTGTTCCCCAAAACCTGGTGCCCAGAAGCAGCAACGCACAGACAACATCTACACATGGCTGTGATAGGGAGTTAGGGATAGAAATGTAGGGTTGCTGGCAAGGAGAAGTCACTATTTATGGCTAATACTTGAAAATAGATGGAGACTTCTTGGAGGGGAGCTATGCAGGCAGCCTCGTCCAGATGGTCCAGGGTGCACAGAAGGAAATTCAAACACAAGCCACTATGAGATTGGTACAGGAATTGAGATGAAATTTCTGATAAAATAAAAGGATGACTCCAGGATAGAAACTTTTGTATATAACTTTTTACAATTCATTCATTTGGACTATAAAGTTTCATCCATTACCCTGAACATTAAACTGAAGAGAGAACATTAAACTAAACAGAAAATGAGATGGTATTTACATGGTAACATGCCCGCTGAGAGGTAGGTGGAAATTTGTCATTAATTTCTAAATTAATTTATAAATATATATGGAAACATAAAAATCTGCACCTGGTCCGTGGGAGCATTGCAAACTTGTAAATATCATTTAGTGATATTTAATAAACCAGACAGAGCCTGACAAAAATAAACAGCACTAGAGTGGCAGAAAGCAAGCATATTCATCAAATAACATCTTCTGAAATCAGTTATATTTAACTTTGATAGACAAGCAATCCTTGCAGTAGCTTGGCACAAGAACTGCAGTATCTTGCCTGGCACACKATATGGATTGCATCTTTTAGAGGGAAGAAAAAAATCATTCTTCATTTCAGAGTTATCAAAGATTTGGTATTCTTTGATTACATATCTATAGAATTAYATATACATCTAAATGTGTAGCTGCATATGCATATATTTGTGAATATATTCATATATATATAAAATATTCAAAAGATATTTTATATATATATATATACACACAGTTTAAATGTATATGTGCATGTGTGTATGTGCGTATRCAAGAATATGTTTGACTTTCAAACCTGTTCCATAGCTGGAAGGCTGGTTAAGCTTTCCTTCTCCTGGAAGTGCCACATTATCATTTTGTATGCTAAGGAAGTTCACTGAGGTTGTGTGAATGGTCTCCTATTTTTTTCATAAAATATGTATAACAAAGAGGCAAGTTCAACAGTGATTGATAGCTGTCCAGAAATATCCAGGTGAACTCAACCAGCAGATATTGCTGCTATTTACTTATGTATGATAAAAGCCCATTGCAGAASCTGATGTTTATGAAAGAGTCTTCTGAAGTAAGAGCCTAGCCAATTATCTTTATCATTTCACTTACTTTTCCCTGGCTTCCACATACAATTCAACTTGGCAAAGCTCATGTTGCTCTCATCAGAAATTTATGGAAAGAAAATTTAAAACTGGTGTAAAAAGCATTGGCTGATTTTGAATCAAACCTTCCCGCTAAGCAATAATTACTAGAGTTTTACATACGAGCACTCGGCACACTTAGCACCGTTCTCATGAAAGACTCAAAACGAGTTTGGACACAGCTCTATAAATATCTGTCAAGAATCAGTATTTCACTAGCAAATCCATTTGTGGCACTAAATAATCTGCAATGAGTAAAGCATCACATTTTTTCCTCTTTGCGAATTTGCCACATGTAAATTATGATTCAGGCAACTATATTTGTTGTGCATAGTTATTTATGATAATTTCTGTAAATAATTTGTGGTCATTAGTTCATTCAGAAATGATTAGCTGCAAGTGTGCAATATGAAAAGATAGAGTGGGGTACAGTTAGCACATGCTTGGTGGGGTATAAATATTGGTATCAAAGTTATGTGAATACTGCTTGTTTCCTTTTCCAAATGAAGTATTTCCAAATACTGCCACATTCTGACACACTTYTTCATCTCCACAAACGCTCCGTGTCACCATTGGGACTGGAAAGGGTTGTGGTGTTTGCTACTTGCCTGCTCTGCCACAGTTCTCATCTGTGACCTTGGGCAAATCCATCAGGAAATCACTTGCATATTTAGGTTCCGGACTACATTTAAAAACTTGAGCCTATGGGTAAGTCTACATCATACGTAATAACCAAAGCACAGATCCCCATGCTGAGCCAGGAAAATGCTGAACGCTCCCCTCCAGTTCCCAGGACTCTCCCAAAAGAATGGGAAGGTGACAGGATTTTCTATGGCACGAGGCTGCAGCCAGGCTGGAGCATTGTGCTCCAATTCCTGGGTAACAGAAAGCAAAACACCACAAATTCTACTGTCTTAGAATATTTATCTAACTGATGTATTCAATTCTTCTATCATATTGTGATATTATTAGAATTTTAATAGCCTATGAAATAGATTAAAATAAGTATGTATAAATCTGTATACAAAAGCACACAAGAGAATTTTTATGTAAAAACTTCAATTAACACATTCAAACTCTGCTGACATTCAACTAAAGTTAATCTTTTCGTCTTAAAGGGATCAGGATCTCAACTGACCGAAACAGGCAGGGCTCTAGTGCAATCAATGCAGGAATACGATTTACACCGGTTCAGCTTCTTCTTAACGATTTGGAGCTGTCGAACATGACACTCTCACACTCTCTACTTGTCAAAAGCTCTGATCCAGAAAACATTTTAAGGATAGAAAGCAGAGAAAGGACTTCCAGCCATTCTGGGGATTTGCCAAAACAAGCAGGAGAAATACGCAGCCGGAAGACTTTGCTTAAAGGATTTAGCATTTACTAGTTGCATTTCAGACTTCCTAAAGAACAAATGGGCTAAAAATAATTTAAATAAATATATTTTAGCGATGCCATAAAAAGTTGGAGGCATAATTTCAGGAAAAATGAAATGAACTAGAAGAAAAAATATAAAAAGAAGAAAAATATACGTTTACTTTTTTTTTCACCTAAAAAAAGGGTCAAGAATGGTGCATTTGTCACTTCAGCCTTATTTTATGAGATTTGTACATACAAGTCTTCCTGTTATATCATAAAGTAGCAGCTAGCAAAATAAACATACTAAAAGAGTCAGTTTTKCATTTCACACTTAAAAGCTTCCATTGCAATTTAGCCATAGGAAGCCATCCAAACCCCCTTAGACTCCTTGAAAATGATGCCAAGGTCATTAGGTGCCAAAAGATGCATTTACAGAAAGGCCAGAAGAGGTTGCGCTCCCAGAGAATTGGATGCCCAGACTAATTACAGGTTTTCAAAATTGCTATCTCTATCTTCAGATGCCTACATAACCTTGAAAATTTGGCCTTAAATTAGTCTTGAAAATTAGATTTAGAGACATAATGCACTCTTGGCATTTTATTCAGAACCTCAGCACAGAAGACTGGGCACCAAAGTTTTGAATAATTAAGGAAAAACTACAAATGAATCAGGGAGGTTGTGCTTCTTTTACCCAAGGAGGCAGCTCCTTCCAAAACCTGAGGCTACCTTCAAACAAGTTTGTGTTCTGCTGAGCTAGAGCCACCCAAAATTGCATGAGAGTGACTGCCCAGCTGTTCAACCTCCTCCTGATTCCTTCAAACAGCTCCCTTGAGCTGCTGCTCTCAAGATGGAAGCTTCTTTGTTTAGGCATAAAAAAGGGTTTTGGCCCATCCATGTAACACACTGGATGAACTTATTTCTTCCCACTRCCCAGACCACTTCATGAAACTGGTYTTACAATCCCTGTACTGAAGTCAAGCCTGCCCCTAACTATGCAGTTGTCATTGGCCACCCTAGCATCAGTCCTGCTGAAGACTGTGTATCTCACAACACATAAGACTAGCTAATATCTGTTGCAGCTACAGCAGTACAGCCTTTGGCACAAATTTGGTTTCTTAAAAGCAAATTTGGCTTGTTAAGCACATAAGTTTGGGTGGGCACCTTAGCCTCCTCCAGGTGGAAGGAGCCGCAGGAACTTCTGTACCACAAGTGCTGGGGTCATGCCAAGGGTTGTTCGTGTCACACTGACCTTAGCCACCTAAGTCTGATGTCTTACCAACAAAGACAAATAAAAAGGTCCTAGAGGAGGCGCTAAAATAGAAGCTTCTTCCTCCTCTCACCTACAGGCTTGATGACTTGTGCCCATATCTAACTAATTAGTTAAGGTTAGTTGAGGTCCTGGAATCTGTGCAATTAAAGTGTTCGCTCCTCTCCTAAAATGAATCACACACATGCGTCATGGCTGCCAAGGTCAGTATTTGTGAAACTTGACCACGGAAGGGATCTGCCATGCACCTACCCCTCGCTGGTGTGCTCCAAACGCTGGCACCAGGCTGAGGARGTGTCCTGGGGGTTCAGAGACAGTRCAAAAGAACAAGAAAGAAGTACTGTTAACTTCTGTTCTCAGGATGACTTTTCCTGCCCTTACTGTGAACTTGAACATCTGGTATTTTAATTTTAAAG
The DNA here is from genome assembly GCF_003342845.1 of Nothoprocta perdicaria. NCBI lineage: Eukaryota > Metazoa > Chordata > Aves > Tinamiformes > Tinamidae > Nothoprocta > Nothoprocta perdicaria. The sequence goes on from NW_020456198.1 coordinate 2,503,076, forward strand.
CCCAGCTCTTGAAGTCAAGTGATTAGACACAATATCTTGCCTTTGACAAGAGAGCTTTGGTGGGTTCAAACATGAGCTTGGAAATAAAAGCTGATTAAAGTCCGAAGGGTCAAAGCCAAGATGGAAATAAAAGTTATCTGACATATACTTCTTTTTAAAGATYACACACTTTTAAGCCAATTACGTGATTTTTGACTCACATAATTCAGCATTGCAGATACAGAACTTGTAGTTCATGGAGGGCCAAGAGTGACRAGGGCTGGGGGAGGCAGTGCAATAGGAAACCTGCAATGAAAGCGTTTGGTGTGGAAAGCTCTCCCCTACCCCATCCTCTGAGACATTAATCACAACCTGGTCTGCTATAAATATATAAACAGACAGATCACTTACGCTGTAAATAGCATAGAGGTACCAGATGTGAGGATTGTACTCATCAGTTTAAAAATTAATAGCATTTTATTGAGAGCTTTTTTTTTTTTTTTTTTTTTGCAAAACCTCTTCATGCTCTACATGAGTATGGATGAGCTGGAGAACATCCTAAATACTGCTGTAAATGCAAGATGAGCATGCAGCTCACGGACATCATATGGTCACAGCTTGACAAGGCCCTAGGCATCTGGATCTGGATGGATCATGCTAATTACTGCCTGGATTTTCTATCCTTTCCAAGAATTTCTGTAGCTTGTACTTGTTGTTAATTGTGAGCCAGAAAGTTTTCAGAAGTCAGGCAGAAATATATCTCTGAAAGAATCCCCCCCAAAAGCACTGGGAACTAGGAAGTGCAAAGTGCTTAGCGGCTAGAAAATCACTTAGTGGTTGTACTCGTAAGACTTCATTTGTACCAGCTGCATTTTAGACTTCCAAAGAGATAACAGATTACAGGTCATTTCAATAATTACAGTTGATGTGCATTTAAGATAGTCCTGACAGTACATCCCCAGACACGCAGTTTTAAGTAAACTTTTGTGAATAAGACAACAGGAGCATGGCTCTAAAAGATTTATGTGACCCACTAACCTCTGCAGCATCGTTCATTTCATGGAGTTAAATCAATGTCCATCAGCCGGCTGGATGACTAACTCTTATTTACCGATAAATGCTCCTTATTGATCAGCAAAATGGACCAGTGTCTGCATAAAAGCTGCTTGCTCCATAGTTCACTTGGGGCACTCTCCATGGACACGCAGTAGGCTGCGGTTACGGAAATCCAATGACTGCCCTTCCTCTAGGTCAGAAGATCACAGCAATATTAAGTCATCAAACAGGAGACTGTCTAGAAAAGCCATCACGCAGAGTCTCATGCACAGTTCACATTTGTGGCCACACCTACCCAGGTTTTATTCCTGGCTTGGGTTTGGCTCAATCAGTATCGCCCAGAGATAAATTTAGGGCGGAGTTTCAATTTTCTTCACTCTGCTGTGTGTCTCTGGATCTCAACAGCAGGACATAACATATCTAATTCCTTCTTTACTCATCTTCTACRTACAAGCAGAGAGGCCTTGAGGCAGGGAGGCACTTGAGGGGCTGTTTGATTTACTTAGGTACATAGTTGTAATCCTGAGGGAATTGCTGAGCAGAACTAGACTTAAGAATATATTTAAGTATAAGACCAGAATGAGTAAGCACCCAGCTAAAGTGAAACATGGTGATGCCTTTTGAGCCTGTATGGCAGGTTCATGATAGCAAATAGTAAACTGAAATGGTCAAGTTATCACCTACACAGATGGCTCTTCTAAGCCTCAAATTTGTTTTATTCTGACACACAAAAAAATTAAAACACTTTCCCAAGGAGTCTTCTGGTTCACAAGGCAGAATATGCTGGAGAGAAGTATAAATGTGCTGGCTGCCTCAATGACAGTCTAGGCTTCAGATTTATTTTCTTTTAAGATATAACGTGTGAAGCCATATTTCCCTAGTGATAAAAATCCCGTTAGTAATCCTGACAAAATCCTAAAGGGCTAAAAAGCAATGAAGAGGATTTCTAATGGCAAGTTATAAATCCTTTTAGAGACTAGCTTGCTTTAATATAATTCAGAAATAAAAATAGGGGGAATCTTAGGAACAAAGTAGTGCTACTTAGAAAACCTTTGGCGAGATCAAGGACACTTAAAAGCACTGCCACTTTCCAAGGCGAGGAGTAGCATTTCTTTCTGGCCRCTAGGCACCCAGTATCTGAGGCTGTGAGATGACAAAAAAGGACCATTTGTTCAGTGCTGTCTGTAATCCCATCTTCTAGGAGATATATTGAGTTTTTCCCATTTAGGTCAATAAGAAGGTAAGTCAAGATCATGAGAAAAAGTGATGTGTGCTGGTGCAGTAAACGAGGGCTTCAGAGCAAGCGAGGATGTTGAGACGGAAGCAAATAGCAGCACACAGGACGTTTGGCTGGATCCTCCGTAACACCAATCCTTCCTTCAAGCAATCTGTCTTGCACTGCAGATGATTTCCACCGACTCCTCTACACAGATTTCATGAGACTGATTTTCAGGCTCATTTTTCAACGGCCTTTTTGTGCCACATATATACCTTGTTTGTAGTTTTAAAGAYGGCTTTGGGGACAGTGAATGTATGTGTTTGTGTACAGGTTTAGCTCACACTTGTTCATTTTAATAGTTTCTGATGAGAAGTAAAAGAGTTACATGTTAAAAGAACTTCATTAAGCCTCAGCCACTGCAAATGCACAGTTCATTGTACAAACTAAATGGCCAACCACATACCTAGTATTATTCCTCCACTAGATTTATGGCAAACTTGGAAACAGTTTATTGAATATAATGGTGGGGAAAAAAAATTAATTGGGGTCTTTGCACCTTATGTCACCAAAGGCAGAATAAGAACTGTGATTCATAATTCATTACATTCAATTATTAATTTATCAAAGAGCCTACATTCTTCAGTCACCTGGGTTTTAACAGGGATGAAATCAATTTGGTTTCTATAGGAATCAATAAACCTATTACATTTAAATAAGCAATTATAAATCATCTGGAGATTTTTGAGCCCATTTACAGCTTTCTAGAGCCTACGTGCAACACTCGCTAAATTCTACAGGCTACAAAGAAGTGACTGCTGTTCTTTATCAGCAGCGACAGCGCTGCTTTTTACACAATGAGTAATTAGGAACTAGTGCCCACTTCTAATGCGTGCCTGTGACAAGAGGCTGGCAGAGACAGGGAGCTCTCCTGGGGACAGGCTTRGAAAAATGCTCTGGATAAACTGGAGAAATTGACTGAAATCAGGAAGATGAAATTCACTGAAGAGCAAAGCCCTACAAGGCGGGAGGCAAATCCAATGTGCAGACATGACTTGGGGCACTCCTGGCAGGGGCAACACAGAACCAGTGCAAGGGGAGACTGGCAGGTTTTGGSAGAGGACCCAAAGAGCTGCTGCCAACCCGGGACACGCAGGGAGCCCGGAGTGGCCTAGAGTGCAGCTCTAGCCCTTCTCTTACTCACAACTTGTGCTAAAGCCTGAAATTTCCTTTGTGTGCTCACAGCTCAAGACCCTGATTATATTTAGCCTGAAATGTTTTATTCAGCAAAACTGTTTTTAAGATCTCAGTGAGGAGCTTGGCGATGGCTTCAATCTCTGTGTGTGTGCGCGTGTGTGTATAGTTTAAACCCTGGAAAACCTAACCCAAAAGCTATTCCCAACCTGAAAAACGTACTGGACAAGTCAGAGAACCCTTCCAAAGCAGAAAATTAAATCAAATGTACTAGGGACAACTCATAACCCAACAGGCCACCTGGCCTGCAGGCAAACAGCATGGTCAAAATGTGTTCTGCAACATCACAGGTGAAGAAACATCTATAAAAGAAAGGGTTTTGATGCTGATTTTCCATGTATCTTCATTGTAAGGGCTGCAAATTTTTATCAGAACATTCCTCATCCTGCAATATATGGCAGAATGTTATTTCAGAAATTGTTCTCAGTCACACCTTGACTAATTCAAAATGAGAATGTAATSGTATGGGACATTAACACTGCTTCTCTGCTGTGCCACATAAAACTTATTTCATATTCATATCATAGCTTATTACTGATATGATAAAGTATTATGGACACTGAAAAGCCATTTGTTTCTGCAGTACTCTGAACGTTACACTTTACAGTTACCACTGGCTACTAAAATGCCCAGCAACACTTCCAGAAAACTTGTATRGCCCATTACAATCAGTTGCTGAAGAGACTGAGCAAAAATAATGTCCAGCAAAGCACAAGAGCTCTGTGACAAAGCTGAAAGGCTTCCTAACCGCTTGACAATAACACGCACTGCAGAAAACTAATTAATCAAGTAATTCTCTTACTTAAACTGTGATCCAGGAGTTGTATATCTCAGAAGACATCCTAAGCAGGTAAAATCCTTTCTGTATATTAATCTTTTYCACGTTATCTAGGGACGTTTGTTCTGCCAGAAGCTTGGCCCCAGAGCAGTTCTTCCGCCCAGAAGAAAAAGAGAACCTCAAAGAACTGTGAAGTTCAGCTTGTGAAGCATCTCAGTTACCTCACGTGAGCCAGCATGTGACTCTGGATACGGGCAGGCTTTYGACCTGGATCATGTATGACCAAAGATGCAGTTAAACTGAACTTTTGGTTGATCATTTACCCAAGGATCATATTTAGAGTGAAGAGCAAAAGCTCTAYAATACAACACCACTGCTCAAACTCTGAAATCAAAAACTGGTTGATACAGAATTGACAATTCTCATATCTCTACGTAGCTGAAAGAGCTATCCAGCTGTGGTTACTGAGACTATCTTTATATAGGTAAACATAAGAAGGGACTGCTCCTACTTAAATTTGATATCTGACCTTAAATCATACAGCCTATTAGTCTGACAGAATTTGACTAGAGTATTTGTCTGTAAAACGTAGCATCTTGCAGTATATGAAAACAGGATGCATTAACCTACTACACAAAAGCAGCTTGTGTTASAGGATAAGGGGGACTCAGGATTGTAAGTTAATAAGGACTCAAGGGAAAATCATTCATAAATACAGAGCCTGTTTCCAGTGTCACAAAACGCAGAGCCTGAGACATTTTAACAAACTTCTAAACCATTTCAAACTCTCAAGTTATGAAACAAATTGCTCCACATTGAGTCACTGCTGAGAAGAAACTACCTTTAATRTTGGTAGAAAGAGAAGTGCTTTGCAGAAATTCCTCACATCTGCAAAGTACCTCACTTAAATGATAATTATCTTCTATAAAGTGCTTTTACTCTTAGTCACTATTTGCTTTATCTATTCCGAGTCATAGTAAGCTCAATGTTTCAGCTGCAGAGAATTTCATTATAACGTTTGTTAAAGCATCTTTAATAGACCAATTTCAGCATCTGTCTACTGTACCTTACTTACTAARTGCCTTTTATTTGCTAAATGATACAGCTTAGATGAAACACACACTCCAACGAGGAATGTGGTTGCACTGCTAGAGGTGCCAGGCTAGCGGCAAGCAGGCTGTCTTGGAGATCACCACGCTCGGTGAAAGCCTCCGACCAGGGAGCTCAGTTTTGAAGCCTCACATCGGCAATTCTCCCTCTAAATTGCTCAAAACTGGAACTGCAGTTTGGCATTAAAACAGAATATGGTGGTTTATTCAAAAGGAATAGAAGCRTTTCCTTGATGTTCTAATCTAGAAACTCTAATCTACCTACACAGATTAAAAGGCCAAATAAACACTTCAAGGAATTTATTGGCTGTTCAGCATTAGTCATGATATTCACCGTAATATTTTGTATGTTAGTCAGAGAGAAAAGAAAAATTACCTTATGCCATAAATAAAACAAACAATACAGAAAGTCTCATTAGTGCTGCTACTTAATTCTCAATAGGTCTCTCCAGCTGCTTTTCTGTAATCAACCCAACTGTAGGACTAAAATTACATTTGCTACATGCCCTTGTAGAAAAATCATTGGGTCCAATTCATATTAGAATGTTTTTAGTCACATAACTTTATAGCTAAGCAATGTAAGAACATAAGTAAAATCCCAAGCCGCAGCCCTGCCTCTTACAATTATTCTTTAAACCTGCCTCGTGGTTTAGCCTAAAGTTGATGGGTCTGCTACAGAGCAGGCTCCAAACCCTTACAAATTGACCCTTTTTGGCACTGTGTTGATTTTGCAGTGCCTTGGGTTCCTACATCTATATCCCCTTTGGACCAAGTCCTCTCTAAATAACTGATACATGCACATAACTAAAGGCAGGAATTCAATACCCTTTCATTCCCTATCAGGTGAATAAAAGAAAAATACTACTTCAGCTGACACCCCTGAACTGACGTTATTGGTTATGTCAAAGCCTAGAAAGGGCATCTCTACAGAGAGCAGCCAACAAACAAAAATATTCCTTGAATCCCACAATAACTTCCAGACACCGGGTGTAGATGATCTGGTCAACTTGATAATTTACAGTTTAATTCCTGCATTTGGTAGTATACATGCAAATATACATGAGGAGCAATGCAAGGAAGATTGTGGGGCAGGAATATGTCTGMATATTTCCTTCAATTCATCCCAGGCATAGCCCTAGTGTCATCACTAGACAATGAGCTCCCTAAGAGATTGTTATAGAGAAGGGAGGAACAAATATTGAAAAGTTGTAGAAAAAAAGAAAACTTGGCACTGTTGAAAAAAGCAGCCAGCAAGGCAGGCACATAAAAGGAGAAGCCCCTCTAATCCTATATAGGTGGAGGTGCAAATTCAGTAGGTTTGTAACTAATCTGGATAGAACAGCCACCTCTCCCTGGTTATTCCCTGCACTTAACTAAGCCCTGGAGAGCTGGTCCAGGATATTACCATCAAGGATTAGAGCCCAGACATTCCACAAGGTTAGCTCAGCAGCAGCYGGTGATGCAGTCCTAGAAACAAGGCACTCCTAGAAAGCAGCAGCCAAAGCAGCAGCTGAACTGACAAGCAGATACCTGCAATTAACTTCCCAGTGCACTTTGGGTGGCTTTCTTCTTTTCCCATTAATTAATTCCCTCAGGTAATTAAAAGGGGTATTAACTGTGCTTCTGGGTCTTAAAAAGTCAGCAATTTTTTGTTGTTAATATTTCAGTGTAACGCAGCCTTTGCAGCTGCTGGCCAACGGCTGACAGTTGCTTTTCACAAAGTACACTATGTACTGATTTTTGATGCTGAACTAAATTATTGGTCCTAGCTCTGTCTTTGTACTGTTTTCTCCTGTATGCACTTTCTCTTTAATTAAAGTTGTAGGAGGTCGTTGCACATTGCTGAAAGCTCTCCAGGGAAAACAGTCTTGCTCTGGCTTTGTAYGGTTTAAGTCTGTGGCTCTTTTCCTCTCCTCCATCAACTTAAAGTTTCTCTAAAGGCCAGAGCCATGAATTGGGACTTAATTTGCAAATAAATGCAGTTTTTGCCAGGTATCTCTGCAAAAATAGCTTATCCCTTTTATCACCCAAGGCAGCAAAGCACATGAGCACGTGCTTAACTTTAATAGTGCCATTGAAATCAATGAAATAACTCGCATGACAGCAAGCTGCTGATCAGGGGTTTACTCCTGGCCATCCAGTGGATGTTTTACATCTTATGATTAAAAATAATTTCTACTTGAGAGCTGGCAAAGCCTRTGTTTGAGCCTGCTGTTTACTGTTTTCTTCCATGAATGTCCTCTTGATTAGAACAGCGTAAGCACCACAATCTCCATATGAAATATTTGGGAGACACTCATTTTCTGTGTATCCAAGCAGTGATTTTCTTTTAAATTGGATGTGAATGTCAAGCACGTTTCATACTCAAAGGCCCTGCTGCCACATGTCTGTAATGTTCTCTGGCAGGTCTCACGAGCTCCAGCAGCATGAGGCACACCTGCTGTGGCTGTCTCAGGGTTTTCTTTTTGGGTTTTGTTGGGCTTGGAATGCATTTTTCTGATTATTGCCTAGCATCCTTCAGTAAATATCATTTTATAGAACCAATCGGCTGGGTTTTTAACGGCACAGTGCTCTTTTGCCAACAACATAATCCCAACAACGCTTACAGTTCTCTTTATTTAGCTTCCGACTGTTTCGACATCCTCTTCATCACGTGCACTTTCTCTCTTATGCCTGCTTTTCAGGTAATGAGCTGCAAAAAAAAAACCCATAAGGAAGTTTCTGGTATAAGTGCAAAGGAAAGGGGCTCCAATTATGCAACCTATGTTTGAGACTCAATTTGGGATTGAAGCCCAACTAGGGGCCTTCTGCACAGCTCCTTCCCACCTGAAGGGCTTGCTCCGAGGTTCTTATACAAAAACAACTCATTTTAACTACRTGTTTTCAGCAAGCAGTTCATGTTTATGAGGAAGAACAACGAGAAAAGCCAGGCATGCACACTGGCTCCACAATAAGACTTATTTTCACATCACTTTGCTCCAGAGTGAGACAATCTGCTGTTAACTCCTTTGATAATGAAAAGAGGAYATTCACTACATTTTAAGAGAAAATGCAAACCTTGATTTTGTTCTTTGGCAGCACTAGAGAGTGGGAGCTCAGCTGCGATTTTGTGCAAATGTGGTTAGATAGTCTTTTATGAAATTGTGAAATGCAACCCCAAAGAACTCATCAGCTTGATCTAATCTAAGCTACTCTACAGAAAACTCAAATAAGCTTGAATTCTTGGATTAGTCAATGTTTGCAGCCACTTGAATTACATTTCATACATACACAAAGTGAGCAGATGAATCTGAGCAGTGAAGTACTCTGCTGTCAATTCCAATTTTTTTTTTCCTTTAAGAAAAAGTAAAACATATTTAAACTCATCACTCTGAGAAGTAGTATCTGGCTGTGACCAGATATCATCGACAGAAAGAAAAGAAAAAAACATATTTGCATCCATAATCTGTTTTATCTTGACACTGAAGGCTAATTGTCATATCAATAAATGCAGAATGAAATATAGTATATGTGCCTGAAGGTAGCACATTTGCAAAATTGCTTAACAGCAGCTCCTGCTCGCTGTTTTGACAAAGATATACTCTCTTGCTGTCTGATAGCACATTTCTGTAGGAGATAATTTGGAGTAGTCCCTGTCAAATAAAGTTAGATTTAATGCAGCCACAATGCTAGTAATAAAGGAAAAGCATTGACATTTTCTTCTTTATAATTAGATGTTGCCACCGATACCCAGAGTGGAGATGCTGCTGTCCTGCATAGTGAGCCAGATTCCTCACTGTGCTTCCCAAAACCCGCCCCACACTGTCGAGTCTGGCACATTCCTATTTCTGATGGAACTGTCATAAATCCATCAAAACAGAGCTCCACGGGGCGAAGCCCACCTGAGCACACAGCAAACGCCTCTCCCGCCACTGCRGGGTACATGTATTATGTTGTTATATCTCACAGTTTAAGGAGAACAGTCATGTGTTATGTTCTAGGAAAGTGCTTTTTTACGCCTTAAAAACTAATAGCACCGAGTTCTGCATTCGTGCACAGCATATGCCTATTTTTTTTCTTGTAGCTGAAGCAACTGATTAGCTGATGCACTGAAAAGGGGACCCTCGGCCTTGCCTTCTCCCCAAAGTCAGCACGATGGAGCTGAGAGGCTCTAGCTGAGGGCAGGATACTGATGTTTAAGCCACTTTTGAGGCTCTTGAAAAGTTACTGGATGCAAACCGGGAGACCTGATGGTTCACATCGTAGCAGGTAAYGAAGTTTCCTTCTCAAAAGCCTGGGAGTCTACAAGAAAAGTGCCAGTTTAGAAATGACCTGCTGCCCAGGTTATTTATTTATGAGGTATTTTCAAATTATCTGCCCTTTGCAATACCAGGAGAAACCAGAGGCACCTCTCCCAGCCACCCAGATGTTTGCACTATTTTAGGTTGAATTTGTTTTGTTTTAGCAAAAGATAACACATGTTGCTAAGAATTAGGTTTTAGTTTTAATTTTATCTTGCCACAAGTTAAACAAATGATGTTAGGAATGAAGGCGGCTAATTTTTCTAGCTAATTTTTCTAGTTCTAGCATGAAGGTAAAGACTTCTGATCAAAAGAGGTCACTATTCTTAAAAATTTAGATATTGATTTAATATTTTCAAAATCAAATTTATGTTTTTTAACTTTCAAARTTTACTTTGCTTCTTTTAAAAATGCCTGAATATTTAAAATATATCTATGTTTATTGAGAAATGAAAACAAATCCGAGGAATTTAAAACATCTTTAGTCAAATAAGATATTTTTGGTATCATAAATAATATCATGTGATATTTCCATCACATTTAAAAATGTATTTAGAATTGTTTGCAAAACAAACTTGTCTGTATTAACATGCATCACACTTTATATCTCACCACAAAGAGTCTAAACAACCATAACAYGTCATGAAAAGCCACAGTGCATGACAAAGCATAGCTTCCAGGTCATTATATGCTAATGTTATGACATTGCTCTTCAAAATTGGGGTATTATTAGGGACTCAAGGTGCTATATTACCCCATATTGAAGTCCAATTAAGAGCTATTAACCCTTGACCTCCCTTCACACATCTGATGGACAGTAAATGTCTTGGGGAAAAAATTAAGAGGTGAACCTGAAATGAGCTCAGTTCAATAGATGTCATTTGAAGCAGTTAAAGATATCTCAGGCCATCATTTAAATCTGATGCACCAAGGCATGGTGACATATTGATTGATAAAYGGAAATATTATGAGAGACAGTCATGCAGGCTGAACATTTGCAGTGCTTTATGCTGAAATATTTGCTTTTATCTGGGTGCTGTTGTTTTATGTGAACAATAAAATGCTGTAAATGTTATATTTGTAGTAAAATATGCACTAGATATGTGCTTTATTGGTTTTATTTGAGTATGAATAAACACCCCCATGTCCATGACAAAAATGATGCAGAATAATATACCTAGATTAGGCAAACTGACAACCTGTAACTAGCTTAAGGTGAAATTAGTGCTGAAATCCAAGTATTCAAGTCTGTACAAAATCAAGATTCTTGCAAGGAAATTTGTCTTATTGCTGCACTTATGGAGAAACATGTCAAAAAAAAAAAAAAAAAAGATGTGCCAAACATGCTAAAGAAAAGCAGGAGAGCAACATTAATACAAATAAGAATTCAAGAACAATGCTCAAATAATGCATGCCAAAGCCTACGTATAGTTTAGACTTCTGATGTTCCTCTGGGATGAATAAAGCCATCTCTACATATTAAATGTATTTATACATACAGAGCTTCTCCACTGCAATAGGAGACACAGCGACTTATCAATTAAAGAAACATTCACTAACTCCCAAAGATAATGATGCATCTACAGAAAATGCCAKAGCGCTGGTAATTCTCACCTTGTGCTTACATACACTTTTCTCTCAATAAGTTATATGTTTTCCTCTTGCTTTGTGCCAGTAAGGTACATTTTCATGCTCCTCAGTGATCAGACCTTTTTCAGATGGGGCTAGTCTTCCTTCAAAACAGACGACCTGGGAGCCCTCTGCAMAGTGAAGCCCCAAGCCAGAGACTTTAAGCAAGCTTTCTCAGAAGACTAAGACTCTGTAGTCTTAGTYTGTTGTGACTCTGCAGTCACAACCTACACATGGGCTGAATATGCACAGGTGGCCTGATGCTCCTGGCAAACATCAGCTCTGCTGGACACGTACAGCAAAGACACTCTGCCCATGTACTCTGGCATATGACTGATGTTGGAGCATAGAAAGTAAATCCAAAATTTCCATGGAATCCAGGACTTGCTTTGTGTTTGTGTTGGGCATGCAGCACATGCACATTGCTATTGACAGGTAAAGGGTTAGTCTGATGTGCTGCACATATGTAGTGCCCCTAATTGGGACATGCACCAGGAAGATAGTCAGATTCTTGATTAAAAGAATGGCCATGTAATTGGAGGAATATTACACCTATAACCCAAAATTCACCTGGAAAAAAAAAAATAAGATTGAAAAGATATATAACTGTAGAAAACGCTAAACATATGGTACTTTGAAGGTTAACTCATGATGTATTCAAGAGATGGGGTAGTCAGTAGTGTTTTGGAATATCATATCCTATCAGTGTTTCCGAGTTAACAGCAAATTGTGATTACTTCTCTACAAAACTCCCAGTCTGAACTGCTTTGCCTCAGATGGATTAGCGGGCTCAGGCATGGCCCAACGCGTATCATTTTTTCTTGAGCAGGGTAAAGGATCAGGATTCATGGAATAAGAAAAGCAGTAATTGCTATGCAATTACTACATGSTGTTAGGCTCTTAATATATTGAACATAAGCTGCAGCTCTAATGCGGGCTGTCAGTGGAGCTATATTATCACAGCAAACATCTGGGAGGGCACTGCAATGTAAAAAATTCTGCAGACTGTGCAGGGTAAAAAAGTGCTGGTAGTGTCAAACTCCCATTTTATTGATAAAAATGAATATTTTCAAGGGGAGAGAACAGACAGAGATCCCTACTTAGTGCAAAGCGGTTCTTTCATGCAATGCATTAGTGAAGGCTCTGGCCATTCTCCTAATCCATCTTTCTCATCTCTTCCACTTGCAAATCAGAGTTACAGAAAGGCAGTGAAAACAGCATGTGTTTCCATAATCAAAGATCTCAACAGTTGTTGAGCATCGTGTAAAAGCCGTTCCTTCAGCTCAGCCGTGAGCAAGCAACAACAGGGGAGAAGATGAAGTGGGTACAATGACAATTAAAAGCAGACAGGATTAGAAATGTTCCCAAGTGCCTCAAAAGAATGGTGAAGACAACCTAATTCTCAGGCACTATTAGACAAGCCTCTTTGCATGGAAATTGAGGCCAGACACAGAAGTGGTGGCATCCAAGCTGTATTCTTTTGTTATCCACAGAAYACAGCCAAGATGAACGTTTGCAAGGGTGGTAGTGGAGATCACTGAGCACTTAACAGATAACAATTACTCCACATACACAGACACACATGCATTTATCTCCGGCACACACAAACAAGCTTGCTGTCAATTATAATGTATTCTGCAAACCCAGTTTGTTTTCACTTGATTATTCTTGAATAGATATGGAGAGTTCTGGGAATACATAATGTTGCTCTGCCAAACTTTCCAGAATTACAAGCATTTTGGGGGCTAACAGAAGCCTTCATGCCATTTTCACCCCTATTTCCCACTACAGCATTCCAAACACCATCTAATTTTGCTCAGAAAGTTAAAGCTTTTGTAGGCCAAGCCCCAGAAACAACTTCTTCCCCCTATATTTTTGTGAGCAGCAGCATAAATCCCAGATGTTCTATATTCTTCATTAAAAGAATGCTGAAATCGTGCTAGGACATAGAATAGAGCTGACAGAAATGCGGACCTCAGAACCCAACTGCACTAAAGCTAAAACAATTGCCCACTTTGACAGCCTTGCACATCYGCTGTCTGCTATCGGGATACGGTGCCATACATCTTCCCAATTACCTTTCTTTTCAGTGACGAATATGAGCGAGTTAAAGCTAAAGTCAAATGAAAGTACTAAACACCTTCAATGCATCAGGAAAGTTACCCTAACTCAAAATACAAAGCTCCCTATCTGGCAACAGCTCGACAAGTGCGCTGCTGGAAGGGAAATTCATTACCCTTATCATCTATAATTACCTTTTAAARTGAAATGCAAGTGCAGTCCCATGGGAACTGAGACTTTTGCACCCGTCCCTGGGGTGGCTGTGCCTTTGGCTGCCTTCGTTATGTTCAGGTCCAGCCCAGCCTGGGGAGCAGACTTGGGATCAGTCTTTAGGTTGCAGGTCACAGCAGTGCCCACGGGAGTCAAACACTCGCACACCAATAAATCAGAGCTAGCTGACTAATTTCCCTTTTCTTTCAGAGAGAGATAGACTTTAGAAAGGTTCCTCAAAGAGAGAGAGGAAAAAAAACCCCACAATGTTAATTCCCTCTCTGAGCATATCTAACAATTGACAGAATCATTTTAACTTGGAGTGGGTGGGGTGGAAGTAAAAACTACAACTTCTACTATATCCAGCAAGCAAGAACAGGCACAGAGGTATCTGAATGAAAGTTGGAATCAGGACTTTGTGCCAGGCAGAACGAGCAGTCAGTAATTATTTATAGCTGCAGGGCAGGCTCCTGTGAGCATCAGAGGAGCACTAAGCAGGCTGCATTCCACCAYGAAACAGGCTCTGGGAATATTTCAGGAAGAAGAATATCTTTTGAAGGGTCAGGGCTCAGGRCAGGAGACTACCCTGTATGGTATGATTTATATTACTTTATTTCACAGTTCCAGACTGTTCTATTGTGTCTGTCTGTCTCTGTGGGTGTCAGTTGTGTCTTTAAGTACAGCCTGTATCTAAACGTATTAGATAGGAGAAAGGGCCTTTTCTCCCTCCAAACAAACMCCTGAACTAACTGACCTCGCAACCTTGATCCTGAAATCTCACAGACATAATGAAACTTACCCAGAAAAAGCTTAAAGTGGTTTAAAAACTAGTTGTAAAGACTGGAGGCATCTTCCTCTGACCATGTGCCAGGAACACCCAGGCTGGGGTCTTGCAGGGAGCAGCACCATTCCTCTCCCAACCCTCTTGGTCTTGATCAGCCCTTCAGCATTAGTTAGATTTTAGTTAAGAATGGAAATTATTCCCATTCTAATTTTATTCCCCTCAGCAAAGAAAAAAAAAGGGCTCTTGTCTGAAAATTCCCAAATTGTTCATTTGCTAAATCGCCATGAACAAATCTTCTCCAGCAMTGTCTATGCTTCAGAGTATCAAGTGGAACTCAACTTGCTCTGAGACCATGCGCTGTTCGCTAGGCTACTGGCAGCTCTTGAGCTGAAAACAGAGCAGTTTGATGCTCCAGCCTGTATTGCTGATTCAGCATAGAAATGTGGTACCGTGGCTTGAGGACAGTGCTTTTGGCAAGGTGCTGGGATATCGTGGCCTCCCAGCAGTGATTCTGCAAAGGTCCAAGCTGTAACGCAGCCCTGGCACATTCACTCATGCCTACAACTGCCCCATGGAGACCACAGACCATACTAATTTTAGCACTGCCTACAGACACCTTCCAATGCAAGCAGCCAAGGGGAAGGCACCAAGCATCCAAGAGGTTTCATCAAAAAATTTCCCCTTTCCCAGGTTGCAAAGGAGGCCAGAAATACCCTGTTATAACATAACAGGATAATATAAATGTTGTTCTTGGACACTGGTGTTTCAGTGCCTCTTTTCCAACTATATAGAGCTCATTTGTTCATAGGAGAATGCCTTGTTAACTGCCAAAAACATATATACAGCTAAGTAGCATACTGTGTCCTACTTTGATGAAATGTGCTACCATTCTATCCTAATTATGAATACTCATTTGCTCGTTTAATTGCATACCTTTGCATATTTACAGCAATTAATACATTGTAAAATTGGAACATTTTAAGTCAGTCTAATATTTGCATTTCTGCTAGTTAAGGCATCACTTCCACATTAGGCCTTAATTAACGTGAAGAATGTAAAACACCTGATGCCATGCTGGAGCTCAGAGCGATTTTTCTTTGGACTCCTCTACCTGGTCACTGACCAAAGCAGCGCTTTCCCCATAAAAACTGGCCAAAGATCTACTTCCCAAGGAATTAATACTATAATTGTATGCATTTTTCTAAACGAGTATTATGCCCTTGAAATACTGATACAATCTTAATTACAGAAGTATGCACAATGCCATTATCATGAACTGCATTCTATTTTATGTCAATTATGCAACTAAAACTCTATTCAGTAAAAATAACACCTTTTAGCTTAGTGCCTAAGTCTTTCCTATATTTTGGCAAGTTTGAGGCTGCTTATTTTTGCTGCCAGAAAATATYCTGCCACAGTAAATACTCCAACAGTAAAATGAATACATATTTTACTTCTAAAACTCGCTCATTAAACAGGTTACATTCTCAGTCAGCTCAGCTCTGTTTTATTACATCAGCTGAAATCTGGCTCACYTTATAGCATCACATGGACTAACTGCACTTAATCTGGAAATTTAGGAGCAGCTTTTCTCCCTTAAGAGTGAACCAGCTGAACAGAAGCAGCTCCTTTATTTTAAAGTTTGGTGTACACACATACACATACATATGTATGCTTATGTAGGTGTAAAACATACACACTGTTTTAAACTGTGATTTGAGTAGCACACCAGATAGGAGTAAGAAGGCGTTACATTCAGCTAGAAAACAAGAAATAAGCTTTTTTTTCTTTCTTTCTTTCTTTCTTTCTCCCCCCTCCCCCTTTTTTTTCAGATGCCTTTAGAGCACCACTCTTAACCACACAGTCTCTCTTGCAGGGATTTATTCATTCGAAACTGCAAGCCTGACATTTGTAAAATCACATACAGCAGGTGAACAACAGAGTTGTGTCATTCCTCATAAATGGATATTATAGACTTTAGTGTCATATGGATGAAAATCCAACCCCCATCCTCCCGTAGGAGGAAAAAAAAAAAAAAATCAAACTTAGCAAGCAATTTTGTTTGCGCTGCAACTTGTTTCCTTACAAATTTCAGAAGATTTTAGAGGAAAAGGGGAGGAGAAGGCTGTGGGAAGATGAAAGGGAAATTTACTCCACTGGTGAATGTTCAGAAGAGCCCGAGAGGTACAAAGAAAACACGATCAAAAAACTGTTACCAGAAACTGGAATGGCTGTGGTGGTGATAGGAGGAAAAGCAAAGCTCCAAAGCAAAGAAATTGTAAGAATAATAGAAAATGATGCTGAATGCCCTCTGGGAGATGGAATGATTTCCTCTAAGCTTGTGGAAAATAACTATAAAAAATTATATGTATATATCTACAGGTCATAGCTTACGTTGAAGCAAAGCAGGCTTTCACTGCATTATTCAGACATGGCTTATGTTCAGTTTGTGAATAAACTTCAGCAAATTAAATGACAGTCTTTCTGCTACAGACACAACCCCCCTCCCGACATGTCAATGCAAGGATCTCTCTGCTTTCTAATGACAAGAAGTAGCCCAAAGCCCATTCGAATGCAAAGTTTAATTTAAAACGATGCCCTACAGGAAACAGCATATGGAACACTGGATTCTCTTGCTGTCTCAAATTTCTAAATATATATTTAAAATTATTTTGTTATTCTCCATGATGTGGTACAAAATGGACTCGTACAATAGCAAAGCCCACATTTCTAAACAAGCACATTAAGGTGCAGAGGTTCACAGCAGGAGGGCACRGCTAGGAACAGCCTTGCAGGCTACAAAAGGACAGTCCTGCACCCACTTGAGTTTATGTGGTTCACAAGCAACCAAGTTGGTTTTCATGAGCCTCTCTGCACCTACTTGAACCCATGTGCAACCAGCTCCTCAGTTCATCTATCCCCTCATGGTCTACCCAAAATCAGAGACTAGTTTTGGTGGGAAAAGGGACAGAGAGAAAACAGGCGAAATAAGGGAGAGGTAATGGATTATTAAAATAAATCTGTTTTTTTTTTTTCTACCAAAAGGAAAGTGTTTGATTTCCCTCTGACAGTACTCTGATCTTCTGTTGGGCTTCCAGAAAAGGCAGACAAACCCTGTAAGCGTTTTGGTAGGCAGATGCTCTCCACAGGATGCACAGGGATGCTGAGGACAGAGGTAGCCAAGGTGTAAACGGTGGCACTTATGTCTCCTAGTGCTGCGGGGGGAGATGTACAGACTCTCACAATGAAGATGGCAAAAAAATACATAACTGCAAAATTCAGGCTTATGCAATAAAATTAAACATTACAGAAATCATTTCACAGTTTGAGAGAACTGTTCTTTTTTACTGGGTTATTATCTATYGATAAAGCATTCCTAGCATAGTTGGAAAAAACGCTCAGACATGGGACAAAAAGGCTGTGATTGACTGCCAGGACAGAAGTGGGTTATAATGTGATTCAGCACCTCTGAGTGGGGAGGACACTGGGAGGCCAGCAGCTGTTTGCATTTCTGGAGAGGTTATCCAACCTCAGAAGTGCTCTGCAGCATGTTTCAATCATTGGCACGAAAGTACAGCTATCTCTACTCTGAAGAAGCTTTATCTGTGGCTACGATCCAAAAAGACCAAGTGTCCTCTAAATTCAAAGGCAGCCAATCTTCGTAGACTCGAGAAGAGATTATCTAGAGATTATGCTAGTAATTAACTGAGGAAATGGAAAGTTGGTCTAAACCCTGTGGATCTGTCTCAAAGTGACATTGCTTTTGCAGTGCATAAAGGATGTGCGTCAGCAGCCGTGGACAGGCTGCAAGTGGAGCACAACGCAACGTGGGTAAAACAGCCTGGGGAGGAGGGATACAGGTGTCTTAGCTACCTTGCTTTGCATTTTACTGCACAAGTAGGTGAAAACAGCTAGTTTTCATCATGAAACTCAAATTAAAATTAGCAATAGCCACTACTCATTAATATAAACAGAAATATTATTTGCTATGTACTAGCATTTATTATAGCTAGTCTTTATTATACCACCATTCTACTGCAAGCATGCCCCATCAGAAGAGAGATTGGGAAGACCTGCCTACATAGTCACTAATGCCCCAGTCAAACCCCAGATCATCTGAAGGACCCTGAGCTGCAGCCCTACGAAACAGAGATGTGATGCTGTGTTTCTATGGAGAGCTTCTCCAACCCAGCACTTCATTTGTACATTAGAATTTTTCTTCTCATTTGCATGGCAATGACTTGCAGTTTTCTCCAAATCTTCCATCACTCAGTAACTGTTTTTTGCTTCTCAACCAGAAACAACATTAAGCGTAACAAGACGGCTGTGCTATTACAGGCTGCAGTGACCATGCCATGTACCACACAGGCAGTGTGACCAAATGGGGCCTCACGGACCAGACAGGCCAATACCAGACAGGGGAGGTGGACACAGCTGGCTCAAATGCCCCTTSTCATTGCATTCACTGCAGTCCTTGCCACAAACACTATAACCACTGCAGACAGAGTGAACACGTCTGCTTTCCCCAGATCTACCCTCACTGCTGTATCCCAGGCAATGGTTATTTCTCAAAATTCAAGTCAGAGTGAAGAGCTGGAGACAGCTACAACAGGGGAAAAAGGGCCTATATACCAGCTAGATTCCGTGTTGCAAACCTGAGATGTGTTAAACAGACCTAAACATTGCCATMTCACTACTTGACTTAGTAGTGAAGTACCCCAAATGATCATCCAACCTCAAGTTTAGCTTCCTAACTAGAATATTCAGGAATGTCTGGGAAGTTCTGGAATCAGAGCTGCATTTTAAATGATCCTTTCACTTTCCCCACACGAATTTATTGTTATTTGCATTAGCGATCACAATCTCTGCCAAATTTCCCACTGGTCTCTTTTCAAATTACCCATCTGCAGCTGCATRAAGCTTTACATACACACAGTATATATGAATGGCTGCACACAGCAGTATCAAGCCACAGAGGTACTTACCCATCTTTTAGCATATGGCATCCACACATTTGTCATTTCAGGTAGAAGCAGGGAAATTGGGAGCAGCAGGCTGCCATCTGAGCACACAACCATTCCCCAACGCCTGGGCAGCAATAGCCACATCGCAAGATGTGGCTCCCAACTTGAAAAGCCCTTCATCCTTTAGCAAAAACATGATGTCCTTCCATTATTTGCTTCTTAACAGCAAAATATTTAAGGGCTTTACTGCCTACTGCAGAGTGTTAATTTTTAATRGGAGAAGCTACATGCTGCCTGATTTCACATGAAGCAGCCAACCAATCGAGCATCACCTATTACTCCAAAACAGCAGTTTCAGCAAGGAGCCTTTACAGCTCAGAGCATCCTTGAGGGCTAAAGATGTCAAGCAGTTTAAATGCCAATGAAATCAAGAGGATACCAGGCTCAGCTATGTTAGGTGAAAAGRACAGAAAAACAGAGACCTCCACTGAGAACGTAAAACTTTGCTCTGCATTAAGAAATAAGGACCCACTTAAGACAACTATAAAGCACTTGCCAGGTGAACTGGGGAGAGGAGCAGGCTGTGCACATGACACATTTTATGAGTAGAAATGAGTGCAAAATGGGCTAGAGAGACTGTAAGAGTGTCTATTCCTACATCTGCCCCAAGGCAGAATTAACTGTACTTGAAACACTGCTGACACCTCTAGGCTGTCCTGCTTTGAGGTCTAATGATAGAGACTCTGCACTGACTCTACACAATTTGCTCCAAGGTGTAGCAATTAGTAAGATTTTCCTGTCTCCAATAAGTGTCTGGAGCACTTGAACTCTTTGCAACTGTGTCTACTGTGACAATCTTGTAAAATGCCCAGGCATTCCATAATACGGGMCTTCCCATGTCTGAAGAATGAAGCTCCCTTGCAAAAAAACCAAAAATCTCAAAAAAAATTTTYTTCTTCTCTGTCTTGGAGAAGGAGAGGTGTTTCATCTCACTTTCAAATGATGCTCTTGCCTATAGAAAACAGGGAGTGCCAACTCAGAGTAGCAGATCCCAAATTGCTGTCTTAAGACTAAATCTGTCTTAAAACTGCATATGCTAAGCATGTAGTACACTTCAAAGGCAGGTGCCAACAAAATATATCTTAGTGATTGTAACTGATGAGAAAGGACAGTCACACATCCCTTTGCTACTYCTCACGCAGCCTACCTACTATTATCCAGAGCGCTGGCCAATCTTCCAGATGCCCACGACACCAGCACATGCCATTGGACACCGGTGAGCAGCAGCATTAGCTGGCAYCTGGGTGCCAGCCTGGCTGTGCCAAGAAATACTCCTTGCAGAGAAGTGGGGTGAGTGGTTATTTCTTTGTAAATCCTTCTGCTTGCCTTTTTTGGGCACTGGGTCAAACCACTCTTTGCTCCACCGATTCAGTTGAGCTAARAATGTGTTAAGTACTCCCTTTAATAACATTTACCCAAACTGTTTTTCTTCATCTTCCCTCTTTGCCCAAGCCTTTTTCAGATCAAAACTTCYCAACTGCAGGGAAAAGGTGCACTTCTCTGAGAAAAGGCATCCTTYACTTTTAGTCCTTTTGAGCTTTGCACTATGAGCAACAGAAGCTCATAYGGACTGCAGTGCAATATGCAACAGCTTCAAAGTTGCTTAATAGGAATGACAAATGCTATTGATTTCTGAAGACGGAGGTTGTGCCCTTCAGCTCTGTGTCAAATCAGTTACTAAAGACTTGAGACTCCAGGGAAACTCTCTGGTACGTAAGGACCAACTTGTGGTTTCTGTTAACACAATATACTCTACAACCTCTTCTGTGGTGCACTTTTGGAAAATATAAGAGGAGTCTGCAAGTGGCAAGCAAACATTTACAGGAAAAATAAATATCTAGTATAAACTGAACCAAATTCCACAGGCAAAAGAAGCAGCGGGCTACCAAGAAATTGCGGTTGGCATTTGAATTACCATTAAATTTATAACCAAAATGAAAAAAGATGACTTTAGTTGTAATAAGACATATTGTGATAAGAAAAATGGKTATTTTTCTTCTGATAGCAGTAAAGTGCACTTAACGCGATTAAAATTAGTGTAAGAACTCCGTTTGACAACGGGAAACRTCTTCATCATTAATGGCTGTCATGATAGAAGAGATAAAGAATATTTTTAAGASAATAAAATGTCACTCTTTGGTGATACATTTGATGTTTTGAATACCAGGAGTATCCCATTTCGTAGCAGAGCAGCTGCTCCCTGAAGCAGTTCCTTAATACCCCATGTGTTTGCAAGCAATGCCAGAGATAAGGAACACAGAAGTGGCAGGAATTGTTTGTGCCCCTCTTCTGTCACCACAAGCAACAGAAATGGCWTAATTAAAAGCACTCCAAGGTCACTGGTCTGGACATATCATCAGGAAGGTCAGACAGAAAGCTTAAATGAATGACACTGAAAGKAGAATAACTTATTTTGTCCTTGTAAAAAACAGCAACTTTCTTACAGCCTTTAAGATAATAACAATTTATTTTGTCCCTAGCTGTTAAGTTTAGAGAAATTAAAAATCATGACTATTTGTCTTTTGCCAACATGAATTTAAAAGTGCCTTTAAAAAAAATCTCATTATCATTGTGGGTTTTTTTTCCAAGCAGATTCAATACAAAACAGATTACATTCTGCCTGCACTAGTAAAGTGCACATAAATTTTTCACAAACTAATTTATCTTAAAAATTTGTCTTTCCTCATTTTGATTCTGGCCACAGTGCACAGCAGAGAGGCATTACAAGTATTTTTAGATAACATAATTCTACAGATAGTAAAGTATTAAGATTTCTGKTTTTTTTTTTTTCTGTTTTATAGTGGCATTTCAAATCATTACAAGACACCTTTTATGAAGTGGAATGATATAATTTGAAATAGCTATCATGAAATTTTAGTTGTGTTCAACCTGAATTTTGAGGTGAAAACTACAGGATTATTCATAGGTAACAGAAGAATGGAGTATAATGAATTTCCTTATCAAGGAAACCTGGAAATACCTGGCSAATGATCTAAGGGGTTCTCTGCAGAAGCATTTGGAAATCTGAAATCCTGCAATATCAGCTATGGGAGTAGCACCAGATACCCACACCCACAGTGGAGTTACTGGATCAAATACGAGATCAGGTGCAAAGTACCATTTTTGAGATGCTGAAAGGCACGAGCAACCACAACATCACCAAGAGATTGAAGTGATGGAAGAGAAAGCTTCCAGCTCCAAGAGAAACTCTTGACCTGGAGAACAGTTCTTCCTGTGACATTGGCCTAGGCTGCAGAGACAGAAAAGAGCCACATTGCATAGCGATGCTCGAGGAAGGTCAGGAAACACAGCTGAACAAATAATTTCAACAAAAATAAAACATTACACTTGGAGTCATCAGTGATATTTATAGTCAGTTTTGTTTGGATGGCCATAATAGACGAGTTACTACTTTTGGTCTGCTGAAGAGCTAACAAAATCAAGACAAGGACACTTGTGGAACAGGAAAATTTTCCAGTGCTGTTTTATCATGCAGTATTTTTCTCTGATGCTGATGACTAAGCCTTTTCACAAGGACCACGGCAACTAAGTGACTAAGAGACCTAAGTGAGTATAACTGTGCACAAAAGACTGGAATAAAAGGTACCTTATAACTGAGTCACATACTTAAGAAAAGAAATACATCCCTTGTTTTCTTTCTGCATATATAGAAGGTTTCTGCATATAGAAGGTTTCTGACTACTATTACATATCATCTAACAAAATATTCATTAGTACTATATTTACAAGCAAAAGTGTTGTTTCCTCCTCCGTGGGATAAAAATATTGACCATCTAGGAACTCTTAGTTAATACCCAGGCCAGATGCAGAGAAACAAGAAATGTCTTGGGTATTTGGGTGGATTCTAAATGTATCTTCTCATGCTGCCTATTTACCAGTCCTGGAGCAAATGGGGTCAGAAACACCAGATTTTATTTATTTATGTTTTTGAGCTTGCTCATGGAACAATGCTGCATAGGTTAAAATAACAGCATTTTCTCTCACCTTTGAAAATTTGCTCCTATCTATAAGGAAAAAGAAAAAAAAGGAAATCTGGGAGTGACAGAATCACCTGGTGACACTCTGACAAAGCTGTCAGTTAAGCTATTCTGCTTTGGCTAGTATGAGTAATTGGAAAAAAAAGAGTCCTTTCATTAAAAAGAAAAAGATATTAATTAAAAGAAATCAGTATAAATTATGAAGAAACATAATTCCTTCTCATCCCCAATGGGAGTTTCCAGAAAAAGATGAAATCTCCATCTGAGGATTGCTGAAATTGCTACCCTGGGAAAACCRTCTTGCATGCTCCCTTTCCTCCGGCAGACAGGCAACGACTCCAATGCAGTCCACATCAGGAAAGTCTTCATGGATCAGCCACTAAAAACTTTCAATTGATTTCCAAATTAAGGTGCATGTAGCTAACATTCCTTCTAGTGGGGATTTTGGACTTGGCAATGGAAAAACAACAAAACCAAACCCCACACGTTTTCCTCCTATATATTGTTTTGCCAGAAAATTCCTACTCCCCATTTTAAATTTATCTTTAGTGGTGCTACGTCCAGAAATGGAGATGCAAGAACACATTTATGCCTGTGTCTCTGTAGATGTGCAGTCTGACGCTACTATTATATTCTATTATATTCTGATGCTACTATTATATATTATATTAGATGCCACTATTATATTCCTATATGTTGCAACAGATTCTCCAGAAAAACAAAATGACTAAGAGAAATGGATATGAAATTCTAATTTCCGGATGCAAACTGGGAGTGAATGTCCCCCAAGGCACCCCAGGAGGCATCGTGACTCAGACACATCTCCAGATCACACTCACCCACTCCCCGGGGGAGGCAAATGGCAGTGATTTATTGCTGGTCCAAAACAGGACCAAGTTGTTATCTCCCTGTGGGTGCGAGGGTTAAGCCCATGGAGTACCCAACCCCTTGAAGCTTCCTACAATTCCCCAGTCCACTCCCTAGCAGCAGGGATTTAAGGAATTCAGCTGCACCATGAAAGATGGTTCATTTCCCTCATCCTAATATAGACAGATGAGGTTACAAAGCAATTAAACTGCAAACTATCCCACACTTATTTTCAAATTAAAGCTGTGYTTGATACACAGCCATTGCGTGTTTCAAACTGTGAATTCTGCTCTGAGATACTCTCAGAAAGCATCAATGGACAGCAGGAAGCTGAAAGAAGAAAGTACTTGGCGCTATCCTGAAATTGCCAGTATTGTTAAAAAAAAGAGAAAGCGATTTTATTCTCCAGTCCTTGACCGTCTGTCAATGCCAAAAGTAATAGCAGCTCTTTTCTTATTCAAGACAAACTAAGTTTAGGATAACTAACATTGATATATATTGCAGGAAACAAAGCACTGAATTACCTGCACGATATATTGAGCAGTGCTGTGGTCTGAATAAGCCTACATCATTAAAGTATCTGAGTGGAGTTCAGTAATAAAAGATCTGAGACACAAGAATAAATGCTCAATGCAGCAAGAACCAATTATACAAACAAGTATTAACAGCTAAGCTAAAGTTCATTAGCTCAGTGTACTTATAAACCAGCATCAAAAARCAAATGCCATGCAGCTATGGCAATCACGAGTGTAAACAGCAGAGTCTTAAATACTAGCAAACTGCAGAAAAAGGTACCATTTTCTGAGCTGCAAAAACTCAATTTCCACTTGACACAAAAGAATCAATTAGACATGGCACCGCCTGGTCAACTGAGAGCTGGGTACACCTCCTCCCTTCTAGCATTTTAGATAGTAGACAAATCAGTGATCAAAGTAAATCCAATAGCACACATTTGCACCTTTGTCATACAGTTATTAACTTCTGAAGTCTGTTGCTGTGCTTGGAAGTTTCTCATAAAAACAGGGATAGGTGACATCAAAACTAGTGTCCATTGCTGACTAGGGGGAAGGCAGAGCTAAATCAATAGGTTTGCAAGCTCAAAACTAATTGAGACATTCTCTAATACAGTATGACTTGCAGCAAGATAAGGGACCATTTAATGACTCAGGTAGTTTATCTCCAAGTACGTAGGTGGCTTAGAAGAATACTTCTTTTTAAGACAACAGAAATAGATAAACTAGTTTATCTAGTGCTTATAGCCAGAGATGAATCCTGTTCCCTGGACCAGTGTGGTACCCAGAGAAATGTCAGTAGTACCAAATCCTTATCCAAAGGCCCATGAAAGCTAAATTTTGGAGGAGACTTTGGTTAAGTTTAAATGGAACAAAATCCCTACCTGGAATTGCTTCAAATGCAGAACCTTGCAGATACCCCAACCTGTGACAGCTAAGAACTTCAACATTTTACAATCCTGATGTTATGGACAGGACTCTAAAAYGCCCAAAGATTGACAGATGTATTAATGGAAATATGCTTCGTGTATTGTAGCCTTCCTCGAAAAGGCAGATCATGAAAGTTGACAAGAAACAGTTCAGGCAAAATGATCTGAAAATGCAGTCTAGTGCTAACATTTTCCCACATTTCAGTTATGCTTTAATATCTCATTTGAATACAACCAGTAGAACAGAACAAAACAGCCAGAATCCCATGTTAACTTAGATATCTGAAGAGCATTTCTTAAATGAATAACACCCAAAACCCAAAGTATGTTAGCTACTGTCCACCTTCYTCACCTTCCCAATGACAGCCCCTTTGTCTTTCTTCTCTACTTGCAGTTGTTGGTGTGTTCCGAATGAACTTAAAGAACATGCAATTAACAGTTTCATCTGTTTTTAGACTCTAACATAAGAACACAAGTACTTTCATTGTTCCTGTGCAAATGTTGCAAGTGCTGGATGTTCCACCGATTTCCAAAGCCTGCCCAAATGTCTAGCCTACTAGACTAGACTAAGACACAGGTACAGGTACTCTGTCTGGGTAGAGCTGASCGACCAACATTGCTGGCCAAGCATGGAAACACAGACTAAAGCTTCAGCAGCTCGCAGCCCTGGAACCACTTACCTAATGATCCACTTTAGTCCAACTGTAACAGCCACAAAAATCAATTCTGCAGCTTTCCTCCTGTCTTTGACTTTGTATGGAAAAACAATTATTTAAATCAATTAAGAAATTACTTTCAGGAACTTAGAAATACAGCAGCCAACTATAATTTCTGTTTATTTCATGATCACTTTTCCTTTAAAATCATCATCTTAGATACACAGATTTGTGGTTAAACAAATAGTTGTAAGAAATGTCAATATAAATAGGCAACAATGAAATACAGCTTTTCACTTCATTAATTTCTGCATTTTAGGTGACTGCAGGTGCACCTTAATGAATTACATGACTAGCAAGACACAATTAAATGCAGCTGCATATGTTTACAGAACTGCAGAACCAAATTACAGGTATCAGTAGCACCCATAATTCATCCATAATTGACAATTTTCATATTACTGGAATAAGGAATCAAGTCATGCAGATGATTACTGCATTTGCCTTTGAGCACTGGAGACCTAGGTTCATTTCCTATGCAGCACCACAAATGAAACAAATTACAAGCTTTCAGGTTAAGATAGACCTGAAAGCAAAACTATCCTTGGATGACAGCCAAAACCAAATCACTCAGATTCTATTTAAGTGTCAATAAATGTTTATGAATGACTGACAGTTGACAAGAATCATTACATCTCAGGTGCACAACCAGTGCTGACCCAAATAATCCAGTAACACGAAGCTTTCCTGGCTCTAATGACATAATGGAGAACAGAATTTGTGCTAAAATTCTTTATTCTTCAGTCTCTCTTTTTACACTTGAAATCATGATGATCCCTTTTTGGCAGAACTGTTAATGTTCAAGTAGCTACTGTCCACATTAAGATGAGTTTAATTTTCATACAAAGATCTTAGCTAGATTCCAGCATCTCTCTCTTTAGCTTTAGAAATACCCCTGAAAAAAAGCATGGACCAGGAGACTGATCCAAATGTATACAAATGTACGTTTTCAGAGCTCCGAGGCATTGCAAAGACATCACAAAGCTTTCCCTGAACTGGATGCAGCAGGGCAGGGAACCAGCAAGCGACAAGTTTATTGAAGACTTGGCAGAAAAATAACCAATAAACAAGCAAACCTGTAAAATGAAGAGATGTACTCTGCCTCAACTTAGCTTAATCCTACCACAGGTACATATGAGAAAAACCCTCCTGACAAACACCTGATAAAGAAATAAGGCTTAGTGAAAGGACACCACTGCTCCAGCAGTAAAATCAACCACAATTGCTTCTGTTTCTAATGCATATCCATTGAAAATTGAACTTTTGATGTGTTAAAAAAGGAGCAACCTGCTACTGTTTTCATTTTACTTTATAATGAATGATAGCTAGTTCACTTGTTAAAGCAAAAATACTTACTGGAAATCAAAGAGGAAATGGAATTAATTTCCAGTGTTTCTCAGTGGTGGACAGGTAGTCTTTATCTGTTTATTTTATTAAACAGTTTCACTGAAATCCCCTGTAGTACTCTAGCACCAAAAGTCTAGAGGTTTTGGTGAGAAATGGGTGATTAAAATAGGTTATGAAGATATGAGGCTGCCAACT
This sequence comes from Nothoprocta perdicaria, assembly GCF_003342845.1. Classification (NCBI taxonomy): domain Eukaryota; kingdom Metazoa; phylum Chordata; class Aves; order Tinamiformes; family Tinamidae; genus Nothoprocta; species Nothoprocta perdicaria. The sequence continues at coordinate 2,531,020 of NW_020456198.1, forward strand.
CTTAATTTTCTCAATGCCTTTCAGGGATGTTTTCAGGGTGCTGGGTCATGAGCCACTGTGTAACCACCACAACCAACATTAGCTATTCTGGGTGCATTGCTAACTATAAGCCTTTGTAGAGCTGTGGTCCAAATAYTCCAAGGGATGAAATCAGGGAAGAAGATTGAATGAAAGAATAAAACAGTGGAAAAACAAAAAAAGAAAAAAGCATCAAAAAGAGGAAGGTAATACCTGAGAACCTGAGATATCAAYAAGCTAATGCTTTTAAGATAAGTATCACGTATGGCTGTAAAAGACTCTTTAAATCTTGAGTTTGTGCATTTGCTGGACTTCAACTCTTATTTATAGGTAGGATTTTTATCTAAAGGAAATGGAAAGACAATTTTGCAAATTTATACTGACAAGCAGATGTTTATCACTTAGATTCTATAAATTGCCAAAGTTTTRTTATTAGTTATTTTATGCATTTTATATATATAAATATATATATATGGATATTCTCTTCTGTTTTGTAGGTGGGAAGTTTGAGATCATGAAATGCCAATTCCCATAAAGGTGCTCGATGCCTTTAGCTTTCATTACTTGTTAGAATTTGAAGAGATGAGGAGTGACTTGGTGGAATTATGGGCTRACAAGTCCATCATTTTCACCAAGAGACACCTGAAAACCTTCATAATGTTAAATTCAATTGTGCTCTTTCAGTATTCAAGTGTGCTCCACTGCTTCTCAACACAGTACAAGGAAATTACAACATTCTCAGCAGCATTAAAAACTGTTTATCAGTCTAAAACTACATTTTTTAATGCGTACGGAGGATGAAAGTATTTTTCTAGCCTAAGACATCTGAAAACTCATCCATCAACTGGACTGTCCATCTCAAGTGGACAGTCACAACTGTAAAAAGTGACGGATTCCACTCAGCTCTGCAAAGCCTTCTTTAATTTTTCTTACTATTATGGAAACAACAATTTGCACCACATCTCACTGCACAGACCTGCTATTCAACACTGCACACCATTAGCACACTCTTGTTGCATGCTCACAGCTGAGAAAGTGCCCTTGGTTCAKTCAGGTTTCCCTCATATGGTATAATGGTCTTAGAAGAGCTCAAAGACTGTTCATGATCAGGGTCCTGCTAACAGCAAATCTGTTCACAGCTCAACTGCAGTCTTCTGGGAAATCCGATAACATGTTAAGATTAGGAGAAGAAAAAGATGGGAGGCAGGAAGAAACCCAGCTCAACCCAAAATACCCTCATCTTTAAGACAACATGATCTGGAGAGGCACTACCTTTCTTGCAGAGTTATTTCCCTAGAGGAAACAGGGGCCAAACAGAGCCCATTACATATAGGGTTCTTCTGAGTTTGGACTTAAGAGTCCCCCAGCTCCCTTCCTGAGCTGCATGGATGGGTCAGGTTGATCCATCCAGGATAGATAATGAGCCACCTCTGTCTCTACTAGGAACAAAGGAGSAGCTTTGTGTGGACACTGCCCCAGAAGATCCACACCAGCATTTCACAACTCAGTGAAGACACAATCGAAAGCTATTGTGAGCCTCTGTCCACACAATCCTCCCACCCCTCTGCCACCAGAATGAAGAGTCATAAAGTATCCCAGCCTTAGCAGAAGCTACTTATATACTGTAGTAGGAGGCTTTACCAGCATCGCTTAGTTTCTAAGTGATATAACACAAATCTGTCACCACAGATGGTTTAGCTGATAGCATCTGTGGCTGAAGTGCCAAGAAAGGAAGCCATGCTTCTTACCACTGTGTATAAAAAGAAAACTCTCCTGCAGTAATATTTCACCACTGACAGCCTAGCATCTTGGTTAAAAAAAAGAAATGCTCATGTATCCTAATATTCTGCCTTCCAAAATAATAAAATCAATCTCTACGTTTGTAGCCTGTATAAAAGCTATATAAAGCTAACTGCTATTCCATTTCTACCTCTAAGATAATATTTAATGGGAGAATAATCAACACATTATAGAGTTCCTGATTTTCTTTATGTTACAGAGACTCTTCTGTCTTCATTAACTAAAAGCAGCAGCTTGTATGACTATTTTTCAACTCTGACTTCACACCATACAGTAGTTCTTCTGCTTTTGCTATTATTTAGTAAAGGCTTCACTGATCTGCATGCAGAGATACAYGTAGAATTTACTTCAGATTTCTCCTCCATATCTATAATCATATCCATCTAATTTATTGCACATCCATGACTACATTATCTAATTTATTTCTGAGATTTATTTCAATATACCAATATATCTGACCACATATCTGCATACCTCAGCAGCCTCAAACAGTCATTTTTAGGAAGAATGCCCCTAAAGTTACAGAATACTCTTTTTCTCCATTTTCCATAAATGTGAAAGGCCTCTTGACAAATTAATCTGAGCTACAGGACTGCCCGGGCATGGCTCTTGGCCAATAAAAGCTTTTCTAGAAGTACAACTGTCTCACTGTAAAAGTCCATTATCTCACGTTCCTTTAGAGATATAAGCAAGAGTGCTCTCCCTCAGAAAACACTACAGAAGTATAAAGTCAGCATGACCTGAAAATCCATCCCAGCTAGTCAAATTTCCTTACTAGGCATTCCATATGCATGAGTTCACAAGATAAATGTCATGGTTTCTTTTGCATTCTAATAGACACTTGAAAATCAGGATCAGGTTTAATTGCTCAGTAAATGACAATTTCACTTATGTGTTATTTAAATCTGGGTAGAGGATACGAATAAAACAAAACATATGTAGGCAGCAGACCTTGCAGTTGCATTGTGATGGAGATTAAACAAACATGCCTTGAGAAAAACATGAAACTAATCTGCTCATATACTTTCCATAGCCAGAAATGTAATTTGACAGGAGCATGTGTTAGGCTTACTGCATCTAACAGGCATTTTGAAGTTGAGAGAATATTAACACATAGAAAGCCCTCTTAAAATTGAGRCTTATTAAAGTGTGAAGTAGGATCCTTGATAAATTATTTTTTTCACATCTATTTTTGTGTTCTGGTGTCATTAATCCGTGTTAACTGCTAAGATGCTCTGATTTGAAGAGACCTAATATGTGGGTTAGTAGATGTTGATTGTGATGGCAAGATGACATGGTATGGAGAAATACTTTTTTTTTTTTTTGCTAGCTGAATAACTAACAGACTTTCATTTGCCACTGGCATTTCATTGCCATTTCATTACCTCAAATAATATTACCTTTCAAGTAGCTGTATATTTAAAATATGAACAGTTGGATTTACAAGAAAAAATTGCCCTATTCTCTCACTGCATTTTTCCCTGGGTCTTGATTTGACACACAATACTTTTTTGATCATCTAGATAGTCACATCCTGGGAGCTGCTGCAGAATAAAAATCACAGAATATGGTAGGGCACAAGATCGATATGGAATGCAAAAAGTTTTTCCTGATTTACGTCAGGAAAGCTGYTGGAAACTCTCCAAAGATTTTCCATCACCATAAAGATAGTTCATAACTACTACCATTATACAAGAACAACTGAGAAAAATGCTTAAGCTCCAAGACAGGTCCTCCAAAAGCAGGATCCAATCTAGTGTCAGATCCAATCGTACAACACTACTGCCATGTGTTACAGTATGAGCYATATACTACTCCATTCTCCTTGTTATTCAGGACTATGACCAAATTAGTATGTGGGGTGGGTGCTGTTCAGTCAATGATGCAGACTGAATGCTGAAGAGAAGAATAAATGTTGTACAGTGTGGTGTCTCTGCTTCATTCCTTGTTCAAARTGCAAGCCCACTGACAAATGAAATAGTAAGCCTGCTGAATTCTGCACAAAAGAATACTTCGTTCACCTTCCTCCTTATATGAGGAAGACGACGGGCATTCTTAGGAAAACACAAATACTGAAACTGCCTCAAGGAGAGAAGCAAGCTCAGAAGACTCAGAGAAGATGTCACCATATCTAAAAGCTGCATTTTAAAATGCAGATAAATTGATATTTAAAGACCTAACCATAATAAGATAAAAACAAACAGCATCAATCATTTCATTACCGCATTTCTCTCACCACRTATGGAAACTATTCCTGAAGAAAGAGCATCACCCATAGAAGCTCTGTGTCATCTCAGTGAAGCCTSTCAATGAATGCATGAACCAAACACGCCAGTTCCCAAATCAGATCTCTGGCAATCCACAAGACCTCTGTGGAAGATGTCTACATTATCCTACAAAATCATACTAAGCCATAGGAAGTGGAATAGGTTTTGTTTACTAACTTTTTGTTTTAAACTAAAGGCTCATGAATTGGTTTAACGCTGTAGCAATGTTAGCCAAAAGGTCTGTGCAGTTAGTCATGAATGGTACCAAGTCACTCCCATTTCCCTTCATTAAGCACGTATGTGGATGCAATAAGATGAGATTACTCAGAGAATTCAGATACTTCTCAATTAAATACAACAGTCCAAATTCCGCCATAAAAACAAAACTATTGCTTATTTTATATTATCCTTGTAAAATGATCTCATTTGCAGCAGGAAGCCAGGGCTATTTGATTTTCAAGATAGCGCTTGGAATTAGTGTTAAGACTACGTGACAAAACAGGTAGTGCAGAACTAAGGCTAAGAAAGATTTGTCTCACAGCTTTTTAGAGTCAAATTATTCTTGGAACAACATGACTGGCACTATACTGCTTCATCATTATTACAGCTGAAGTATTAAAATAATACTGGGTTTCATTCCTAACTAACACTAAAAAAAAACACCACATCAGATAAATATCATTAGAACTTTACAGTTTCATCCAGTCTAGACACCAATCAGAGCTTTTTCCTTTGGACAGCACCATATCAAACAACTGATGCTCTTCAGTACCCAAAGTCCAGCCCACTTGAGCACTGCCTCTAGCTCTAACGAGTCTGTGCACTCTTTTAASTAATGGTTAAGACTGGCAAGAAGGTAAACTCCTCACTGAAATGTTAATAATTAAGCTGTTTCCCAAGATGTCAGAGCTAAGAATGCATTTTCAAAACAGCTCTTAATGTTTTGACTGAAAAATACTGGTTTAGCTTTAACTGCTACCTCTACTTTGATTTGTTGGAGAGAAAGGCAAGGCTTTGTAGTAAACTGGTAAACTTGTGCGCTGCCTGTTGATATTGAGCTCGGCAAAGAAAAGAAAAAGATAAGGCCTAGGCAGTGAGGCTCAGGGTGCAGTAATATATTGGGTTAAACAAGAAAGCTAATTTAAAATGTCCACATTTCCCAGCAAATTCTTTGCACCTCCCATAGCTTTCTGCTTAGTTCTGCAGATAAAACTTGTTCAGTCATAATATAGACAGGATCACTAGAAGTGACGCACACCACAGAGGATGAGAGCCACTTACTACAGAAGTCTAGACTCAGAATTAGCACCAGTCACCCTGAATTTGCTAAAAACCAGCCAGTGCTGCAGCTTCTGAGAACCTGATGATCCTCATAAGAGAAACAACTTTAAAATTAGACATAACCTGCAAAAAAACTTCCAGAGAAGTTGGTCTTTGCTAAAGATAGCAAAGTAGTGCTCTCATGGGAGACTGTCTTCCTGAAACCAATTAGGTAACATCCTGTGCATGCCACATTAGCAGGGCTTTCAGGTGAAGCGCAAAGGTAACACAGCCTCATACATCAGCTTGAAAAAGCCATGTGTGAAAACCTGCCAAGGCTGCCAGTGTGCAGCATTGCAAGAAACATGTTAGCTGCTGGAGTTTCCATATCCAGGCACCCTTTGGAAAGSAGCAGGACTTGCTTTACCCTACTGTTCTTTATAGGGTGGCCCAGCATAAGAGACTGGAGTCATGCAGCACATTCGAGAGGCAGCAATAACCCTCATTTCAAAACACATCAGAGRAAAAAGAGACTTTCCAAAAACTTCAATGGACAGGCCTCATTTAAGAGCCTGAGACAATGAAAAACTATAAAAAGGTGGGTTTTTTTTAAACAAAGTCTTAAGATCCAAGATTTTTAGGCAAACAGTAGAGACATCACTGCTGATCAGCGAAGTAAGTCTAGCATGAGACTAGGCAGAATCCAGTATCCACTTTCCTCCATTCTCCCCTCCACCCTTCTCTTTTTGAAAAATGAAGCAGCAAAGCAAAGCACAAGTGTACCTAGCCTCACCTTCAGCCAAGTCATCTGGTGGTGACAGAGGATGGCAGAAGGAGGACAATTAATTGCCAGACTGCAAGGAGACCGCAGCTCAGAAAAGCAGAACAAAGTTTGTGTTAGGAACTGTCAGGGTGGATGTGGGATGATTGATCAAGTCAGCATCATAATGTCTCAGGCTCAGGAAGGGGACACRGAAAGACACGGCAGTGAATTTATTTTTAACTGTATATGTTTTTTCTTCCTCCTAGGATGGAGCAGAGGGAGGAGTATGAAGAGAGAAAAGGACATCCTTATATAAATGCAGTACATTTTTGTTCATGCCTGATCCTTCCCCTCTCTCTCCCCCTTTTAGGTTAAAAATCCTAGATATATATTTGTATGTATATTAACATACATCCTAATATGTCCTTTTTTAAAGATAAGTGAAGTTACAGGACTTATTTGAAGCAGTTGCCATGGAGAAGCTGTTCAAACGAAGAATAATTACCAGGGCAAAATCACATACAATATGGGGATTGATCCTTCAGTTTTTTTTTTTTTTTTTTTTAACTGAGGCAAAACTCCCACTGAAGTCAACTCGTTATCACACATTTTTAGCAAGCCAGGAAAAGAAAAAGAACTCATACTTCACTCCCACTAAAAGAAAAAAATAATTTGTTTGTATAACATTGCCAAGAGAATAAGCTATATCAGCAAAGGTCTCCTTTTTTTAATTAGGCTCTGCAATCCACCTTGTAGCACAGGTGGGATGTTCTCACTCATAGGATCAAAGAAGCTAATTAATGAGAAGCAATATTTTTAAGTGCGTAGTATGCTCTTTTCCATATTGACTATCATAAATATTGCAGAATGTGTGCTTAAAACAAAATGAGGTCTCTATTTAATCAAAAATAATAATTGCAAAGACAAAAAGAAACTTTTAGGCAYGTCCCAGCTGGCTGTTGACATAGACTGGCAGCAAGAAGCAGTATTTCTTTATCCTGAATAGAAGCGCAACTCCAAAATTACAGTTCTCCCCTCAAAATATAGTTATTACATAAATGATGCTTTTAATGGCAGCTTGGAGAGAACATCCAGCAAATTAATTCCCTCCTCATCCTCCCTGCTTGCTCTRCCCTTTAACTCACACAGCCTTGGAGCAAAGCTCAATCTTGTAATATGTTCCTCCCAGCCCTGGAGGGAATGCCTGCAGAGCACACTGCTTTTACATTTCTCTAAAGCTTCCCGTGCCTTGGTTGTTCAATAACACACTACAATATCTCTTGGAAAGAGCTGCCCTTCATGCCTTTCTTGGTACCTAAAGAGCCAGACTCCTCATGGCTTTGCCTGTTCCCTTACACTGGCCAGCACAAGAGGRACCCCAGAGTTGGTCAAAGCTCAGTCCCTGGCCATGTGGTCTCATCCAGTCCCAACCATTTCCAACATGTCTGGGCACCAGGATGCAGCTCCACGAGGCCACAGGATAGGCTGGAAACACAATGCCCTTTGCATCTGGCTTGGTAGAACCTGGCCCAGTACAAGCTCTCTGATGCAGATCAACACTGCCACCAGGACTCGTTCCCTTTCAGCCACAGTTCATCATGGTGGAAGCAGTATAAACTTGAAAAAAGTCACTGTCATCCTGGAAATCATGGAGTATTATAGCTGTATAATTACACTAGTGTAATTAAGCCAGTAAATTTCCCCATGTGGAAAAGCTCTTAAACCCCTTGACTCCAACCRCTGCCAAGTATCTGCAGCTTCCAACGATTTGCTCCCAGAGCTGCAATTATGGTGTATGAAACTTTGTGGGAAAAGGACAACACTTATGACTGATTGGGTGATCTTAGACCCATTTGAATGATTTTTTTTCTGCTGTGTTCTTTGCTGTTAAACAGATTACATGAGTTTTGGCTTGTGCTATGTTCCCTATAACCAAAACACACACACAGGGGGCCTATTCCTCTCCCCCAGTATAGACTTCCCAGGAACAAAGAAGTCATTACAAACGGGGATTAGGTTTAAAGAGCAATCATCCTCATCCTGCAGTCCTATGCTAAAAGGACCCTGGAGTTCACAGGTTCCCAGGAGCAAAATGAAGCCCAACACTGTAGGGCTGATGGATCTCATTAAAGGGTTATCTTAAACAAGTTAAACCTTGTTCTGGAAGTCACACAACTCATTTGCCCAGGGCTCTCAGCACTCTCCCATGTTGCATATGGCAGCTGCTTTCTCACAATCTGAAGCAGCTTAAATTATTAGTGTCATACGGAGAGCCATCTTAAACAAAAAACCCAATCCAGTAACAAGAACATTTTTTTACTTCCATTCATCTGGCTACACAAGTAGATGAGGCAACCCCCTCATCAGCAAAAGAACAAGTGTCTTATAAGCTRTTTCCTCTGTATTCTCCTCACAGCCAGGTTTACAGACAAAAACAGTTGCCCTGTACATGACAGTGATGTGATAAATAACCATCACTGACTTGAGCTAGGCAAGGCAAAGCTGACGGTAGGAGTACAAATGCATATTTTTATCTTTGCAAATAAAGACATTGTATCCCACTGATGGCAATTAAAATTTGGTAAATTGGACAGATTTATACAATGCTAGAGCAGAAAAGGAACGGCTGTTGTCATYGATGAGTATTCAGCAATACCCAGAAAATCAGTAGGACACTCCTAGAGTTGCAATGGACTAGTCAAATTAAAAAAAAAACAGCAGTAGGATGCTATCCAAGCTGAAAGCKAATAGATAACAGGAGAGAGAAATGATATATAGGCCTAATAAACTAGAGAAAAGCAAAGAATAGAGAAATATAGAACAGAAAATAATTGAGAATAAAGAAAAATTGAGTCGTAATGAGGACCAGCTAACAATATAATTCATTATTATTATAAAAAGTRGTGTTTGAAAAAATACTGAGGAAGTCTTCCCAGTTTGAGTACACAGACAGAGATAGAAAAGACTAGGGAACAGAGATGCTGAGGAGGTCAACTTAATCATCATCCATCAGGTCACTTGGCTGGCAATTCCATGTTTTGGCTAAAAACAACAAGTCGTGAGGAAACAAACCAGAAAAATCACACCATGATATTTACAGATTCCATCCACCAAGAGGAAGTGTCCAGATGGTGCCAACTTTGAGAGGTAGAAGGGAGAAAGCAAGAAGCAACCAAAGCAGATGGCCGAATTGGAAGGAAAGTGCCAGGTTTGACTGAAAACACACTGGTGGCAGAAGTGGAAGGATACAGAGGGGCTGCGACCTGCAGCACACCCCTCCCAACCTGCCCACATGCCATCACATCTGGCTGCCCAAGGGCCCAGAGGAACCACTGGGGATAAGTCAGCAACTTCTTTGAGTAGCTACACTTCAATATTAGAAAATAATTATAATAAAGGTTCTTTTTTATGCTGTTTCCACCATGGCATAGTAGAAGAGAAGCTTTGATGAAAACTGAAATAAGTCACCATGAACAGAAATAACAATAGCCACACATCTGTTTCTCCTAATTTGGCTAAACTGGTGAAAGCTGTTTTTGTGTCAGYCAGCACCCTGAAAAGAAATTGCAGTTTCAGAATGAGGAGGAGAGGAGGGTGAGGGCAGGAAGCTGCTAAGAACTGGGAGAGCAAGTGCCAGGAGGGAAGGGAAGAGCTCACGTAGGTGCTTGCACATATGAGGACAGTAAGTGACAGGAACACCAGAAAAGAAAGGGACAAGGTGAGAAAGAGCAGAGAAAGAGCTGCGAGATGATGCCAAGAAGAGAAAGTGGAGCAAACTTTTTGCAGAGTAAGCGAAACAAAAGAGGCAAAGGCAGAAAAGARGAAAGGATGGAGCCCAGCACCATTTGCCACAGGAAGAGGTAGAGCTATCTRTGGAAGGATGGCCTAAAAAGATGCAGAAGACCCCAGGATGCTCTCGGGAATCCTTCACGGAGGTGTCAGGTGAAAATGCTGATGCAGACGATAGGCAGGGAGGAGCCACCTACAACTTGGTTTTTGGAAAAGACAGTAGCGAATATGGTATTGAAAAGTTACGCCAATGGCCAACATGATGACATTTGGGAAAGTCTATTTCTATTTATAACATAGCTTTTCAATGAATAATCACAATGAAAACAAAGTACACATGTGCATCTACTTTTGTGGAAATAAGATGGAGAAATAGGAATGGAAATGAACTGATACACACATTATATACACAGTTAAAGATTTCCTGATTTGCATTCTCCCATAATTTCCTGCTGACAAGTCCATAAAACTGATAGACAGAAACACACTTGAAATACAGCCGGCAAATTCCCAACAGCCCAAATAGCACATTTCTCAGAGCTGATATTCAGGTAGAGACAGACAGAAAAGCAATTATATAAAAATAATAAAATCAAGCTCATTCCTCTAATGCCATACTTCTAACTTAAAAGAAGCACCTTTATCTCCAACTGCACTGTCCTCTACCAGCTCCTACATAGCAACATTTCTCTCAGACACTAGTGAGTCACAGGGGGTTTTTTTGACATGTCTTTTGATTCTTTTTTGACGTTGTTTTATCAAGAATTTCTTCAGGTGCTCCAGCTTATTAGCTCTGCCATTGGACTACGGCACAACTTTGGGAATGTGCAGTGACCATCTGGTTGAAGAATACCTGGAAGCAGCCCAGGACCCTGCACTTTGGCAGCACATGGGCTCCCCACTTTAACCTCAGCTGTGCAGAGAACACGACTGCAGCATTAGCTGTGTCTAATGCACACAGCAGCGTAGCACAAGGTTTGGACTTGTGCCTCCCCTGCACGACTTCAGTATTCCTAAATAACCAACTGCAAGGACCTCTTGAYATTATTTGCAGCAGGGGTGTGTTCTGGACATCTGCGTTGGTCCTGTGGATGCTATGGGTGAGCAGAGGCACCTCTCCAGCTGGCAGGTGTGATTTCCATGCCTGCTTTCTGTTGTCACGAAGGATGGAGTTGCCCACATTAGCATGTAAGGTATATTTTTCAGATCCTGTCTGGAAGATCCTGGCTTAAGACCCATTGTAAGGAGATAAGGGAATATTACCTCCATATTACTCCATATTTATGGAGTGTTTAGTGTATAAATATTTTATTTATTAAAATAAATAAAAAGATACTTTTTAAATAGAAAAGCCAATATCTACAGGCCACCAGAGTTGCTGCATGTCAGGAAGTCTGAGGTGTTATGTTCCGAAGAGCAAAGCACTAAGTGCTGCTTATATTAAATATACACCAGATTCTTGCCATTATCAAAAGCTGCTTATTAAATTAAACAARCAGAAGCTGATTAATAGAGCACTTGGTGTTAAATGGCTAGCCTCCTGCTTGCTCTGCAACGTTCATCCTACAACAAGAAATGAAAAATCCTCGTGTCTGAGCATGCCTAAGTCRGGCTGTAAAGATTCCTGATATATGCCTGTAGTGAGGCAGGTTGAGTAGAGAATTACTGACATGAATGAGTGTCACAGAATATACTAATGGAAAACTTGAAGCACTATTGCAATTAATATGAGGTCTATTCAGTGCTCAGGGAAGAAATAATGGAATTTGTTAAAAGTTTTCCTTTGTGGACAAGATGAAATAGGATTCAAGGGTCATACTGTATAGGGAAGAGTTTTGATGCGGTTATAAAAACTGAAAAATCCCTCTAGAGTTCAAGCTTACACTGCCTGCAGACACCAAGGTTGCTCTTGGCCTTGGAGGTGCAGCTCAGGGCTGGTTGTACCCAGCTGGATTTGCTCCTAGTGCAATAGGCCAGGACAGAAAATATGGGCTATCAAAAGCCAGCTAGGCATGAAAGCTGCAACAAGCCCCTTCAGCCACCAGACACTGCAAGCAAATCTGATTAGTCCCGTTTTCTGTGTTAACGGCCCAAGAAAGATTTGAAGTCCTTTGCATGCATCCAGAATTAAAACCAGGATACCTAGGCACAGCAGAGCTCACACGCCTCTTCCCAGGGAGCAGATAAAAAGCAAAATACACACCAGATGTTACCCAAATTGCACAGGACACACCAGAAGGTGTTCAGGTACTATGAGGACATGTGGCTACAGAAACCTGCAGAGAATAGGAAGAAYGATGCAGACGCAGCCCATGCTGAATCTTCCTTCTTCAAAGATCAGGTCTTTGCTTGGTGTTTAGTCAAGAAAAGAGATTCACAGATCTTTAGCTCAAAAATAGGGCTTGCTTTCACAGGAAMAATACCAAGCAGCAAATTTTAGACTGCTATAGATACCCCATAATAACTCTTGTGAAGCCATCATACATATTGTAAAAGAAAATGTCAGAAATTTAACTGATGTGAAGGTTTTCCAGATAGACAGCAGGGGTGAGAAGGAAAACCCTTGAGATTCTTCAAGGGAATGCTTCTATTAATGTTAAATTATGAAGCTGTGGTAAGTAAAATGTCCCAGTTACAAYGAAAGGCTAAACAGGCAGGTTTAAATAGTGAAATTTGTTGATGATCTCTCATTAAGAAAAAGCACAAGTCAGAGATCATATTAAACAATCCTGTTGCACAATTTGAATTGATGCTTCTTATGATCAGTTTAAAAAAGGTTTTCTAAACTTCAGTTTTAAATCTAGTAGCCATTATCCAGCTGGTTAATATGACAAAAGCCACCCATGCAGCAGCACCACCACCTGATTTCTAAGAAAAATAATTAAACATGAGATATTTGACAAACTTTCTAAGATGATTACAARCTGTAAGATTATTTTACTTGTCAGCTAATGCAGCACAGGATGGAAGGGGGCAGCTCTTAATCTTGTACTTTGGCATTGAGGGAAAAAAACTATTATCTAGGAAAAACTCTCAAGCAACTTCAGGGTAAAATTTGATTTAAGGATTTTCATCCTCCCTTGTTTCACACTAGTAAGGTACCCCAAAACACAGGCTTGATGCAATGTCTTGCTACATCCCACTGACTGTATAGGCTATATGAACGAGTATAGAGTTTTTGGTGTTGGTTATGAGTTCAGCAGTCAGAAAAATCTCTGCTTGATTATGACTGCATACCCTGGGGTATGTTATTGCTCTTACAAAACTGCTTTTTCATTTTTCCCCATCAATACAACACAAAAAAAAAGGTATCCTTCTATTATTAAAAGTAGCTCAYGTCCAATTAAAACCTGGTCCTCCTAGGGAGGGCTCGGGCTTGGTTTGATATCACAGGCTTTGTATTAAGAGGCCAAAGAACAACTCGTTCTCATTCCGTGTGAGTCACCACCTCTCAGCATTCATGCGCTTAGGCATTCCTCTAAAGAGGAAAAAACCCTATGCTAATTTCCCGGCATATGATCCTACTCTGGGGGGTTTTTGCTCTGCTTAAGATTAAGCTTTTAGAGTTATCATGGATACTGCATCACTAGACTAGCTTTAATATGTAAAAGAAAGGCTAATTATAAGCTGTTTGGTGGTGGTAGTAAAGATATAAAAATCAAAGCTGTTTTCTTTATCTTATTTTCCCTTTGAATTCTCATGGTTCAAGGGAAGCACTGAGTTGACAGCCTTAGGCTATGATGATACACAGGATGAAGTCTGCTCGTGTTCGGATTACAGGCACGAGGCTTGTGCACCACCTTCTTGGGGTTTCTATAGCACCCATGTCTAAATTCCACCTCCTAAAGCAGACAGAGGGTACAACACAACACATTCTCACACTGCCCTGGGTCTTCAATTAACAGGGTAGGTCAGTCCAGCTCATCCCACCACGCTTTCCCTGGATGCAGCYACACGACTCAGAGCAGTAGTGGCTCATGTTGGAAGAGTTTCCAATTCCCCACGTGCTCAGGTAGGACATGATATAGAGCATGTCCTCTGGCTGCTGCTCACAAGCATCTGGGAAGTGACTATGGGTGACATGAGCTCAGGGGTCCACTTGGCATGAACAGGCATGTGGCACGCTCCCAACAATGGCTCCARTCCAGCCACCACAGAGATCTGGGCTAGACAGGCTCTTGCAACCAAAAGAGTCGTGTGGTGAGGTYTAAGGGTTTGTGCCAGCTGAGGAGAGGCCCATCATTTCCCATTCCTTTTTGCATTCTCCTCATTTCCAAGGCAATTTTGTGATCATGCCAGSATCCCAGGGGATTTATTTAGAACATCGAGGAATCAAACTGGGCAGACCACAGGAGTTCAGCACTATAAGGAAACCCCTTGTGTCCCAGTGCCAATGTTTTCTAAACCAGAGCCAAGGGCAGAGCATTTCACTGTAAATCCAGCACAGTTCCATGGCTSTCTCAAATTTTAGTTTTTCTACCCTAATTAAATTAACCAAATAGACTCCAACATTTCTGACTTCTGCTGTAGTGGTTGCAGTCAGCTAAATCACCATGGACGGACTTTGGAACCACCTCTCAATCCAGCTCTGTGGCTGGCCTTGCAGAGCTCACAGCTTCAAAGTACTCACTGCACCTCCTAAATGTACCATATAATTATACCATGTAGTTTATATATTATACAAATTGTGAACAACTTACAAGAAAAAGCCAGCTGAGGGAGCTAACATGGGCCATTACACACCAAAACATAACTATAAACTCACACCTCAGTAGATGCAGCTTTTTTTCGCCTGCATTTGGTATGACAGGTAGGAAGAACTAAGGGAACAACATAAGTAAATCTTCTTTAAGTAGCATACACACAACATACACAGTGACTTTAGCACAGATCTCTAAATTTATTTGGGGCTTATTTTATATATTGATTTTGCAATTCCACTTCAATCCCTTATGCTAAAGCACACAACAAAAGTTAATTTTTAAAAGAGACTTAAATGAATTGAGTAGTTGTGTTACCACAGAGATGAACAACTAGTGCTTGCAAAGACAGGCAAACCAAGTTGAGTTATTTTTTGTGCCACAGCAAAAACAAAGAGCACAGAGCTCTTTAGACCTGAACTGAACCACTCCCACTGCAAACAACTCCAGCCTTTCAAGGAATGAGATCTAAGGACACCAAACATCTTAAGTGGAGCTGTTATAAACCTTTGCTCACCTCCTGCCCTGGCTCATTAGGTGATTCACTGAAACCAATTCCAGCACRACCACTGACATCTCTGCCACACCAGCATACCAGTTCACATGGAGTTTAGGTGCATCCCGCATCCTCCCGAAGTGCTGGACCACCTCCATTTGCTGCATTAAGGATTTATGCAGAATGAACCAAAAACTCAGCTAATCAGCCAAAAGGCAGGCTGAGCAGTGTACTCCATCAGTATTAAACTGGTTGCCCACAGCAGTATTCCTACAATTCTGYCTGCTCCAAGCACACTTGGACAACAGAAAACAGTTTTGCCCCATTCCTGGAACACATACAGGACAGAATGTGCCCGACAACTTTGTGACYAACAGATGTGAACCCAAAATACATCACAGGAGCAGATCTGCTGAGCAAGGGCTGACTTTTCATAATAGTTTTTTCCCAAAACTACTACTTTTAGAAGAACAAAACTTCCAGAAGKTTGTAACCACAAATGCATGGTGCTTCATTTAACACTAAATATTACAAAACCTCTATAAGAATTTAATTAAACACTACTTTTAGATAACAGACTACTTAAGTAGCTGTATTGTTTATATACATATGAGTAATCAGAAGGCATGTGTGGTGTCCTCTAAAGCAACTAAGAAAGACCATGAGTTATACAACACTACCAACGCAGGTTAATTATATATCCATTCACTCTGTATTTTTAACTCCTTTTGGGTAAGACACAGATTTTATGCTCATCTTCAACAAGATCTGCAAGAAAAATCTGCCTTTTATGCAAGAAGGAAAATTTTCACTGCCATTGCCCATGCTATGAGATGAACTGGGATTTATCAGGCACCAAAGAGAAAAATTACTGCAATGCAGCACGTTGCCTCCCTGTTTACACTGTTTTAAAGCAGCCTCCACATTTGATATTCCTGCTCAAGTCAGAAAAATCACAAGCAAACCATCCCAACATACACATGAATGAGGCCATCAAGCTAATTTTGCATCTTCTGACCATGGGTTAAGTCAAATCTGACTGCTGTGCTGCCAAAGGTTTTCTAGGAACTAGTTTGTACTGGGCCAGAACACCTTTTCTATGGAAATACATCACACGGCCTGGCAAGTAGGCGCTTCCAAAAACAAAATAAAATAAACTAAAATAAACAAGAGATATATRTATTCTGGGAGATGTTTTACACCACTAAGCATGAGTGCATTGGAAGTCTAGCTTCATTCCAAGTTGAATGAATCAACAGGTTACCCCTAATGATTTTGCCTTTCAGCATGCAGTATTTACTAACCTGCTCCCAGGTGTGTTCAGACCAACCTGGCAGGGAGGGAGGAAGGAAGGGAGGGAAATTTTCACACCTGAGCTACAACCAGAGTAATAAATGCAGGCATTTGTGCCCTAGCTTCCCATTTCAGGAGATGGGGTTTGTCTTTTTCCTTCTGTTTCTCCCTTTTGCCAAAATTAATCCTGGTTTATCTAGGAAGCTCTTTTCTTTGACTAGGCAGTAGGGATTTTGTATGTTTAATACTTCACAATAATTTAATTTCACTTCTTGTGTCCCTACCTCTAGGGTGCTATAACTTCTTTTTATTTCTCTATGTACTTGATTTATTTGGCTTTTCTTTTCACTTTTTTTTGGGGGGTCTTTTTCAGCCATATCCTCTCTCCTTTTACCAGTTTTCCTGTACCTCAACCTTGTCTAACTGTCTAAATGCAAACCTGAGCAGCACGGACTGAAGTTCTTACACCATGATTCAGACATGTAGCCAGAGACAACATGACCTGCTTGGATGGAGAGGTTATTAATCGAAAAGCAGAGCAGTTTCAACATAGAGCTGTACTTCTACATACATATTTGCATGGAGAAACACAGGTAGAAGATAGGTGGGGTTTTTGTCTCCTGCAGTATGAACACCTCAAAGTGTTCCAGGCATTTACCTTCATAGCACATCACCACAAAGGATTAGGGAGGCAGCCCAGCCAACAGACAAGGAACTCTGCAGGAGATGCTCTGAGAAAGCCCATGACTCTACCTTCGAGCTTGTAAAGAGCGCTGGAACCCAGGCAAAATAGTTTGGAATCTCTGGGTTGGCCAGAATAAGATGCAGGAAATAGATGTATTTGACCAGTACTCACCACAGTGTGTGGGGACTGGGTCCATCCAGCCTGAATAAAAATTCAAATGAAAATGTTTTCTAGTGCATTTTATTTTCTGCTACTAGTCACGTTCATTCATTACTTATTTTGCTTGCCACTGAACAATTTCAGTGTGCGGAATAGCCCAATACTTTGAAAGAAATGCAGAATGAAATAAGTTGCACAAAAGGAAAATACTTTGTATTCAGGGCACTCGTGCCAATTATAGYGAGTTCATCTGATGTTTGTTTGAAAATTTCCAAAGTGTTTAGTTTTGACAAGAGATATTTCAAAGAGAAGTTGTGATTAAGCTGTAGCCTGTAAGCACAGGAATCGCTGCAACTTAAAAGAAACATCATTTCGACTACAAGCACTGGACTGTAAATTGCATTTAAGGCTGKATGCAGAGAGAGAAGAAAGTGTGTAAGGACACGTCATTAGCTTTAAAGTAACCTCATTGCTGTCTTAACACAACTGGAGAAACACTGCTATATCTCACATTGTGTTTTACACTGACACAAAGTGTGAATGAATGGCCTCAATCTACCTGTAATTAGCATCTACCTTCATTAGGACAACAAATTTACAAGTTCTTTTAAGACAGCTGCCTTTTTTGAGAAGATATTTGGCCAGATTCCTATACAGGTTTGCACAACGCAGCAAGATTTTCAGGCGGGGCTTTTGGGCCTAATTACTTAAGAACAGCAATACTTGCTGCATGTAGACTCAGTGCTCACAATTAAAAATTTAGTATTTCTCCAACAGTTACTAGAATTATTTGAGATTCTACTTGTTTGTGCATATGTCTGAATTAGCAAATAACTGTGGTGAGAATGCAGCATCTGTAAACAAATTCTGAAATGTTAATGATGACCACTATGTATATGCAATATTATTCTGCAGTATAAATATTTAATTGGCRCTCATCTGGGATGCTTCCATTGCAGATTGCAAACTCCCAAGCAAATTATGAAGGTCATCCTAAAGAAATWCTTGTGAACTCTTTAGAGTACCATAATCTGTATTGCTTCATGCCCTATAGTTAATATATTTTAAAAGTACTACAGTTTTTAAAATGAAGTGTTGTAATTTTCCATTATCCTTCAGCTACACACCTGATCTGATTTGATATCATTTGCAAAGGAAAATAGCTCATCCCCTTTTTACAGGTGATATTACACTTGCTTTCCACTAGAAATTCACTATATTTTATACTAGATTCCAACGCATGCTTGGTTTATTTTAAGGCAGGTAACTATAACTGTGGGGTCTACTACAATGACTTAGGGAAGCTGTTTCCCTCTGCCAGATCAGCACAGCTATTTGTTGCACCGCAGTCCTGATAGACCCAAGGCTGAATCCTGAACCAGCTGATCTCACACCTCAGATGAAAACCAGTTCTATCCACTGCTCCACACCTAAAAAGCTACCAAAGACCTTTTCATGGCAGCTACGTTATAAAAACAGCAGCTGAAAGTGGTGATACAGAGGCTGAGACTACCCAGTATTATTTCAGGACAGACACATTCATGAACAGACTATGGGGAAGGTGACCAAAAGATGTCAATTCTCATATGATATATTAAAAGATTTTGCAAATTATGCAGGAGTATTACTTTGCATCTGCAGCTCATACCTACAGAAATATTTCTGCATCAGATAGAGATATGCCTGGATCCAATTTGTGCATACATCATTTCGTTCATATCTATACCTATGCATCAYGTTATCAGCATGTTACTATAATTGAAACAGATGAGACTCACCAAATAATATAAATGAAAATAAGTCTTTAGACAAAGGCTTAGGAAAGCACTGGMAATATTTGCTTTTTCATTCTGAATAATGACTTTGAAGTCAGACAACTGTGGTTTTGTATCTAACAGGCACGAAGGGGACAGTTGCTGAATTGCTAGCACACAGAATTACAAAGGCATGCCATGACCACAATTCAAAAACATATAAAAGCTTTTGTAAGATTTTTAATTCCAGATAGCAGGCATTAAAAGCCAATATTATTAACCATTCATCATTATTAAAGGTCTCTTCACCCCTGAATGAGCAAATAGCACTGACAGTTAAACATATCTATCAAGCAACAACAAGCCCATCGATCTTGCAAGGCTCCAAAGAATAAAATATCCTGCATTAGCAAAGAAAAATATCCAAAGTACTGCAAAAGAAAAAGAAAGAAAAGAAAAACACCAAGAACAGAGCTCAAATTAAACTCCAAATGCTGCCACAAGAGGATGTTATTTAAGGAAATGTTTGGAAAGGCTTAGAAAAGAGTCAAATCAAGGAGCAAAATAAAATATTTACTAGACTTATTTATGAGATTTTTGGTAGCATCTATCTGCATCTTATGGCACCTACATCTTGCTCTTCAGTAGCTGTCTTGCTCCAACCTTCACAGAGACCAGGCAGCTAAGCAGGTGCTTGGGCAGAGCTAGAGCTGGTCAGCTCAGATTTTCAGCCTCTCTCCATAGGTCTTTGTCTGCAAAAAAAAAAAGCCTTCATCTATTTAAATCACTGMACATAATCACTCTTGGAGTCTGTCTTGTAAAACACTGGAGGTAACCTGGGAGTTGCTCAGCATTTTCAATTCCCACTAGAAAAAAGATAATAATATGAATTACGATTCATAAGAAACATCTCTTGCACCTCTGTAGATTGCACTTCATCAATTAACCAATAACCACATTGTGAGAGACTCATCTCAGCAGGTCCTTTCTAGATGCTCCCTCCCTGGAGCAGGTTATGCCAAGCAACATGCCCACTGCATTTCTGCATTTTTACTGTTCTCACAAAAACATGCAGCCAAGTGTTTGTATTATCTCCTGATATTTCTCCTCCTCCAGAAATGGACAAGATTTCAAACCACTCAGCCTCAGACTAAAGGATATGATTCTTTGAGCAAATTAGGGTGGTTTTCTGGGGCTCATTTTGCCCATCTGGGGCTCAGTTGTAGTGTCATTCTCATTCAAGTCCTGGACCGCAACAGGTATGTAAGAGTAACAAAGCAGTGMCATTTGCACAACACAAATATTTCAAATAGCTATTAAAGTCACAAGTGACCAACTGGAAAAAGTGTGCAAATCTCACAGAATTCCATCTTCAAGGATGTAAATGCAGCCCTGGAATTTGTGAAGGGCATGACAGAGATTGTATCCTATCAGGGAGATCCTTCTTAGTCAGCAGATAAAATTCACAACCATCACCAAACTGGACAGCGCTCAGTCACATTAAGTTCTAACCTTTACAGTCCAAGATGCACACTGTTGCTTCTTGCTATTTTAGAAGAGGCTTTAAAGGGCAGTAGCGGTGTTAGCACCAACTGTTACTGCCCACACCACAGATCTTCTTTTGGAGAGAGCTGACAGAGATACAGACTKTTCAAAAAGAATTGTTCCTTATCAGAATTGATATGAGATTAAAATAGTATGGAAAAAAACAGTCAAATGCTTTAAGATTTCTGAGGACTTGAAGTCAAAGCCATCACTGTCACCATTGTCTTTTTGAAGAACAACCTAGTGCTACTATTTCTGTCATTCTTAAAGCTCCAAAGGACAAAGGCACGAGTTTAAAAAAAAGCCTAATAGGAAAGGTGGAAATCAGGCTGAAAATTTGATATAAATCAATTTGAAAAGATTGTTTTGGACACAAAGCTACTGCTGGTAAACATCATTTAGTATTTGTTTATGAACAGGTCTAGTACTTTATGTATTTGCCATGACAGTATTACACCATGAAAAGTTGCACACCTTGTAGAAAGCTTGAACATTGGATATACAGAGGAAAAGAAGGCTAAGCAGAAGATTTTTTTGTGAATCTGTGATGAATCTGGTGTAGAAACAAGCTAAGCAAATTGCAAACTACTCTCTCAAAAGTATTTGTCTATATAAGAAAATTAATTTAGCTCATGAGCTCCAATGAATATCTATCACTTTTCCATATATGAAGACCTGATTTTGTCTTATGTTGCAGGTTATCCCGAAAGAGCATTGGCCAGAACAACCCTTCATTTCTTCCTACAACAGAGACCGACTGAGGAAGAGCTAGGAAGGATAAGAGCAATGCTTGACTTAAATCTCATTTGTTGGTGAAGACCTGGCTGTCAAAGGGTGGTTTTCTCCACCACCTCTCCTGCATCTGATRTCCATTGGTTGACACAAATGACAGTCTTCACCCAAACATAAATATTTCTACAACTTGTATTGACTTCAGTACAACCAATTGTTGGGGATATTGTGAAATGCACTGTGTGCCAATTAGAAATTGTTTTTAAAAAGACTAAGGATATTATTTTTGAACTTGAGTATTAAAACACTTTTGATAAGTTGTACAGCTTACTTGAATCCTGTTTTTACATATTATCCCACACAATGGTAGTAATATCCTGCACTGCTGCTCTGTTCCCAAGCTTTAAAGTACGACTTTGTCCAAMTGTCAGAATTACCCATTACAGCTCAAAGCAGATTTGCTTTAGATATAGCGCACTGTGATTTCAATGTAAGGCAATAATGACTTCTAAAAGAACACAGAAGCAGCTACAACACGAAACAATTTAAAGCATTGAAATAGTACTCCCTCGTAATTAAAGTGCCACGAAATTCATAAACAGAAAATAAAAAATGTGAAAACAAAACAATATCAAATCAAAAATTGACCTCACAGGAGGTTGGCAGACTGGAACTTGTAACAACAGCTGCAAATGTAATGACACAGAACACGCTGTGAAGGGTGGTAGGAGCSAGCAAGAACATTTCACTCGGTGATGAGGGAGAACTGGAGCCATTCATCTAGTGCCTGCAAGCGACCTGGGCTTTGCTGGCAGGAAGGGAAGGGGTCCTGAACTGGAAAATAAAACAACATCAAATGCTCATTTTGGTTCTCTCCCCTCTAGCTAGGTGTTATAAGAACTGGAAAAAAAAACTGTAGAGGAAGAAATTAAAAAGCATGTTACCTGCACTGCAGGAAATGTAATATCAATAATTATCGAGCCACTGATAAACACAAGTCCCTACAATGATGACAAATTAGGTGAAGCAGCCCATTTTGTCAAATGGGAGTATGTTAACCTCCAAGTCTGACATTACCGAAAGAGTAAAAGACAGCTGGATAAATGTACTTCTGCCCCACGTGCCCTGTGCTGCTGCTGAAAGGTGGGAGGCAGCAGCAGCCCATGGGCTCTGCAGAAGACAGATGATGATTGCATCTTCTTTCTTAACAAGGTGCGGGCAAGGAGAGGTGATGTCCTGCAGGAAACCCCAGGAAGCAACAAAACACCCTCAGGAAATAGCACAGGGACCTTTAGAGGCTTCAGGGTCTGCCTGAAACAATTTAGCTTCCCAAACCAACAATCTAACCAGAATTTGTGGGTTAAAAGGAATATCTTTTTTGGCYATCATAAACATCCTATTCTTAAAATAAATATGAAGATGACTGCTGCAATCAAATCTCTTTCAGCATTCTACAATATCAAATTACAAAGAAAAAYTCCAAAGATTAAATAAAAAGTCACATAGCCTATAGCAAAGACCCTCACAAAAGGGAATCAGTCCTGTCCTTCTGGCAGGAAAACTGCTCTTGTTTCATTAAGCAGACTCATCTGCTTCCAAAAGATCTTCTGGCTAGAAGGTTGCCTAATGCATTTAGCATTTACATTGCAATACTGAGGTGCACTTGCATTTCCATTTGCAGCCCACAGCCCTGAAGCTATGTTCTTGCCTTCCCAAAGCCCCAAACTACTCTGTAAATTATGGTCACCTCTCAGCTTCCAAAATTAATTATCTGATAAATAGACTTAATACACRCAGCTGCTCTGCCACAGTTGGTTTGACAGAACTCCTGTTGTGGGCACTGCAGACAGCCTTGCCAAGGCACAGACTCTATAAACATTTTGATTACATGACTGGATGACTCATGTAGGAGCCATCTCTGGGTTTGCTGCGAGCTGAAGGGCTCTCTGACACTTGTGCTCTATCTGCAATGGGGTAACCTCACATCTCTAAAAACRGAACACAAACTGACAGTTCAGCTTTAAATGTAAATATCAGCTCCAGTGGCCAAAAAGTTGCTTTCCAACATCAAATAGCTAAACACTATAGAAAAACGTTAAATTCGTGCATCAGTGCACAGTCACTTCTGTTTGGTAGCAGCCTGGCATGCAGACAACTGCATCCACAAGCTACAGATGCTTTGGAAAAGACAGAAAGAAGAGTTAGCCKAACATCAAGCTTACAAGGGGATTTCCTTTATTTTTTTTCCCCTCTCTTCAGCACTAAATGAGTATGTGGAGGGGAGAAAAAAAAAAAAACTCAGTCAATACAATAAGACAAACTGTAGCACGGGACAGAAAACAAGCCCTGTCCTGGGTTTCTGCAGCATTTCAGCCTAGGTGGCCCCAACTATCTACTCCTGAAAAACACCCTTGGGCAGACTATTCCCATTTCAACATCGAAAGAAACAGAGAAAAAAAAAGGTAAAAAGACTTGGAGTAGTACAGGGTTTAAAGCTGGGGACAATCCAATTGAAGTACAGCCTCCATTGCCAGAAAGAAAACATATCCCGTAATGAATCTGTGGCCAATACATCAAAAAGCACAGTACATTAAGTAGTATCACAATCAAACCATTCAATACCCAACAACTTCTACACACACATCTGGGCAGCCTATATGGATTGGTGTTTGATTCACAGTATTATATCACCCAAAGGATAGTTATTTCAGGATGCATTATAGTCAACAGGCCACACTGCAGTGGCCCTTCAGAGGTTAAAAGWAAAGAAGCTGAAAAATGATACAAGTGCTCTGTGCTTGGGGGATGTAAGACCACCAAAGACATGAAATTGCTCTTACTGCAAARCTGACTGGCATTTCTCAGTCCCTAGATCCTCATGTAATATCTAATATTTGCTGCATCTTAAACTTTTCCACTTTTTGTGGTAGTTAAGAAAGTGTCTATCTTGAATGTCTTTAAGAATTAAAAGAACCTTACAGAACCAAGCAACTGACACTGAATGTCACTCCTTTRCATGAATCAGATTGCTTCAAATGTATAACACAACGTAAGTCTGGATAAGTGTGAGTTTATCCCAAGTGCCATACCCAAATACAGAACTTTTTGAGCCTCAATCACCATCACTATCCACATCTGGAGCACCAAGAGAGTCCCAGATATGAAGATGACAACTCATCTCAACAGCATCTTGTCACACAGSTTGGTCCTTCTTTGGAAATACTAAGACACTGCTTAATCTAGCAATCCTGAAAATTCAGAACATAGCAAATCTGAGATCCAAATAGAAATCTTCAGGAGTTCAAAGAAATAAATGTTAATTTGGCAGCAGTCTTCTAAAAACAGATTTAAGCAAATGCAAAAATATAGCATTATATTTTGATTTAAGCACAAGTTCCATACTAGAGATCCACTATGGTTTATGAAGTTAACAGGGGAAAAAAAAAAAAGAAGTGTTGCAGAGGGGAGTTTTGGGTGCACTAAAAGGCTGCCTCGCRTTGAAGCGATTGACACTAAATTTTGTGTAAATACTTTCTCCTCCAGCTGTATGACAGTGGCAATGCCATGATGCCACCTGCATAATGCAGACGGAAGTAACACATTGCTGTGAATCAAAAGCCTTAAGGGAAGCCTTCCTCAGGGTCAAGGGGTTTTGAAAACCTAACGTAAAACAGAAAAACATAAACTAGTAGAAACTGCCAGCTTTATACAGGGCTTTCCAAGCAGTTCCCAGGCTTGTGGGCAASTATGCCAGTTCATAAACTGAAAACGAGGGAAGAAAAGCAGTTAAACAGGAAAGGAGCTTCAAAGAGACTCTATCCTTCAGACTCAGTTGTAAAATATATATTACTGTTGGCAGATCAATATTACCAATTTCTGTCTGCAGTCCCATCTCCAAACAAAAATTTTGCTCGCAGTTTCCTTTACAAGAAAGTCAAAGATACAACCCTGATAATGCTCAGATCACAGTGATACCAAAGCCAAGAGGTCTCCTGACACAGGAGGTTTTAATCCCAGTTCTTCACTCACTCTCACCTCAAGTCCTGTTCCAAGGCAGTGGGAAAAAAACTGAGGTGGATTGAGATGCTCAACATTTCAACAGTTGTTTGTTAATTCAAAGGATGATATATAACACTGGATACAAATCCAGTCTTCCCTTTTTTGTCCAAAAGGCACTGTATTCTCACAGGGCATTTTGAATTTGGTCACACACACACTCGCTCAGTTGTGTCCAACCTGAACAATCCTGATTTCCAATAGTCATGGGGCTGAAAAGTTCTTTCTTAATTTGAAAAAGTTCGGATACATTGAACTGTTAAGGAAAAAGGACATTTTGACAACCTCCAGACAAATAACAGACCCCAATACTCTGTGCATTGAATTCAATAAAGCAGAATTAAGAATGAGTTACATAAAACGGCACCCATAAAGCTCAAATCTTATACATTCCTCATTTCATTCTAGTAAATTAGAGACTAGCTGTCTTAAAAAAAACAATCTGTGAAACACATTTCTGGATACAAGTCRCCACTTTGTGTCAGCACACGAGCTGGTTGCCAGCAGCCACAGCCAACCAAACGGGCTTACAAGCTCCTTCCAAGAGGAGCTCACAAAGCCAGAGCCCAAAAGCCAACACAAAATGCTGGAGTTCACCTGGTACTGGAAGAAACATAGACCTTGGCCCCTGCACACAGTATTTAATGCATCCCCTAATTTTTGGAAGCTTATAGAGAAATACCATATGTCAAGCAGGATATATTACAGATCTTATATATGATTAAGTTCTTTTACAGCTTCAGGCAATACTACCTTAATTTGACTTTAAAACAAAGCAAATGTTAGTCTAATATGTGCGTGTTTTTTGCTCTTTCCTTGCAGAGCAGATGCTGTATTTGCCAAACAGACGAAATTCCTACTGAAACCAATGGGCATTTTGACYGATTAATCAATGGATTCATTAATTAGTGAACACATAATGATATATTATCTAATAGAAAAGGAGATGTGTCTGATGAACAGGAAATGAAGATAAGATTTKCTATTCCTACAAAAGGACACTTTTTTTTTTGCATTATGGAATAAAGTAACCTTTCATTTGTTCATTTTTAGTTCTGGTTTTTAAAGTTACTTTAACTTGCCAGTGCAGCCTGAGATGTGTCAATTCAAATTTTGGATAACTGGTGATTAGAAATATAAATTTCACAACACACAYGCGACAACATAAGCATGGTGCCACTGCTCAATTACTTTCAACCAAAAACTTCTAGTTATGCTTTGATCATACAACTGCAATGAGAAGCTTGATTTCAAATATTAAATTCCTGAGCAGTTATCAGTTGATTAGTATTTGCGTCAATTAGTTTTTGCCTATACATTTACTGAAGTCTTCAGGTTTTCTTTTGTGTCTGCATGAAAAGACCATTGTTTTTCTTAGGTTTTGGGTTCTTTTGTGGGGGAAAAAGCATCAGTTCTTCCTGTTATAGACGTGTCTTAAATGCATGACAGACTCCAGAGGCGGGGCACCAAATCTTGAGCAGAGCCACTGCAGTCTCCCACTCTCCTACGTTAAGTGTGTTATTAAAGAAGGATCCCTCACACTCCAAATCTTTATTTGCCCATTAGATCATGCCAGGACACATTCATTTTTAAACAGGACCTGGGAAAAAAATACAAAATGCCTGCAATCCTCCTTATCACACTAATTTTTCTAATAACAAATACCTTTAACAATAAAAATTAGATAATAGTCTTAACTATAACAAAGCACTTTTCAGGTATAAAACTGCACTGGAATGAAGTGTTCTATACAGCATTAATGGGCTTTCTTGGACAAGCTATGTTTCAATGAAATATTAATTCCTGATCATTTGTCATGTGTTAATTAGCAGAATAAGCTGTAGGAAGTCTAGATTACCATGCAAATGTTAATTAGGTCATAATTTATGTTAAGCATTTCTAAGTATAGGAGCACAGAATCTCATTTAGCAGCAGTTGAACTTTAGAAATAATTTGCATTTGCAACAGCCATTTTTTTATTTAAATTTGACAGTCACTACATTTTAATAAATACCAAAAGAACCTGTATTTAAATAATAATCATGTTCTGAAGGCTCTTCACCACCTCTTTCCATGATCACACCCAAGTCAGAGACTCCTTTCTTTGGATACTGCTTAAGRTCCCACATCCTGGACTCATCTTGGTGCCATTCCAACCAGAGGCACCAGAGACTCCGATTTGGAGGGCAATTCAATACAGAACAACTATTGAAACAAACAGCTGCAGTGACACACTCTTGTAGGATGAAGATAAATTTATTTTGCTATTTCCACACTCCCACAGCTTTTACACCTCCCCACACAAACCTGCTGAAGCTGCTTCCACTCTGTTGGTATTATCTACAGAAGAGAAATAGCAATGTTAGCGACGTGGCTTGGAAGGAAATGCCAGCATCAAGTCCTCCCCTTTGAAGGCCAAGAGCAGTTATTTTAATCAGGGTCTAAACTGTTTTACAGTTTTTTTTCTCCCTCTTATTCCCTCCCTCTTTTTTTTTTAAATCATTAGGAGTTAACCAAACTAATGCTAATATTTCAAGCTGTATCTTTTCCAAGAAAGTAGTACAGTAAATATCAGGTTGGAAAAATAAATCTCAGTTCAGGAATAATGTYAGCCAATTTGGTAGATAGAAAAAGAGTAGCTCAAAAAATGTTTAGCAGAGATACAGTTAAACCATACTCAGGAAAAAAGGGCAAAWCTTCAGACATCCATCAAAAAATGGCGAAGTGAGAATAACAAGAGAGACCAGCAAAAAGGCTGAGAGAAACCAAGGGCACCGAAGAATAACTTCCAGAACTCCACTTCCAAAGGAAACAAAGCAGGAGGGCATGGAAGGACAAATCAGCCAGTTATTTAGCATCCCTCATAATGGAGGAGAAAAAAAAAGGAAAAAAAAAAGACAGCACATCCCATTGATTTAAATGGGTAATACTTTAAAGTCACATAATTACTAAATGGGACACCTACTAGTATTTTACTCTAATAAATCTAGGCACCTTTGTACACAGTAATTGCTTTGTTGTAAGTCATGACATGAGCTTCAGCTATGCTAAAGGCATTAAAGGGAGGAAACAAAAATCAAAAACCACTACCACCCACGCTCCACTGGCCAGCAGCAGCATCTCACACCCCAGCGCCACAAGGAACATTTGCTAGGTGGCCTTGCAATCCCCCCAGCAGGCTCCTGACCTGGGCCACAAACCCACCATAATAGGTAGAGCTRACAGATTTCATTGGGTTGGGATGGTTTTTTTCCTGCTTGTTTTAGTTTTGACAGCTGTGCTTGAATATCACTGATGGAGCTATTTAGACCACATCCTTCTCTGCTTCACATTTTATCTATTTTTCTTTAAACAGACTTTAGTTATTAATACCTATAATTCCTGTAGAGATGAAMTAGTGTCCTGCTCTTTTTTGCATATTATATCTAAATCACTCTTACAATGTCAACGTTGAGCTCTCAATCCCAAGCCAGAACAGCTTTCTTTCACACTGCCTATACATTTTTCAGGATAGAGATACAATCGATACAAGCAAAGGAGCCTGAGGAATTCAAGAGGAACAGGAATAGGTTGTGTGGAATTGATGTCGCCATGCATCCATTAGCCCCTTTGAGTAATTAGGAAGTTAAAAGTGTCTGATTGCTCCCTCTACTGAAGGTCACCCTCGAGGCCCCGACATGGRGTTTCGATGCTAATTGTCAGCTCACTGCTACCTGCGCATGGGCTACAAATGCCAGCACATCCCCTGTTCTACATCTCTGACTATATAGATGAGTGCAAATAATTCTTTACAGGCTTTCAACAAGGTTTTCAAGCCTCTAGTTCATCACCAGTTTGTAAAGTAACAGCCTATACAGACTTCATTTTAAAAATACCTTCCTAGCCACAGAGCAGCATGGCTTAGTTCAGATAAGCCGAGGACAGTCCGTACTGTGCACACTCACAAGCACAATCAACTCAATCAGTATAAAATTCTAGCCATGCATATTGATCATTCCTGCTTTTATTTGTTTGCTATCATAGTTTATGAACCACCTGACACATTCATATGTATAACTGCAGGTCAACCTTTGATAAATTTTATATTATATATTATTTTTACAAGAACCTCAGCTGATACAGAGTCAATACTGAACATCGGAGTATGATATGCATATGTTAATATGCATAATGGAAAAGCAAAGCAGAAGTGATCCTAGCTATAGAAGCCAGACACCAGACAAACACAGCAACCAAGCCAAGCTAATCTGTCCTGATACAACTATGACAGTCCTGGAGCTCACACACGCTCCAGTAGGGCATCTGCTGTCCTTCATATTGTGTAGCCCAGAATCATCTTTTCATAGTGAGGGGATATTCAGAGGAATAAGAACCATTTGAATGAAATCCCTTTAAAACYGATCTTTTAAGCTAGGTGCCTATTAAAGCTATTGAGATGTTAATAGCAAGATAATAATATGAAACCTGAGGGTTTATATACTGAAAAAATGTTTCTAAAGATGTTTTCAGTCATCTAAATCTGTGGGTTTTTTTTGAATCCCATCCATTTTTTTTTGAATCCCAGCACATTAGCAATCTGATCAGAACAATACAGTAGAAGGTGGTCTGTAGCCTTGACTTCCTCTGAAAGATTTTTCTTCCCATTCTCACATGCCTTTTTCCCACCCCTCCTCCTTTTTCTTACCACCCAAACACTTCTTTACCACCTGCTGACCTAGCTATGCACCCCCAACTCTTCATAGCACTAAAGAACACCAGGTCTCCTGGTCTAGACTTTCTACTCCAGCATAAGTTAGTTGTGAATTGGTTAAAATTAGCTGTCTCAATCATTTATTCCTARTCTGTGATGGATCCCTTGGTCAATCCAATCTACCCCACATCAGTGAAGCTCAGTCAAAAGAGGGCCTAGAGATGCTTTTACATATCATCCCAGGACGCCGTTGTTCTCCACTGGCTCCAGCCTTCTGGATGAAGCTGCTAAAATGCCATTTCATGCAGTCTTATCTTGCACCCACTTTCTACTGACTGAGCAACACTAAGATGAAAACTCAACTGAGAGCCAATTACCTGTTTTAGAAAGGCCTCCTCCTCCTCTGGCAGAGCAGCAGTTTCTTTCAGATTTGCTTGCCAGTTTGGGAGTTGGAGTTCCAATATTTGTATCGCCTCTCATGTCTCAATGAGCTTTTGAAAGAAGTGCCATCCTCTTGTTTTCAGCTGCTTCTCCTGCACATTTCCCTRGAGCTGATCTCATCTGTTTCAAGCCAGCCTGGGATGCTTCAGCCTGGCACTTTCAATSTGGCATCGCTGCTGGGCTCGAAGAGCATCCTCAGCACAGTCACATTGGCTTGCAGCACAGGCTGCAGCGTCACATGGAAGGAAAAGCCCCCAGAAACACATATATTTATAATAAAGTATTACACAGTGAACAATCAAACCCATTAATGATGGTGACAGAATCCCAAGAACTTCAGAGGTGGCAAGATTTGACTTCAAAAATTCTAAGTATACCAAAACAGAGAAGTTAGCTATTTGAATTTTCAGCTAGTGTTTTTCAGGAACAGGCTTTGCAGCCGAGTCTGAACTGATCAAAAAGTATAGTTTGGTTTGCAGGTGCTTTAATGCAATAGAAAAATGCCTTAGATCCAGCAGTAAAAAGCAAACTAATTGAACCAAAATTACCTAATGAAGAAACCTGAATCATCAGKTTTTAGTAATCAAATAAGATTAGTACAATTATATTCATGACCTCTACCCRTAAGTCGAGAAAAATTCTTCAATCAAAAACTGAACAAATCATGGGAATCTCAAATTGTAATTAGCATTAATTTAGCTGATTGTACACTCAGATAAGCAGTACATAAAATGATTTCAGACTTTAGGGGAAACAACCAGCTACATACACCAATTACCAATTTTTAAGAGACCTGGAGATAAGTAATTAATTAGAGGCAATAAAGGGACCGCAGCTAACGAAGCCAGCAGTTCTGCAGCCAGGAGCTGAGCAAGCATTTTGGAGAGGACATGGGACAGCAGGAGAGAGGAGCTGACCTCCCCCTCCACACCTCCCGCTCAGAGACTTCATGAGTTTAGAGCTAATGTTATGGTTAATAATATTAACCATAGTGATGGCAGCTAATAGATGTATCCTTAGATCTTTTCAGTTCTCCATCTAAGTCTTCTTTCGTGTGTGATATTTTACTTTTTTTGTTGTCTTTTTTTTTTTTTTTAAAAAAAGCCAAGTCTGATTGTGAAGCATAACTATTGCAACTTGGAAAAAAAGTCACTTGCAACAAATACATAGCTAGGAAATGTCCGAGTCAAACTGTAAGGGCAAATGACTGATAGACTACCTCAAAAAAAGGGGTCTTCTGATGTCAGTTAATCAGTAATAATTGATAATATGTGTCCTGGTCCTTGATGAAGTTACTTGGAATCTACCAGTCAAAAACTGTTTTAATTTCTGTTCAAGTGTTCAAAGACCTGTCTTGGTTGCAATTACAAACCGGTATCATAATGACATAGAAAATGTAATGTTACACTTGTAACAAAAGTAAATTTAAGAGATTGCAGGGTTTTAATATTTCAATAAGGTTAACATAGGATTGTTTAATTATTAAAGTTCTGGAATAAGATATAAGCACTAAGGCAATACTGCATCCATATACATGTATTTTTTGATGTGCAGAGGTAATATCTATGTGATAAAATTTAGGACTGTGAGSTAAATTAATTTACTATGCACTTTGATCCCAATTCCCTCTCCTGGCCTACTAAGCCATTCCTGGTAGACTTACTCTAACATCCAAAAATCACAGAATACTTGCACTACTGCTGTAAGATATAAAGTAAAATAGAAAGTTTTATATCCTTTTCTTTTCCTCATAAGTGTGCAAGTTCCTTATATCAGCATGTTTCCTGTAACTTATTTAAAATATACATGCGCATATTACAAAAATGTAATATGAAAAAAGTTACAGGAAACATGCTGATAAAAAACCCTCTATCCCTCATCTTATTTGTGTAAGACTGAAAAACAGAAAACATCTTCAAATACTGAGAGCTGGGCAAGATGTTATATCCGCATGTTTCTGTAGTGGCARGAAAGAATGAATTAATAACAGTTGTATAGTCCTCCAACCACGAGGATTTAACGTTGCTAATGAAGACATACATATTTCTACATATAATTCTTAGAAGAATATGTAAACAGTAATAGTTAAACCAAATCTACAAATGTATGCACAGTTTGACTTTTAAGATATGGACTCATATTACARAAATGCTCATTAATATATTGATCACTGCCAGAAGAATTTCATGAAACCAAAGTGTTTGGCAAGCTTACTATAAAGAAAATCTGTTACTACCTCAAATCTCCAGTTGCTGCTAACTCCACATCTTTAAACCCATCTCCAGAGCAAACAGCAGCCCGACACGCAGCCACATGGCCATAGGAGCTGTAGTAGCAATAGCATGTAGTAGCAATATTACAAAAATAAAATACATTTATAAATAAAAAACACAGTTGCAGTAGCTCCTTCTCTGTAGGAGGATCTTGCCAGTAAGTTGCCCATTCCTCATGTATTTAGGCTATAAAACCCAGGTGCATCAAGAGCAGAGTCTCCCAGATGGCAGGGTATTTACCACTCTGCCCGCTAGGCTGCCAACCGGCTGTAAATCTAAATTATGATGAAACTGCAAAGCTGAACAAACTATAAACCCTTAAGTGTTATTCATCAGATGATTACAGATTGACTTGATGGATTTGCAACTTCTAAATCTAACCACACACAGAAGTGTGCAGTCCCTAAACGCCTGTGAAAGATCCAGAGGAACATAAAGGAACATATGGCAGGGAATCAGCTAGCTTATGGTAAAGGTATGGATGTATACCTAGATGGACAAACTTTATAAGTATTTTCTCTTTTTTTTTAAATCTTATTTTTGTTTAGATAATTTGTTGTACTTCCTTGGACAAAGCATTACCAGCAGAAACAACTTCAGGCATTTGCCATCATCAACTCAAATAGAAATAGCTTTCTTATTAGACTTTTATTTTGAGCTGATTTCTCTATCAAATAAAGGTACACAGGAGAATTTATATTGTTCCCAGATTTCACACACTTATCCTTTTCTTTCATGATTAAGTACTTTACTTCAAATTGATAGTGTTTTGAGTGTAGTGCAAGYACACAGGGTGCAACTCCAGGCAACAGAGCGTAAATAGTTAAAAAGTATCATCTTCGCATCTCAGAAAGGAAAAAAGAAAAGATAAAACAAACAAAAAATCAAAGAGCACAGAATCTATTTGATAAATATTTCCAATCTAAGGACAGAGATTTCTGAAGATTTCCACTGATGGAAAAAAAAATCACCAGTTTAAATAAAAAGAGTGCAAGATGTCCTTCAGGCCGGAGAGGGGACCTCTTCCTCCCCCAGGCTGCCTTTCCCTTGCAGCAGTAGAGATGCACACGAGTCCCCCCACCACAACCCACCACCCACCAGCAGCCACAAGCTGATGACTCTGCTACTTTCATGAGATCTTTTGCCACCTTCTTCCACCTTCAAGGCAAGTGAGAAGAGAAACATTTGAATCCTGACAAAGCTGGTATGTTCCCACAGGAAGATGTTTTCCTAACAAACCAATGTATTTCACTGAAGATGAAGCAATGTATTTCACTTTGGCACYTAATTTCTTATTCATGCTAAGCACTCTTATTCAAAATCCAGTACMGCCATTTATTCAATTAAAACTAGCATAACTGACCAAGTCCTACCATCAGACAAAATTCTTTCAGACCTTGTTGGATAATTTTTGTGACTTGCAACCACACAGGCAAACCTTATCCATGAGCAGTCCAGGTGGAAACACCAATGCTGAATTCTTCCTTGCACAACAGCTTTTTAGTGCACCTAAGGCAGCCTTATACACAACAGAGAAAAGTCTCCATTCCAAAATAACTATCAGTAATAAGTGATTATATAGGAATGTCACCACTCAGAGTATCCAAATAGAGTGTAAGCAAGCAAATTTTAAWTCATTTGTCTTAGAAGTGAGAGGTGTCTATTAAATTTAGTATGTGCATGGAACTAAAACGAACTACTGAAATAGCACACAACATAAGTCCCTCAACTGCCTAAAACTTAAATTTGGAAAGTTATCTCCTACAGATTTTGGCCTGCTAAAAATATATTTGATAAATGRAGCTGTGTTAACCATAAATGGTTTAAGAAATAATTGTTCACTATTTAAATGTTCCATATATTTTTCACTCAGATAAAGGATCCTGCCATGACAACCTGACTGCATTTCAGCATCTTTGCCTCCCTTCCCTGCTGATGTCCTGGTCCACAAGCTGAGCCTACCATATCCACACACACACACACAGTACTCCCCTCTTGAAGGCAGCAGGTTCCTAAACCCCTCACTAACCCCCTAGAGACCAAAGTCACCCAAATTGACCCCTTTGATCAGTCAGAACCATCCCCCAAATCAATAAAAGTTTGCATCCAGCTGTAAAAATCCAGCCTGCCAAAAGTCTACACTCAAACTGGAAACTTTCTCTAAACTTCCCTCCCCTTCCAAAAGCTTGTCATGAAAAAGGCAAAAGATATAGTTTAAATCACTGTTGGGGATGATTAATATTATTGTGCTCAGAGATCTTTATGCTGATAGAGGACAGCAGAGGCAGACTTCTCTGGAAGCAGAGTACAGCGGGGCTTTGCAAAACAGCTAAGTTTACATAAAAATGACAAAAGCAGATACTATCACTTAGCAAAAGCAGCACATTTCTAATGTTAAGCTTCAGCCAAATAATAATAATAAAAAGAAACATAACTAGAAGCATTCTCTCTCAAAATAAGGCGAGATGTGCCAGGCCGCATTTCAAGGACAGTACAATAACTGCTGGATGTGTTTATTTCTTAGATGAGAACRGGTATTGGTTCTCTGGCATGGATAGTTTTATCACCTTGAACCAGAAAGGTTGCCTCATTAGAGAAGAGGATTTTGAAATGACTGAGATGAGCCGAGACCTCCATATCTCCACAGACATCAGTTTGTCAAAGTCTGGCTTCTCTACTCTCTCAGGCACTGACCTGTTTTCTGAACAGCAAGGAAAGCAGCAGTGGTGTGAGCTGAGGATGACTTGCAGCCTTCCTCTCCAAAATTGAGGAACCACATTTCAAAAAACCTATCATTAAACACAGGAAAGGACAGAAACTCTATACACATAACGCACTGCATGGAAAGCTGGCCTCTAATGGCACAGCTTTCCTCTCCCCCYTCCGCCAACTTTGAACCCAAGCATCCAAATTATTTTTCCCAGAGAACAGGAATTTGCAAAACCATTTAAGAGATGCTTACATGTGTACCAAAATCTCCTTTTCCTGCATCTAACTCATGGCAAACAAGCACAGCCTTGTCAGTCCCCAAGATGCTCCTTTCCTGGGACACCTCCCAGCTCAGCAACAGCCTTGACTCCCTCCTTTAACAAAGAAGAGGAGAAATCTCTGCCCTTTCCTGGACAGTGACACTGTCAAACCCTATTCAGTCTTATGGAAAAGAAGAATTTAGTCACGGAGATTAGTTTTTTCTGCCCTCCAAGTTATTTGCCTTACCACGAGGGTCATTAGTACACAGGTCTGAGAGATGACAGGCCAGTCCCTATGGTAGAAAACAGAATGAACTCTGAATACCTTAAGCAGCTTCTGACTGGTCTCTTATTTGCTTACTTTCTAAGCACTGAAAGAGAAGCAAGCAAAGGCCCCATTAAATTAAAATGCTAGAGAAAGAAGTGCTGCTTAGAAACAGAACAAATGGTTTCAGGTTTTGTTTTCTTTTTCAGTTCAGTAGAAAAAACAATTACGTTGTTTTAAACTAATTTCAAAACGTAAATATTGTGCTGAAGCAACACTTGATATCTTGCTTCAGCTGTCAAATAAAAAATTCAATTATTTACAACATAGTAGTCGCACAGTAAAAGAAATGCCGCAATGCGAAGTGTATAGTGCTACCTTGTGCATCCCTCCAGCCTACAAAAAAAAAAAAAAAAAAAAATTGCCACAACAGGAAAAACTGCTACAATTCCTCTAGCGCATAAAAGCATATAACCACAAGAGGCTAAGAGCAATTTTTATGACAATTCAGCAGTATATATGTACCCATTGCCAAGACCCTCCATCTCACCAGGCRGTCCTGGACATAAGCTAGGACACAGGATACCTCCACAACAGCATGAAATCCTGACAGAAAACACAACTATATTGGTATAACCACTGAGCTTTTGTGCYGCCAAGAGAAAGTTAAATAATGCAGAGGGTCTTTTGCCAGACTSCCAGCACAGGTAGTCTCCTAGGTCCCAGCAGATAAGAAGTATGGTCTTACTARGAAGCCCAAAAACCCAACAGCAGCAGCCAAAAAGGGCCACTGGAAGGTGGAGGACCCTAACAGAGTCCCAGTCCTATCAACACGGACCCCTTCGGCAGGGCCAAACCAAACAAAGTTGACATTCTCAGCAAAGAGCCCCCAAAGAGCACAGTCCTCTTTGGTGACCTACCTTGCAAGCCCAAAGCAATCCATGTCTTTCAAAACTGCCAGGAGATTACAGTTTTTTCAGTTGTAGCAAGTGAAGCAGTTTGATTTTTTTCCCCCTATTAAAAAAGGAAAAAAGACAAAAAAATCTTGCTACAAGTATTTAATGCTGCTGTAGCTGGCCTGCAAGCGTATTGAGATAACAGATTTGCAAGTCAGACCCATTATACAAATGTGCTCTTGAGTTACACAGAATCAGTGTTGTGCTGTCTGTGAAAGACTGGGAGCATCGCACAAAACTCTGGTGGGAAGTGTAGCTTTCAAGTGAGAAGCGTATTTAAAATTTTAAACGCAAGCCTTTTTTGTCCAAAAAGAAAAAGCCTAACTTTCTCGAAGGAAGCAATTAAGTAAGAAGTCAAGAGTTCCAAATCTGAAACAAATGCTGCGCTGCCTGACTGCGTCTGCTGAGCCTCAGATTCAGATGAGCGTATGGCCACAGGAACAAAATTCACTACAAATTCACTCATTTGCCAACAAAGAGCTAGCACATGAATGTGAAGGCTCTTATCCTCCGTAACAGAGACAGTCTGATAGATTAGAGTTTAACCACCATGAAAGTTTAAGCCTGCATGAAGTTGGTTTATGCTAAAGTGCTTGATCTTGTGAAAATGGTGAGCCAAGAACCTCCATGGTCGGTGGCCCAGCTCAGTGATGCTTGGACCTGCTGGCAAGCCATGTCCAGGATACAGCCATGGGGACACTCACCTTGGGCAGGTAGGAAAGGACCACCTGCCAGCCATGGTCACCACTACCACATAAAGCAACAGCTTAAGGGACATGATATCCCACTTATTTGCATCTCAACTGTCTTACCTATGTCCAAGCTGGAGATTGCTCAAGTGCCCCTTGCCAGGGCTCACTCTTATATTGTATGCCCTGCATCTACAGGATGCACCATCCTGCAGTTGGGTGTGGAGAGGAAAACAAAAGAAAAATCAAACAGAAAACCACAAAATGGAGGTCTTGTCTGGGCATCCTCTAAAAACAGGATTGTTACAGAGAGTACTGATGATCCAGAGATGTATGTGCTGCTGTTGGAATACTGATTAATTCCCTCCTGACAACAGCA
The DNA here is from genome assembly GCF_003342845.1 of Nothoprocta perdicaria. Taxonomy (NCBI): domain Eukaryota; kingdom Metazoa; phylum Chordata; class Aves; order Tinamiformes; family Tinamidae; genus Nothoprocta; species Nothoprocta perdicaria. The sequence continues at coordinate 2,568,999 of NW_020456198.1, forward strand.
CACATACATTTTGTATATGTGTTGAATTGGTTCTGATGAAAAACCTTGACATTACAGCCCTTTTCAAAAATTACACAGAATACATACTAAGCCACCTCCAAAACTTTAGGTACTAATACATTCAATGCACATGCATTATAGGGAGAAAGATTTTGCTACATTTACATTTGAAAGCAGGGTTGCATTTTAAACTCTATCTAGACTTCCTACAGCCGACTTAAATTCATAGGGGCTTTCAGGACTAAGGGATGACCTCTTCTGACCTTCTAAAGAGCACAAGCCCATCAGATGCAGACAGCAGCATACTAAAGACAAACCTTTATCAGGGAATGTCAGTATAAGTTTCATATTGCTTTGTGGTGGTTGTTTCTATCTACATAGATCCCCTCTACGCCTTCTGCAGAACAGAAATAAGAAATATAGCAAATAATTCAAATTCCTTAAGGAAAAGCAGTTGAACTGGAATTTTCCCGCTATTCCTGGCAAGTACCTACACATGCTGTTACACTGGGATCCGAGGATAGAGGTATCTTGCTTGCTCTGTTTCCTTTTTGCTTGTTTATTTTTGGCTGTTTTGGGGATTCTGAAAGATCTGCAGAACTAGTGGGTTAAAAAGGGCTTCTGGAGCTCACGGTCAAAGMAGACCATGTTTGGTCTGCTCAAATTAGATCAAGTTCAATCCCTGTTCCATCCCATATTGGGTTAGAGTACATTTCCAAGAACTTCMGAGTCGTTCACTAAACCAACAGTTTAGTAGAAAAAACAAGAAAAACACCAGAAAACATTTCAGAATATGTACATATATGGGAAAAAAAATTCAAGGGAGATTGAATTTGACACCCAACATGACTTGGGGTGACTTACAGAGCACAAGTCTTAAAAGAAACGTATATCCAGTTATGACAAAACAGCACAACTATAAACTCTACACCAATTCTAATACAGTCCAAAAATTCAGGAAATCATTTTATGAGGGAAGCTGCCAAACAACGTTGTGCGATCATATCCTCACCAAAATGTCATAATGTCACTGCAGGATCAAGACAGGAAAACTTTGGGGACATAAAGGATGAAGTTCTGGTACCTGAAATCAAAGTATAGATAAAAATAGAAATAATAATGATACAAATAATAATGAAATATTGCCTTTTATACAGTCTGCTGTAGAGACAGGAAAATAAAAAATTCCTGTTGGAAAATTTTAATTAAAAGAATTCTTTTCTGTAAGATAATTCATGTTGTCTTTAGTTTCATATTAAGAAACATTTTTATCAAATTACTATGTCAAAATGAGAAAGTGAAAGATGTATTTCTACATGTCACACTTTTTAACCAAACTGCTCCATTTTGATTTTTCTAGACAACAATGTTTGAARCTTCATAAAAATTTGGATGTTATTGCAGTTGGGATGAAGTCGAGTAGTATTTTGTTGCTCACAAACACAAGGTACATAGACTAAGAGGAGACTTTCAGAAAAGTGAAAGTCATCAGGGCTCACAAAGATTAAAAATAAAGAAAATGATTCAAAGGGAAAAAAGATTTAGAAAGTGAAGAAACAACAAGGGAGAGAAGATAGAAATAGGATAAAATCTGCATCAGGTAAAGATGTAGGGTAAAAGAAAACATGAGGTAATCTGGCTAAACTGTGGAGCTTCCGATGAATTAAGTCTTGCTCTCTCCACAATAAAATATATAATGCACTAAGTACACAGCACGTTTGATGTCCAGCAGCTCTTTGACAGCCATGCCCAAGTTCTTCACTGCACACTACCCTGAAGCCTTACCCATTTTTGCCTATATATTTAAGTGTTAGGATAAGAGAGGAATGAGAACAGTGGTAGCTTACTTGTAGGGCCAGATAAACTCATCTGGAGGCTGCTATCCACAGTATTCTGCCCTCATTAATTTTCTCCCCCAAACGTAGCACTCAGGCACTTGCAAGCTTTTGTCTGCTGCTGTCATCAAGGCATTTGCATGCACTAATCCATGACAAATGGTTTCGTTTGATGCACATCTGATTTCCTTGCCTGCCAGCTAGAAAGAGATAATAGAAATACCACAAGAAAGTGAACTAGAACAAAAGGGGGTCATCTATTTGTTGGAGAAAACTCAAGACAAGGTTAAGAAACACCACCTGGGCAACAGACTTCATGGGGAAAATAATGAGTTTTCTATGATGGAAAGCCAGTTTTTAAAGAATCTGGGAAAAGCAGCTGCATTTTACTCAAAGTGTGTTATTCCTACAGTATTTATACTACAGAGAGTTGGCTTGGACATGATCATTCTCCGTCCAATCTTTCCCTGGCAATCTGAAACCAATTACAAACTCAAAGACCTCCAACTTCACCTTATCTGTTGGGTTTTCTTTTTAATGCACAGTAGTGCCGTCTGGCTGATTGCACTACCCAAATTTTACAGTAACCCATGGAARAAACCAAGAGCTTTGTGAATTGAAGCTACTCATGACACGGAACCAAAGGGTTAGTGTCACTCTGATAGCTCACAAATTTAAGCATTTCAAGTTTTCTAGGTAAGGGCAATACATTTTATTACAGTAATTTAAAAATAAACTTGGTTTTACAAGAAAAAAAGTCAACCCTCTGGCTACAGCAAACCTTTTAAGCTCAACACTGCTGTTTTTCCCATTCAAAAGGATGATAACTTGTTTCAGGCAGCTGCTTGAGTAACTAATGAAAAAGTTAAGAAAAATACATGCAAAACCAAAAGTGGCACAAAATAACAAATTGTGCATCTTAGAARTCAGATAACTTTTRAAACTGATTCTTCCAGAAAGTGTTAGGGCTTCTGGATTCTCTCCGAGTTTAGCAGCAGTAATTGTAACAGGCTGATGGCCACAGACAAAGCGACTCCTCTGAAGAATGAGGTCAACTGATTTTAGATGCATTTTACAAGCAATTATTTACTTATATTTCACAGTATATTTTACTCTGCCTTATCCAACCTACTCTGAGACAAATTCCAAACAGAAGCTGAAGGAGTTGTTTTATTTTGAAAAACACATCTGGGAGAAAAATACATGCTGAGCACTATCTTGTTAGTATCAATTTTACTTGATCTCATCGCATCTTTTTTGTGTTATTTTATTTTAAAAAGTGAGCATTAATAGGTTTATATAAAAGCTAAAAGACTMGCTTTTTCATTCTTGAACCTGTAGAACAAAGCCACAAAGGTATCGCTTATCAAGGGGCACGTAAGTAAAAGGTTGCTAAACAGTGACTTCCCCTCATTTATCTGGGTTCTTCTAAAAAAAATAAACATATAAATCAATGAAACTGATTTTCCAAATAAACTATCCTTGCTTGCTCCCAACCACTTAATTAAACACAATTAACTCTAGTTTGTTTTGGCAACCAATTAATGTCATGATCAAATATAAATACACCCTGCAAGAAAAGATTATGATTAATAAATCCTTTAYAATACAGTAAAATTACACTGAAGCTTTGGTTGCCAGAAATATTTAACTGCATTTTTGTGGAGCATTAATGAGGACACCAAAGACAATAAATTTTTATCACAGTGTGTGCAGTCAAGGCTTGAGCCCAGACTCTGGCTCAGCTCTACAGCCTGTCGGCTGCACGCTCTATTTAGAAAATGGGAAACTACAACACCAAGATCTCCACTTTCTAATAAGCTGACATGTATCATCAGGGACCATTTCAGATCAAATTCTTCATTAACATAACTTGCATTTACACACAGGTTAGCTATGGAAGGGATTTTTGTTCCTTTTGTTTAGTGGATTTGAAGGTTTTTCCATGCAGATTTGGTCTGATTTTTGTCTTTTTGTCAGAAAAACCAAATCACTAATCTAAGAGCCTTGTATTTTATATATTTCAGAGCTTGAATTTTATGATCTGAACCTTTGTCATTGGAGATGCTCATTCAGCAAGTGACAGAATGCACAGTACACAAATAAATCCACTCAGCTCATAAGAAAAATATTCAGGCACATTTTAAAGTATGTGCACTGAAGCAGCAGGTGCCAAACAAGTGTTTAGAACTGGGTTCTGAATACTCATATTTATCAATATCACTAATAAGAAGAAAAATCCAACTCCCAAGCGCCTCAATTTCTGCAATCAATTCACTTTCAAAAGCTGCCTCTTTTTTCTTCCAAGTAAAGGAACTGTAATTGAATACTACAATGCAGGTATTGATAGACAACAGTCAAAGGCCAAATCCTGAATTGCTGTCACTGAACGTAAATGGCTTTCGAGGAAAGCGGGACTGGTTTCTTACTCAATGCCAAGAAAAAGGGGAAATTGCCACTCTGAAAGGAGCAGAGCCAGAGAGAGGGGGAGTTGTCACATAACAATCTTGTAAGCAGAGCACAGAAACATTAGTCAGACATACACGACGCTTCGTCATCCTGATCTGCTTAATTCACACCCCCAATTCCCTACTGTGCATCACTGGCAGTCCAATAAATTCAGATCCTAGCTGCACTGCAGTCCTGCTGTGCCTGCCTTGAGCCCAGCAAAACAAGAGCCCAGCCTAGGGTTCAAGTGAGGGTTGAGGAAGAGATCCACCTGGCACCAAGCATCAGAAAACAACAGAAATGTGGAATCCCTAAGTCTTCCTCATTGCAAAGAGGAAATTCTCAGCAACATGGAAAACATTTGGAAGGAAAGGCCCTGATTAAATGAGAGGAAGGATAAAATGATATGAGAGAAAGGAACATGAGGCATCCCTTTTCACTTCCCTGACTGGACTCAGTAGACTCAGGCTAAGCTGCTGCAGGGCACTTTGAAGGTTGGGCAAGAGGGGCAGTTTGCACTCAGGATAGAGTTTTTACCAGGCACAGAAGTGATGCACCTTCATACATGAACTACCTCATCCTTGACCTGCTGTCATCAACGCTAAGAACAAAACCCCTATTCAATTAGCGTTCCAAATTTCAGTTGCTCTGCAAAGGAGCAGAAGAATTTTATTTTATCTACACCTCTACTGGGGGGACTAGATTCAGCTCAACATTCTTCCCAGATTGYCCAGAGCTGAAGAGTCCCAACTTTGGGACACAAGGAAACAGGATCTTCTAAAACGTGAAAGTACACCATTTCCTTCAAGGCTAGAAAAATCAGCGGGAAGGCCAAGATCAGAAGTTTTGTGCTCACAGCTACAGACTCAAGTTGCTCTAAGATGCTGTCTGGCTGCTAAGGAATATGCTCAGAGCACTTTTAGGTTGACGTCAGATGTTAGTTTGTACAGAATTGCTTTGACACCGATTTCTCTCTTAACAGCCTGGCTGTAAATCCACTTCTGGAGAAGATTTTTAATTGGCGTATGATTAACTACTACCAAAATAAAGGTAAATATGTAAAGCTTGGTATTTCACAGATGTGCGTTTGATTGCAATCTTGATTCAGTCCATGATTTCTTCCTTTAAATAAGCTTATTTCTGAAATAGTAACGTTGACTTTTGTAACYCTGCTATCGTAGGTATACGTTTCTGGTCCTATCTGCCTCCCGTCTTCACAGCATACGGAGGCCCCATAAAAATAATACAATATCCTTAACATTTAGCTGATCATTTTGCATGGCCTTGCATGCAAATACAGCATCTTCTAAGCCATATGCAACTATTTTGTACCCCACCGCAATGCAGGGGAAGCTAAAGGTCCCCAGTGCATGTGTAACAGGTCTCGTTTACCAAACAGAACCATGAAATTCTTCTCCAGAATTGTAAGAACRCTTTAAGATGGCACTCATATTTATAAATATCTTACTGTCCTGCCGAATGCCAGCGCCTACTTGGTGCCTCCAGGAAGGAGGCAGTGCTGTCAATCAGATGATCAACGGACTATCACAGGCACTTGCCTGGCTCTGCAAATCACAACCTGTCCACTCCAATCCTCAGGCCAATTCAACAGCTCTACAACTGCGCACATGTTAGAGCTTMAAGTGGCCAACGTAGTATTCTGCTCCTTCTTACTAAATATTACAGGAATGACATGATTGAGGGGAAAAAAGAAAAAAACAAAAAAAGATCTGTGTATTTGTTCCCACATAAAGTTATTTCCTGTGAACACTTTCATACATCCTTTCCCTAACACAATTATCATGGAAATGAAATACATTCATACATAGAATTGCAGAAAACACTTGTAACACCCAAGGAGAATTACACTGCAGTGGTGCTGTGCTGCCTTACACCAAAGCAAGCTCTTCTCCGAGCCCCAACTCGGGATGCAAAAACCTGTCCTGCCCACCTCAACTATTACACTCAAAAGAAATGCTCGCCAACCCTTCAGGGTATTTAACAGCACGCATTTAAACCTTATGTTAATAAAAAGGAAAGAATAATTCATGAAGAGGTACAATATAGCACAATCCCTTTTATATTTAAGGAGTATTTACAATGCCCTTACTATCTGTGCCCTTCTGCCAAGATTCCATAGAAAATAAAGCTGCAGTCACTTACAGATGCAGTCGCACAAAGTGGTTTATCTTTTTTTAAGCTTCGTACCTTCTGCCAACTTGTCTACCTGAATAAAGTAGGACCAAATTATAAAACCATATACTACATCAAAAGGAAGCTTTAAACTTATCTGTTTGCACATAGTGTGTAAAAATCTATTTCAGCCCACTCAGACACTTATGCCTAAGAAATTTGGGGGGGAAACTCAGAAATCTACCTTGATGATAAACTAACCTTTTCATAGTCTGCCCACACTTTCTACTGTTTCAAAAGGGCTTAACCAATATATGGGTTTATTCACTGTGTTAATCCGTTGAGTTCAGCTCAAGTTTATTATACTAAATCCACTAAATCGGGATTTTTGTTTGCACCTTCTGGTGCTTAATGACACTCTCACATTCACCAAGTACAAGCAGCACAAGACAGGTTGGAATCTGCCTTTTTAATTACTTTCTACAGAAGTAGAAGCTCCTGTGCTGGAGCTGAACTGCTCTGAACCTCTGATTTCTGAGCACCTCATTATCTGTGGAAGATCACGGACTGAAACAAAAGGTATGCGGAGCATGCTATTGATTACAGCTATATTTGCCATGATTCAATAAGTTGAAATTTCATACACCAAATATTAAATTACTGAGATTATGCATGGGCTCATCTGCATCCATTTTTTATTCACTTTTATTTGGCTGAGTGTTTTAATCTTACTTACACAGTGAGTAACTAAAAGTAAATGACGCATTCCTAATATTATAAATATGAAAAATAGGGTGTGCTCAGGGACTGCAGTTGAATACATTAAAATCACTCAGTTTGCTAGTTAAAATATTGCCATCCCTTTTATGTACAACCTTTTGCATTTGGTTGGTAGACTGCAAATTCACGCCCTTATAGAAAACACTCTTGATTTTCTGTTGTGACAGCAGAAATTGTCCGAAGTACCTGACAGTTTCCCTAAAGGATGCTCCCGAGCTCGTACTTCCCAGGCGCAACACCATGTGAATCAGAGGTGAACACCGTGTCAAATTCCACTCATCTGTCAGTGCAGTGGATTATTTCTTGAGACTCTGAAATTGGCTGCCCAAGATCAGAACACCATCAATCTTATTCACGCAGRAGCTGCTGGGAGAGGCTTGCGGGAGGCAAAGCCCTGCTCTAAATAGGTGATGAGGCAGCTGTAAAGCCTTCACTCTATCTGCATCACGTTGCAGAGTGAAAGATTTTGTCATTTTTCACATTTCCCCAACACTTGGTATGCATTCAGTGTCTAGCTCTTCTCGCTTCATAAAAGAGGTGATTTTTCAGGCTTAGGCAAATGTTGCAGAGCTCTGGATCTGCCCAGTTCTCATTTTTTCTCATAATGTCACTTGTTTCAACTGATTTTACAAAACAAGATTACATTTTCCTTTTACCTATCTGTTTAGCTGGGCTATTTTTTTTAATATATATTATTTCCTTTACCGAGGGGCAGCCTCAGGTTACCAGCAGCATTACTCACTATCATATTGTAATAAACATTCTTCTCTTTGCAAGTCCCAAATATGACCACCACTCAAACTTCAAATACTCTTACATTTTCAAAGAGATACTACTAGAGATATTCCCACTAGTTAGTTTCATGAGATATTTTAACCATCCAGAGTAGGTCCATCAAAGATTTAGCTCTAGTGCTCTAGGTTTTAGATATTTTATTACAAACAAGCAAGAAGATGCCAGTACCCGCAACTTTGGGACAAAGAAATAATTAGGAAAAACTTTGAATCATTCAGTTGCACAGCATTTACAGTTCAATTACCATCCCACTTTGATGGTAATTCCTTTACATTAAAAAAAATGCATAGTATTAATTGCTATATCGTAAATGACGCATCATTATGGGTTAAGATTTTTCCATCTTCATTTGCAAAGCTCTTCAGAGCTCTCCCTACTTTCTTTGAATCAGCATTTATGAAGTGCCATGCTTGCCCTGTCTAATTTTAGCTAGATGATAACTCTGTGTTAGACTATGCCAACTCCTGAATTTTGAACATGGCACAGATGCTTCAAAATGCAATTAAACTTGAAAATTTCACATAATCAATTGCTGTTAAGAAAATCTCACGAGCACTAAAAAATACAAACAGGCTGCCTCTGTGGATCAGGATAGTCAAAATGAGTCAAGTTCTCCATTGCAAACTCATGGGACTAATTCTGATCTTACACACCTTTAGTTTCACTGAAACACAGGCTCAAACTCTGCTCTAAATGACACTTTTTGCAGCCTCATCACTTTTCAGAARCAAACCTGAAAAACCTAAAATAACCCCATTGCTTTTTTACACCCAAGTAAACACCTGACCTCAGACAAACACTAAAGACTGATTCAACAGTAATTAATTTGGTTCATTACTATTATTAAGGGACCAACTTGTGTCCAGGTTGGGTTAGCAAGCAAAGTTACCCAAAATTAAGTTATTAAAATGTTTTGCCAAGCTCTACTTCCATCCATTACTGCAATAAAGAAGGAGACAAAAATAAAGGCAGAGGGACACAGAAATTAAGTTCTCRTTTCAAACAGGATTCCCACACTGGAAAGTTGTTAAAAGATGACATTAAAAGATGAATACTTCAAAATCAGATTGATAAAGCATAACACATTACAATGACTGGAGAAGACRCTCTGCAGTATCAAGGCAAACTACTCAAAGTTAAACAATAAAATGGATTTTACAATTATTCAATCATTTATCAAGACAGACACGAGCACGGGCAGAGAGCCTGCAGCCTTACAGCATTCCCAGTCGATCTCAGTCCTACCTGGTCTGTGCAGGTGATGCTGCTGGAAAGTGTGATGGAGGGACCCCTGACAGAGCAGCATTGCACAGGCACTTATCCACAAATACAGGACCCAGGACATTGCAGAGACCACTGCCATTCTCTAAACAAAATATTAGACAGATATTATTATCCATCTCCTCATAGCACACAGGATAGTCAGCTTCCATTACATTTATTTTATGAAAAAGACTCGTTTTTGTTAAATAACTTTGTTTCCTGGTTTATTTCCCCCCTGCAGGATGCAGTTGTCACACAGCAAAGGTCACAGTCTAAAGGACAGCTGAGGTAACAAGATGTCAACACAAGAGCCTGCATAACTTGAATAATTTAGTGGCAAAAAAAATGAAACTATAATGATCTAAGTACTAGGAGAGAGAAAAAAACAGAGGGCTGGAAAATACTCCCACATTRTTTTAGCACTGAACTTACACGGCTGGATTCACAAAGCCAGCCAAAAACTGATCTTTGGGCAGAATCAGAGCTACTTTAAGCACATTACAGGTCAGCACACAGCATTATCAGATGTCTGAGGAGCTTTTCAGGCATGTTCCATGTCCCAGTCTGGAAGGCCAATACTGACCCAGTAGGTAGATTAGTGTCTTTGACTCCCATGAGCATTAATTTTTAATCACAGTACTGTCTGCTAAACAAAGTAATTGTTTCTCAGAATTGTGTTCTAATCCCTCGATAAAAATCAGCTTGCTTTTATTCAACCTACCAGTGCACAAGAACTCAAGCACAGCCCCACTGAATTTCATAGGGATTAGGTAGCAGACTTGATCTTYCCACAAAGCAGATTACAACAAGAGTATTTTTCCCCCCTTTCCACAAAAGGGGAAAGGTCATTTGTTATTCTAATATTTTTAATGAGTACTTTCATAATACTCTTCATTATCATACTAAATTGCTAAATTCTCTAACTTCAACAGCTCTTTCTTGATGTCTGCAAGGGGAGGTCTGCAAGGCTCAGCTACGCTCCACATTGTTCCCTTCCCAGCCCCTTTTGCTGCATTTCCTCTTGCCAAATTAATCAAACTTCAGGCACTCTCCTTCTTCAGCCAATGACACGATGCGGGTTTCTAGCTAATAATCCAATCAGCTCAACATAGTTTGCATAGAGGGAGAGAGACTTTGGAGGAGCAAAGTATCTTGCATAAAAGAATTATGCTTTCACAGAAAATTTAAGGGAAAAGGCAGTCAGTAGGTGACCTATCAGCAGGATTKCCACAGTAGAAAACTTGTATGTTTTATTGACACTTAACAGTATTAAATAATAATGAAATCTATTTAAAAGACTATTTTTTTCTTTCTCTTATTTTAAAGCTAGATGGTCTCTGGTAACCTCTTTAAACACTGTCTGAAAAAAACATAAGTTTACAAATATAATTAACTAAAAACACTAAAACATTATTTTGATCAGCTATTCCTTTCTCCTGCACTGAGTATTTAATGGACTCCTCAGCACACAGTTTAATTCCCCAAGATTTACTTTACTGTACACAGTATGCTTTTTTCCTCCTGTGCTTTTAGAGAAAGTAATCTTGCAAAACAGAGCTCCCAGGGGGCTGCCCGTGTCCTCAGGAATTAACATCTTATTGTCATTTTGGGTGCTCCCATGCTTTTTGCACAACAGAAGAGAAAGAGGACTTCTGCATATAGTGATAGCACAATTTCAGGCTCTTATTTAACCTAAACTTTATAAATCCTAGACAAAAAGTGAAGCAAAGCCAAACTTAGACATAGGAACATTTAACAGACTGTTTCTTCAGACATCCTATTCTTAACCACATGGACAGAAAACTTGCTTAATCCATCTCCTATTTTCATTATTAGCATTCTGAATTTTTTGGTTCATTTTAAAATACTTTTTCAAGCAACACTATTTGAAACTACTTTACTCAGTCCCAAGTATTTCTTACAATCATTTCTTCATGTACTTGACTGTTAGCAAATTGTTATCCCCCACACACAGTTTTATGCAGAGATCATCTTATTACCTTATTACTAGTAAAAAAAAAGACAGTAAGTCTTCTGCAGTTATTAACTCAGTTCAAAATCTCTTTTTTGAATTTTAAATCCTAAAGCAGCTCCTTACCTGAGTAATCCAACCAAGAGGACAGCACTCTAATAGTGTTCATTGGAAAGATCTAACACTTTTTAAAATCCATCTGTACCACAATAAGGGATTTTTTAATAGCTTCCCAATAATCTTCTTGATCGGGATTAAAAAACAAAAATAAAAAAGTCTTTTTCGTTACAAATCCTATTCCCAGAGTAAAGAAGACATCTGAGCACTCGGACTCTGCCGTCAGAGAAGTGGCCAAGGTTTGAGGGGTGGAAACCTTTTCATTTTCACCTTTAAATCATCTCCTAGCGGCACCTTCTGCTTGACGAGCCCTCTGAAGGGAGCTTGAGGCGATGTGCGGCTCCGGCTCCACTCGAGGACGAGGCTCGGGTGCAGCGCGCGGCAGCGGCGCCTGCTCCGGCGGCCAGCGGCTGCTCCGCGCGCCTCCGTTCGCTGCTGCTATAGGGTGCCGCGAGCCCCGTCGCCTATTTCAATACATCCCCTCTCGGGGAGCATCGCATGCCTTAAAGCGACACAGCCCCACGCGAGCCCCGGCGCGCTGGGCACGCCGAGCGGCGCTTAAATAGCGGCGCAGGATGCAGGAAAGCATCCAGTCTCCGCCGCCAGCACACGGGCACAGAGGCGGGGGAAGAGCCGGCGAGGGAAAGGCACGGTTGCAATGGCAAAGGACTCGTCGTGGCCAGTGACAAACCCAAGACGCTTAAATTACGCCGGCAGCAGCTCTGCTCCCCCAGCGTGGCTCCCTCGTGCTTATTTGCAAGAGGCAAGCGAGGCTTAAGGAAGCCTAACCCGGTTTACAGGCAGCAGCGCAGGGAAAGTGCCCAAGAGCACAAGAGAGATGGAGGAAGGAAAGGGCAGGAATAACCCTGTCTGTTCCACGGACTCCCAGCTCCCTGCTGCACCTGTGAATCCAGTCGTTCCCTCTCTGCTCCCTTCCCAACGTCGCAGCAGACAAAGGGAAGAGAAACACCACAGCTCAGACCCACCAAGTCATTACAGTTATTTATTGCCCGCATCTTAAGTGGCCATTTACAGGAACAGATTGGCTTCCTCCTCCTCTCGTATTATATGCAATTAGTTTTTCTTAAGGAGCAATTGTAGGTACCTAACATGTGGCCAAAAACCCCATTCACGCCTGCCCGCAACAAGAAAAATGCTGAGGGATAAAAACAGAAACTTCCATTTTAAGAGCCCRGGGTGCCCTCTAAGCTTACAGGACCCTCCCAACAGCTCTATATCACAATAAGTATCTGTATCTAGACCTAATCATCTCAAAGAAGTTGGAGATACCAAAGGAGTGTCCCCATGCCAGCCCTGGCATGGGCCCCTTCCTCCTGGCAGAGCCCAGAATGGCCATGGAGAGAGAACATGACCTGGGATAAGCCTGGCTGTGCTCAAAGATGTTCTCCAAAGGTCACTGCTTATTTTGAGTGTTTTGCACGAAAATCCATGGGAGTGGCACACTTATTTAATAACAGCTCCCTTAAATATGCTCCCCTGAGGACATGTGGGGAGCAAAAGAAGARAAGGGGAAGCAGTGGGGAGCAGCAAGGTGAGAGGAGGAAGGAGCAGCACACCCACAGAAAGCACAGCTAAAACCTCTCAGGAAACCGCRGGGCCTCGTGGAGAGGGAGAGGGCTGAGACAGGTTGTGACCGCACACCTGAGCGGAGCAGAGACAGATTTACCCAAGACCCAGATTTATGTAAGAGCAGCAGAGCTGTCGCTCTGCCAAGCGCTGCTGCCTGCCCGCTCCGTGAGGCTAATGCCACCATCACCCCTGGCAGATGCTGCTTCTGCACAGGACAAGCTCCACAGAGGCAYGGGACATGTTGCTGCCGCAGGAGAAGGGGGAAGATCAGAGCAGTGGAGGAGAATATTAAACAGGCTGCGCTTGCAGCCTCCCTCTGTCCTGGCTCCCGTCATCCGAGAGGAGCCGCGGAGTCCTTGGCCAGACCTGCGGCAGCTCCCGCACACCTGCTTTGGTGTCTCTGCCAATTTTAACTTCCAGCAGAACGACAAGGCACAAAACAACTCTTCCCTGCTTTCAGCTGGGCACCGTGTCATCCCCACCTGACACTTTGGGGCTTTGCTTGTCCCTTCCCAGCTCAGGTGTCAATGTCTCCAACAGGRAAAGCAACATTCCCTCCTTATGTGCACAAACTCACGTGTTCAATGGAGTGGGGGCTACTAACTGACAGGACTGAAAAATGAACACAGGAAGCTAACAAACTGACAGCTAACAAACTGCACACTACAGAACTCTTGGAAATTTTTGTCAGAAAAAAGGCAGAGTAATTTTTCCTCTGAAAGAGATGGGGTAAAAATTAYGCAAGCCTTTACATGCAGTAGTCTACAAAGATTAGACTCAGAGGTCTAGTCTTCTCATCTGTCCCATTTCTTATACGATCTTCTACTCTGAAGACAAGAAAGGGGACAGACCAAGSGTCTTGAGCTATCCTAGGGAGATAAGAGCAAAGAAGTCTTATCCACAGGCCACCCCACAGACTGGGGGAGGGATGAGCAATGACTTTGTGGGGTTATCAAAAGAAGGACCATGGCAGAAGGGTGACATTTCCAAGGTGGAGGCAGGCTGCAAGCAGCCAGCAGGTATCAAATTGCCTTTGAGATAGGCTCCTTTGTGCATGTTGACTGTGCTTACAAACAGAACTGCCATTTCTTCTTCATGCTACCATTCATGTGGAGATGTCAAGTGAATGATAAGAATAAGCAAATAAAAATAACACTCCTTGCTGCCTGGACCTCTACTTATCACAAGCTTTAGCGACACACAAAAGAACGGAGCATATGCACCCTGGATCCATGCAGACAGATCGGGAGCTGTACTCAAATAAGAGCCTCTGGCCTCTACTTTTGAATGTTGCCTCTGCTCCTTTCCTTCCCCACCCCTTCACCACAAACGTCTTTTACCATGTAAAGATTTAATATGACAAATCCCAGGCATATATTTTACAGGGTCTGAAAAAGGCTCACCACCTTTGAAATGCAAAACACATTAGTTCTAGTGCTCCTGGGACAATGCAGCTTTGCTTTTACAGATCTGTATTCCCTGTTCCTCCAAGCTGTCTCTTCCCACCCTACAAATGTTTCACACATACCCAGATTTGCTTKTGGCCCCTGTATGGGCAAGAGCAGCAAGTATTTCAGCCCAATAGTATAAGTCTTCCTACCCCAGGTGAGCAACACCCAGRTGACTAGAGAAGCTCTTCTTGGTGGTTGGCACCCATAAACCCAGTGGCTCCTTCCCGCCCAAAGAAGAGACTTCCTACAGTCCATTTTCACATAGCATCMTTGTAACACCTCTGCTGTTACAGCCTTTCCAACCTTGCTTAGCAGAAGCTTTATCAGACTCTGCTAATATGCCAGAAAGATCAACCATCAAGATGGCATAGCCAGATCCATTCAAAAAGCAAGCTACATGACCATAAATGCTATGCACTGAAACRAACAAAGTTAAACCACCAATGCAAATATCAAATGCAGTAGGAGAGCACAACACAAATGGAAAGACTTCTATTGTTATTATTTCCAGCTTACCTTAAAGGTACTCTTCTGCCTTGTTAAAAGAAGATCCAGTGTTCACAATTCCAGCGTTTGTGAGACTAAGATTCTGCTTCTTACAAGTTTGCCTTGCCTAAGAGGAGGGAGAAAAAATAATAATAAAAAAATCTATATTTGTCAAAGAAATTTATATCAAAAAGTTTGTCCTAGTTCTTTTTAAAGCATGTAGGACAATGCACAAAAAAGAGACCCTTATTTATAACTTGCTATTAGCCAGCAACAGACCATCCATACTTGCTAAAGAGCAGCAAGAGGCATTATATGTGCAGTACATTATCATCAAGGAACAAAATTGTAATATCCCCTAGCCTATTCAAAATATAACTGTGAAAGTGTCACTGTGCTCATCATGCCAAGTAAACATAGCCTTCATATAATGGAGAGGAATTGTTTATTTAGTTTCAATTTAGAGACACCAGCAAAGCAAAGGCATTTAAGTCAAAACAGCCCTGGAGCGATGCCAGTCATGGTGTTATTGTCAAGTAATAATACTGTTATCTTTACCAGCTATACATTAGCTGTAGACATCATCCCACTTTTAAAATACTGACTCTCTTCTCATCAATTCTCAAAGTCTTCAGCCCAGGTATTCTTACATTATCCAGCTGAAATCATTTAAAAAACTATTGAAATATTCCTAGCATCAGAAATAAATCAGTACTAGTGTCAGGACAACACTTGGTATTTGACTAATCAGTTCCAGTACACCAGTTCCCAGGCAYAGTCTGAATGTATAGTGAAAACTGACCCTCTTTAGTGGCCAAAGAGGGAAGGAGCATGTATGTTTGTAATATCTGCAATGTAAATAAATAAATCGGAGACAAAATAGTTAAAATTAACTGGGCAGCAAATTCACCTTTGCCTCTTTAGGGACAGTCACAGGGCTGTCCTTGCTACTTTTAAGTTTACTGCACTAGCTCTAGAAGCTAAACAGGCAATAGGCCTCCAGTAGCTGAAAGCAATGGGAAAAAGAGATGCTTCACTAGCAKGGAAGACAGGCCTCACGTCAGGGTTCATACAGTGCAAATAACATGGAAATGGSGCTATCTGGAGACAAGACTCCTCATTGGAGCATTGCAATTAATCCTTCCAAGCTTCAGCATCAGGCTGCAGCAGGTGCTCCCCAGCCCACCCAGTCTCCCACATGGAATAAACCCTTCAGAAAAGCAGCCAGGAGTCACAGCAGAGACATCCATACTCACCAATACTCTATTCCCTTCCTGCAGGAATAAAGAACTCCTCCAAGACCTGCATGAAAACCTGGAACACAACAAGGACCCTACTCCTCCAGCCCCAAACACTTACCTCCCAAGCATCAACACTGCAAAAACAAGATCCCCAATAGATTTAGCTCTTCTTCCAAATGCCTCTCCATTCTTTCTAAGCTCCTATGCTGTTTTCTACAGCCTTTTAGCTATTTCCTCACCCTCCCCTGACTAGTGAAGGGAGAGCCATTCAGAAAGCTGTTCTGCAAACAGGAACTCCACTAAAAGCCCAGAGTTCCTCTAGGAACCACCAGACACACAGCTGTGCTTGGGTGCTCAAATACTCATCCCAGCAAACYGTCTTCACCTGTGCTCGCCTGTGCTATTGACTCGCTTCAATAACAACCTTTGGCCAGTACCTCTGCAAAGGGAAAATGTTAAAGGCCTGTTCAGCTCTGCAGTGTTGCACTTCTGATGTTTATAACACCCTGAAAACCACACTTTAAAGTCATCTAAGTCTGCACAGGGTCCAGCTGCAGGGGAAATTTCAGCTCTTTTATTTCACTAGGGCATTGGCCAAATAGCCTATTTGCAAATGTGTGTGTTTGCCTGCACTTTATCACAAGGAAAGTCAATGGTGGAAAAGCAATAATAAAGGGAGAGGTTTCTTTGCTAYCCGCCCCCTGCAGCTGTGAATTTTTATAATGGATTCACTATATGATCTTAAAATATGTTGCAGTTTATTGAGGGTAAAATATCCTGTATTTTGCAGAGGCACAGTGAGGCTTCCATGSACATATTTTGGTGTTCTTGAAGACTGCCAGATTCAATGTGCTGTATATGGTGATTTTGACTACTGTTGGATTAAACTAATGTGCAATATTACAGCCTAATTATTAACCATATTAAATATTAACCATTCTGTGATTCTAAAGATTCTAAGGGAACCCTTGAAAAGAGAATGCAGGTAGACTATAAGGGACAATTTCTGACTTCAGTAATGCTCCTGAAAAGAATACTGTGGGAAAGCAGCACAAATAAGAGACTCCCTTAAAGAAGACTTAGAAACAAGAAGCCAGGGGAAGTTCTTCCATACAAAATAAGTGAATTCAGCCAATATATACCTGATGCTATTATTTTTTTTGAAAGCAAGGTGAAAACTATTTAGATACTTTGGACCAAGCCACTGTTTGTTTAACTAAGAGACGTTATTGTAAAGTCTGTAAGACAATAAGACTTAAAATAATAAGACTTAAGATTTCATTCCAGGCCACAGCTATGAGTTTTGTCATTATTTAAGAGAAACATGGCAAGCACTCGTTTCCAAAACCTATCTGTTTTCTGGCGTGAGCAGAGGGCCACAGCAGAGACGTGTGTGCTGTGCCCGTGCAGTGAAAGGCTGCTTCCTCACGAAAAAAATAGTGCATGAAATGAGCATGGAAAAAATCATATACCATGCAGTCTTTGCTTGAAGACAGGTTSGTTGACTGACAGCAAACCTATATAATAATTCCTTCCAGGCAGATGGCAGGATCACGATCTGCTCTTCAGCTGCAATTCTCTGCTGCCTCCCATAAGCAACCCAACCACAGGATCTACCAATAAACGGGCTGTTGTATGTAAATTGTGCAACACTCAAATCAAAACATATGGATTAATATTGTGACTAGTTCTCGTATTCCATGTTGTAAAAATTTGCCTTGAATTTGCCTCTAACATTTCATAGCTGATCATATGCAGATAATAGCTTCAGAAATCTACACAAAAGCAACTTGTAAATTCGTACACCGCCCCTGACAGACAATACTCTCTTGAACGTTTGTGTAGGCGTTGAAAATCTTGCCATACATCGCTAACTCTCTCAGCACATATTGTTTTTAGGCTGCCATCTGCTAATGCACAGTTCCACCCTAAGAGCGATGCAGGAGTGCTGCAGTCTCTGGTCTGCTCTGTTTTCAGATTTACTATTTTATTTCTTTCAATTCCCACCACTCAAATTGCGCCATTCTTAACTCTCACTGTAGTAACAAAGTTCAGGACACCCATTCACTTCACTGCCAATTTTCAGTGATAAAGAACATCTATTGAGCAGATATCTGGGCATTTGTTTAAATGAACCAAAGCAACACGTTGCATGGTGATGTTCCTGGAACGCACTTGTCTCAGTGTTTTTTGCTATGCATGTCCTAGAGAGATCCTAGGTCAAGCAGGAAGTTTGGAAGCACACATTATCAGGGAATATATATTAAAAGCAAGTTTTAAGCTGGTGGCAAATAAAGAGCAAACCYCCCAAAGGAATCCTACAAGAACTTCTTGAACAAAGCACAGCTATGCACAGCACACAGAATGTAGGGCTCCAGTTACCGTGATTAATAAGGAGCGATAAACAGTATTTCTGACAGATTTTGCTCCTCCCTGAAAATGTCAGTAGCACTTTTGCTGCTGATTTTGCTTCGCTATTTGCAAAATTTATAAGATAATATTTAATTCTGTTTTCTTCCCTTCTCCACCTCCCACCCCCATTGGAAAMAAATTTACAAGGGATAATTTAGGTTAAGTTTGCAATGCAGGATCTATCACTAAAATATATTGGAAGCCACAAATTTATCTTCAGGAAACTGAGGAGTGTGTTACTTGGCAGCTGAAATTTATCTGCTTTATCTTCTCCCACACACTCTTTTTACTACTCCACCTTCTTCTCAGGTTTTCAAAGGTGGTGTTGTCATTTGCTGCTGCATAAAATACTAGTTTTTGTTGGCATTGGTGGCTGAGCACATCAAATTGTTGTTGATGTCCCATTCGGAAATCTGCGTGCCAAGCAGAGAAGTCAGAATACATAAGTGTACACAAATTGCACAGAAATCCTTCCCATATCACTTGCAAAACATAAAAGTCAATAAAAAGGACCAAGACAAGAAAATAGAGATTTAAAAATGAGAATATACAGAGGCATATGCTTAAAGGAGGCTCACCTAGTGGTTTTGCTTTTTATTCCGCTTGTACAACAATCCTCCTTCATTCCCTAAATTATACAAAAATGGTATAGTAAACKTTAAGTGATATGTTGTTCTTGCTTCCAGTAGTCAAGGTAAACCAGAATAATCTTTTCCATTGAAAAAAAAATCTTTTTTGCTTCTAAGAAACAATGTAGTTCTTGTTATTCTGTCTGTGCTCTAGGAAAGGATTGCAATTGCCTTTTTTACAAGGTTTTAGTTGCTAGAGATATAAACTGTCTCTCCCAAGTATAACAGATGAATTCTCATGCAATGAAATATGATACCTTCCTCAGAGCCTGAAAGCAATTCTGATAGATTTTCAGGGAAATGATGAAAATTAGCTTAATGTTGCATAAATAAAGAAATTGATGCAACCTGGGATGAAACCCCACCACAAGCAGAAGGCTGGGCCCTACTTATGACATTAAAGCTTTCTCTTGACAGCTTATGTGAGTCTTTAATGGCCGTGGGGTCATTTGCTGGCCTTCTGAGTTTCACCTGATACAGCCATCACAGCTAAATTTTAAATATGAGTCATTTTGCAGGCAGCACAACATCCAGTTGGCTCCTCCTTCCATTTCCCCACAGGGGGCTGAAAAATGTTAAATTGTTCTCTTCACAATTAAATTCATGAAACACTTAAATTCGATGGCAGCCAGACACCAAGGAACAGGAAAATCATTTCATCTCATAATGTTTTAGAGCCCCTAGGCAAATGTAAACAGTGTATGCTGTGATAGACTAAGGATTTATTGATGCTGCTGAACAGAGAATCTGCTGATTTATTTTTAATTCCAGTAGATTTTTTAGGGTAATTTACAATTATTTATTACAGAATTTTGGTGGAACTATTWTTTAGGGCATTTGAACATACCAGACCCATTTAGGTGGAAAGGTATTTTAAACAAAAAGACACTAAAACCAAATCAATCTGTATTGAGCTAACACTGACTTGTAATAGTGAATCATTATTACACTCACTCCATTGCCAAAGCATAAAAGGGGTTTTAGGATCCCTTGCATAATGCAGCTTCCCAAGGCCAAGGAGTGTTTTATAGGCTGCCACTAGAGGTGCTGCTGACACTAGTCCTCAGGGTTAGGCACAGAAGCGTTTAAGTCCCTTTCATATTCCTGCAGATATTTTATTCACCATYAAGTTAATAGAGTTTTCTGATAAAAATATAACTAAACTGTGTAACACTCAGCTGCTGTTTTAACTATTATATTTTACTCAGAATGACAAGAAGCGGCCATTTCAAGTACAAACATCTTTGTTAATAATATTAAATTGTWAGAAACATAAGTAAATATATGACTTTATGTCR
Organism: Nothoprocta perdicaria; assembly: GCF_003342845.1. Classification (NCBI taxonomy): domain Eukaryota; kingdom Metazoa; phylum Chordata; class Aves; order Tinamiformes; family Tinamidae; genus Nothoprocta; species Nothoprocta perdicaria. The sequence goes on from NW_020456198.1 coordinate 2,589,449, forward strand.
TACCACTTACTTTTACAGTATCGCATTTAGCTTTAGTGGAGTGCACTCTTGTGCTTCAGCCATATTCTGCTTCCTCGGGAACTGTGTGAAAACCTAATGGATAGCAAATCGACTTTCATGGCAGGAGGTGAGCCACAGGTCTTCAACAGCACATAGCAATTGATGCTTGCTCATAGCAAGAGCCATCCTGAATCATCCTAAAGGTCTATCTTGGTTGCCAGAGGTCTATCTCAGTAGATATCTAGGCTTCATCAAGGTTGTCATCTTCTGTCTCTCAGCTTTTTGTCATGTCCACCAGTTGGTTCATTTTGCAATCTGTGGGTTAGCACCTTAGGTAGAAACCACCTCCATTTTATCTGTGCATATGATTTTACAGTAAAAGGGGAAAAAAGAATAAAGTTCCTAATGAGGATGAAATCAGAAAAAGTGTTGTAGTGTCTTAATTTGASAAGATATAGTCAAAAACAGAGAACCTAAGGTCTTACAAGAGAGTCTCTGGAGGAAACTTTGACSGTTTTGGTGACAATGAGTATTTCATCATTGTTTATAGACAGACTTTCACCTTAATAACAACTTCTCCACTTCACTGTACATTGTTATTAGGATAAGAGTCTCTCAGCTACAGCTTGCCTGCTGGCCTTTATTTTTCTCAATCTGTAACATCCCCAATAATAAATAAATAAATAAATATAACAGCCCTTGAAGAAAATTCATGCCTAAAACAAGGACATTTGAAAGATCCATGTGGAAAGAGTTATAGCAGTTTCATCTGAGGTATTATAGGAATGAAATTTTAAGAAATAGATCAGTGTTCCCTGGGAATATTAAAGTGTTATCGTATGAGAAACAATGCCTCTCGGCTCAGCCTCCAAACAGACCAATAGATGAATATTACTGCATTCAGAAGGCAAAATATTAATTACATTCACAGAAAATCGCAATTGTGAGGACATATTAAAATGGAATAGACAAGCTGGAAAGGATGATAGTAAAAAAAAAAATTAAAACTCCTATAAGTGTCCTGCAGTCTTGTAAGTCGTTAGTGCTTTAAGGGAATCGGAACAGTAAAACGCCTCCCTTTTACCAACAGTTGTCAGGCTGTTYCTGTGAGTAGCTGATGGGAAGAATGAGCAAATACTATTCTCTACAATGCTTGCAATGCAGGAACTTGTAAAACACTTCTTTGAAGTCAGAGTGATTGCAAATAGGAGAGGGAAAGTCATGCAAACAGTATTAAACTTGTATCTTGGGGAGGTTTTATTCCCAGCTAACCTGCTCCTGCAGCTYGTCCAGACAGCTGATTTGCCAGGAGCTTTCTCCAATTTGCAACAAACCCTCAGCATCTCACAAACAGAAAACAAAGAGAAATGACAACAAGCTATCAAATGTAAACTCGTCTCGATGCAACTGTTCAGGAGGGAAAGGGCTATGCAGCAAACAAAATAATAGGCAGGCTGGTGAAAACTTCTGATTTTTTGGTTTTCAGAGATGTGAGAGTAGGATTGGAAAAATTAATTGGCTTCCAATTTTACTCTCGCTCTGTGAAAATGCATGAGCAATTATGGGCAAAAATGCCAATAACAGTAACAGTAGTCATAACAATAAATATGACAGGAACTGCCTGAAAAAAATTTACAAAGTTAGAGGTTTTCCAAACTCCTACCCAAGGAATCTTTGTCTCTTGCAGAATGACAGAACATCTTTTTTGGTAGAGTTAACCAGGACTTAGACATACACCCTTCTGTGTGTTACCTATGCAAGAAAACATATCAAGACTCCATATTTCTGAGAATATGAATATGAGAGAAAGGATCTATTGCATCCATGGGAAAACACAGCCCGTCTCTTTTTCTTGAGATTTCTTTCACTTTTTTTTTTTTTTTTTTTTTTATTTCTAGTCATAACAGAAACGCTATGATATAGAGCAAATAAGATTTCAAGAATCCTGACTTCATGCATGCAGTGTCTTATGACATTGGCAAGCAAGCCTAGAAATCTTCAGTCAATGAAGACACCTAACCCTATATGCCAAAACTGCCCAAAACCTAATACACAAAGTAACATCTCAATATACAAGCTGCACTTCTGGCTGCCAGATAGTCCTGCTGTATATTCCCTAAGTGCTGCAACTTGCACCTTAAGTGGTCCCCTATGGGTTAAGCCAATGTATGTAGACACTGCTGCCATCATGCCTTGCCCTCCATTTCTGTGTGTCCTGTGAATTACTTCCCTTGTGTCTGCAAGGTCAGATAGTGCTGGTGCAAATGCAAGAAAAGATGTGTTTGTGCCTGGCCAAAAGAGGGACAAAAGGAAGGAGGCCCATCAGTGAGTGCCTCAGCATGGCTTGACTCAGCCATCACTAAACCACCGGTGAGGTTTAAAATATATGCTACATTTTTGGTGCAGAAGAGGCTTGAAAATCTGATTCTGTTCTCCCTGAAAATGGTGGCATAGCTCCCATTGTTTTAGAAGAGCTAAAACTATATCACTGCACTGCAGATCCCACCCTGTCTTCATCAGCCTTGAAAACAATAGGTTGTACTTGTCAGTTGAAATAAAGGGTCTAGAAAAGGGCAGCAGAACTTGGCCCCAGGAGACAGGGTATTTTTTTCTGCATCAGTTTCACACATATYAGTAGCATATGGAAGTTTGATGTAGTTAAGAAAGAAATCTAATTCAAAGTCATTTGGCTATAAGGATAATTTAACCATTCTGGTATTACTGAGTGATTATGTGTATTTGGAAAAGAAGAAAGCAAATACCCACAGGCCACTTGTTTATGATGTTGCAATTTCAGCAAGTTGCTATAGAGCAGAACAGGGTGCTGATAACACAGGAGATAATCCAGCGTGATGGGACTATCAGCACCTGAGGAGTTATAACTGATTGACTTCATATTTACCAAATGTTCCAGGCATGCCGTATTATGTTTACMTAATGATTAAAAGGGGTAGTAAATGGAATGACTTTCTTTTAATCTGTACGAGCAGTATAATTAAATTAGTCACAGGGTGAATAGAGGCCCATCAGCCAGGAGGGACATTCCACTGTGACCTACTTTTAAAATCTGTGACATCGTTGGTTCCATGGCAGGTCATTGCATGATGCTGGGGTATGTATGTAGTATGTCAAAAATTAAAACTAATAGTTTTCCAAATTTTCAAATTTCCAAAATTTTATTCTAACTATATTTCCTTACCTTACAATTCTCATCTTATGATTATTTTTCCTTCAAGACACATTTATTAATCATTTGAGCCTACCCAGTTGCAGATGGACAGTATCTGACAGTTTATCCCAGTTATCATTAATTATTAATGGCTGTATTGCAAGCTTTGCTGCATCAACTCAGAACCTCACTTGCAGTCATCTGATTTTTCAATTAWTTATGAAATCCAGAATCCCTCTCTTACAGGCAAGCTGCTTACTTTACAGGGCAGGTAGTTGCACATCTAATTGCTATTTTGAATGAGGTTGGTTAAACTATTTACCTGCTCTTATAGAGATGTGGACTATATCAGGCTCCTACTTTAATGATAAAATATAAAGTATTGTCACCTACATGTAAGTTACATGAAATATTAAACACAAGCCAATCAAAAGAAGTGCTGTTTTCTCAATGCTGAAAAGATAATATTGTCCAATTTAATAYAGGACATTACTAGAGTTTCATTTTAATTTATCTTATGAGCCTTTTCTAGTAATTTGGAAGTCCACATGTAGCATTATCATATATAATATCCACCTTTGATTTATAAAACATATTATCCTACATTGAAACATTATGTATTTCAATGCAGTTTAATGATTCTACCAAAACTTGAATGAGAAAGGATGTAAAAAGCTGACGGGTAGAGGATACACTCAACACAGCATCTTGTCATTAGAGGGCTCCATAATACACAGAGAATGGTCAAAGAGAGTCTTATCTTGAGGTCAATGGMACTCAGGAGACCATTACAGACTCCTCTTGGAGCTGTGATTTGTTGATACACTWAATTAATATTATAGAGTCCTATTGCTTTGTCAAAAAGCCCCTCTACTGCACAATGCAAGGAGCTGATTCTTCATAAAGTTATTCTAATAGTTTGTATTTGCTTTAGAAAGACTTGAGCGGGGCTCGATTTTACTAGAAGACTTTAATGGAGATCCCTGATCATGAACTCACCTCTCCATGGCGTTACAGCAGATCTGATGTTATGCTGGTATCATCTGTCTTCCCAGAACTCAGAAAAAATAGCARATAGCATGTTCTCTATCATCTGATCCTGCTTATGAGACCTAATGCAGTGGGTGTCCATGCCTGACCACCCGTTACAGCTGAAGCTCAGCTTGGCTGTGACAACTGCAGAGTCACGGCTGAAATCCATGCTTTGATCTACCTTTTCATCTTTCATCTATGTCATCTACCACTGTCAGGGCTCTAGAAGGAGGCATCACCTCAGGCTGCTACAACACCCACCATACAGTTGGGTGGCTTACAACAGGTAACCATCACGGATCTCTTTCTTACAGAAATTGATGCAGTTCCCAAAAAAATCAAATCACTCATCCCCTATCAYGATGAAGAAAAAAAATTCTATGAATATCATGGAATAATATGGAGCACAGTTAGAAGAGCCTTCAATAGGCCTCTAGCTTTGCACAGAGCCAAAYACAGCTATAAAGAATCAGTTGCAGATAATTTGCATCATGAACACAAGAGCTTTTCCTTGACATAGATAATTTAATGCTATAATCACTGTGGAACAAGAAAAAAAAATGAATACCATTAGCTCATTTTTATGGCACACTTTATTAACAAAAATACTTTTACAAACATTTAAAATGGCAAAACTTTACAAAGTGCCTTTTAGATATACTGTCATAGCTTTTAGGAAAATGTAACTTGTCTTCCTCACACTTCAAAGAGCCTAATCCTAAGAATATCTTACTAGGGAATAAACACAGTCATGAGTACAATGAGTCTCATTCTATGGAAGATAAAAGAGCTTTTCTGAGTATTGCTTGCACAGTTCCAAGGCTGTGGAAGTAAACAGACTTACATAGCTTTATGTAGGTGCTTCATTCAAGCCATGTGGCCATACACAAACTTCATCAGCTGCATACCCACCAGCTCTTCCTTCCTACATCATCTACCTCCTGAATAAGTGGCCAACACATTGGTAACCAGATACACTGACTTGTGGTAGGCTACAAAAGAAATCCATTGCTTGGACCTTATCCTTACACAGAAAGCACTTTTTTTTTTTCTCAAATACTGCTGTCATAATTTGATCCCATATTCCTGGAAAACTTCCAGAACAAATTTCTGGAAAACTTCTGTACAAATATTCATTTTGCCAGTCATAAAGAAAGGCAGCAAAGGAGAAGCAAACAACTATTCAGCATATGGCCACCAGTTAGGCATAATCTTTTCAAAGCTGTAGACCTTGACTCTTCAACGTCAGCACTTGCACCCTGTGCATGCCCAAGATACCCAGAAAAATTCCCACCGTGAAAGGCAACAGCAGCTTTTGAAGCAAGTGTGAAATTTACACCATCTGAAGATTGGGGACTTGCTGCTGAATTTATTAAGCTTGAACTAAATCCCACTGTAACTAATAGGGGAAAAAAATTCCTTCACTTCAGTGCCTTACAGAGCAGGCTTACTCTTTGTGGACCCCTTTGGGCCATGTGACACGGACATCAGCAGCCTTCAAACCATGACCATCTGATTAGCACAAGGATACTGACTCATGCTGGGTTTGCTGAAAAATCCTGTAAGTAATATGTGCCATGTATTTGGTCACCAAACTGCCATGAAAAGCTTATGGATTTTTATTTCTGAAACCAAGTACTCTCTGAAAAATTTGGGAGTGAGAGGGAGTAAATTATCTGTCTCAGATCTGTGCCTGCAGCATGTTGAGCTTGGTCCCCAAATCACAGGTCAATAACATGCTGGCAAGAGGACTCCTCATTGTGCTGCATTTAGAGATCAAGTCATGTAACATGAGGAGGCAGTCGCAGGAGGGGAGCAAATGAAAAYGTACATTGCCTTATGATAGTTTAGGTTTTTGCTGAAATTGCTGAAATTTTTCTTGTCCACATTTGATTGGTCACTGCTTTAAATAAAGACATAAATCGTATAGAAAATATAATTAAGGAGGTATTTTTTAACTTATTGCTCATAAATTTTATAAATTTCACAGTATTTTTTGATCTCAGCTGTTTTTATGTTCAGATAGTCCTAAGTATCTAAGTGTCTAAGGGGTATCAAATCCTAAGATACCCCTACCAGCAGCAGATGGTAGCAGATTACAGGATCCTTGCTAGGATCCAGTTCGCTTTCCTGCCCAAATTCCTCCATATACCAGTATTCCCAAAACACCTCCACCGAACACAGCCAGTCTCAAGGCAGAACAAAGCCGGAACATTAACCAAAGTTGTGCAACACTTAAGGATGCTGCTAGGCTATGTACAGCACTGGAAAAAACAAACAAACAAACAAAAATACTGGGATAGAGGTCACAGATAAAGCTTTCAGAGACTGAAAAATGAGAGAAAAAATCCAGAGTCTGGAAAAATGAGCCAGAAAGGTAGTGGAGTGGCCAGGAGTCAGCTCTGAGCTTGCAGCAGCTCTCTGGTTACAACAAACATCGCCGCAGTTTGTTGGCAATGGCCATTACGGCTGACTGGAGAGCGACAGACGGGATGAAGATGGCACAGAATTAAATATTCTCAAAATGCAGATGTGACTATAACATCCTTCAGCTTGCCACGGAGCCCAGTGAAGAAAGCAAGCTGTCAGTGGCACATCTGCTCGCAATTTTTCCATTTATTAAATTTGAAACCAAATTTTGACAGTGATAAAACAGAAGGAGCAGTTGTGTGTTTGTATTAAAACATCATTTRGATAAGCAATAACCGGTGATTGGTGTAAAAGAACATCTGTGATATTATCACGCTATTTTTATCTGAAGCATGTYGCATTGAGAAAGGCAAAGAAAAAAGAAAAAAAGAAATGAAATTATCACATATGATTGTTCAAATTTAACTTTGTTAAAGACACACTCCTCCTCCAGTGCAATTCTCATAGAGTTAACAGCTGTCTTTTCTATGGAATCAAATAAACATTCTGGTGTTTTGATTTAACTATGAATCATGCTTCTAAAACACTTTTGGTGATTAATTTTTAATCCCAAATTGATAAATTCCTGCTCACACAATACTGTTAACACTAAGATCCATGTCTTTGTGAGCTATAATCTGAATCTCTCTTGTTAGTACTAATGGGGTTTATTTTGTCTGTGAGAAAAATAATTAACTATAGCAGAAAACAATGTTGAGATGAAAAGGACAATAGGAAAGATAGGGTATTTTAAACCTAAAGCATGTTAGTCTTTTGTTAGGTAATAACAAAGCACTTTGGTTATTAGAATCCATTGTAAAAATTCTAAACCAAGGAAATTTAGTCTAACCACAGAAAAAAACATTTCCACTTTTATATAAAAGCAAACATTTTCTTTGTGTATATAAAGCAGAGGGGGAGGGGGTTTAAAAGCATTTAAGGAACTTTCAGCTCATCATAGTTTATATCAGGCAAGAAAGTGATAAAAGATGTTGATTTTATTAATAATTTAGGAGAAATATTTAGAGCCCACTCAGCAGGTGGTAAATTGAAGGTCCACAGTAATAAACAACTCAACAAAAATACCAGACGTTAGGACTGTTGTTCAGAAAACTGTTCACAGCTCTACCCAATCATTAAACCTTTTTGCAGGAATATATGTGCATTTATACACATATCTCTTCCTCTTGGAAAGAACATCCATTTGCTTGGCATCTCCCTGCTCCCTTATTCCCATTACTGAAGGGTTCTCCCAACCATCCGCAATGGTCCCTGAGGACCTGTGGAAAGYTGGCTCATGTGTGATCTCAAATGTTTCATGCTTGACCCTGGCAGTTCACTGTTTAGATGTTACTTCAGATGTTTCTTTGAAAAAAAAAATCAATAGTTTTTTATTAAACTGAGAAACTCTCTATTTATCACCCCTAATTGAGGTTAATAGGGAAGGAATATTTGCTCTACAGTTTTGATCTTAGTCTATCAGTTAAAAATAAAACCTTTTAAAACAAAAAAGTGAACTGATAGCAATATTCCTCAGCRCTCAAAGTCTCTATGGTCATTTAAAGAAAAATAAAGACCTAATTTTCCTTTTCAGCATAGTTAATCTCTATGCAGCATTGTCAGCGTATGAGAAGCTCTAGAGGACGTTGCAAACTTATTTGTCTAATGCTTTGGACTGGAGCTTTTTCCCTGCTTTCTCTGGGGATTTTTGAGCTGTTAAGACACTGTTGCAGGACTCAGATCTAGTGTCAGCATCTACTTAGTCACGTACTTMCCATGAAAAATTGTTCAAACTGTTTTATTTTAAGTTTCTGGGAAAATTTCCTCAATTGACAGCAATGCATGAAGATACTGTCTCCAATATGATAAAATTTTGAAAAGATCAGGCAGTAAAGTGATGTCAGACTGTTACCTAAATTGAAGGTGAAGCCATTAATTTAAGGCCTAATCCACTAATGCTTGCATTGATCAAATTCCTACTACTGCTTGCATTAAAGAACTCCTTGATTTTGCGCATAGGTGATTATTATTAAAAGGCCACCTTTAAAAAAAACCCTCTTTGTACATGTTAGATCAATAATCTGTCCAAGAATCAAGGAGCTGTGAAAATGAGTTATAGAGGGAACTGTGAAGATAAATWATAGAGAGTAATTAAATAAAAAAGCATCATTTATGATTGACTAGGAGAAGACATATTTGTGAATATCTAGTCAACATTTGTATTTTTTCATTCTTAAAAGCTATTGAAAAAAGCTATTGAAAAAATCTATATTAGGCCTTTCTGTTACTGAGATTTTAGTACCTTCCTTAATTAAGCCTAGTCTCAAAAGAAGGGTCTGTTTCTGATTCTAGATGTGGGACTTTGCATAGAGACCAAAAAAAGCATACGTGGAGATGTGGGAAAAATACTGTTACATCGTGTACTCCTGGTGCAAAAGAAGTAGAAAAAGATGCGCTAAGAACTTGTGAAGCAATCCTAGCAGGGAGCAGAGGCAAAAGAAGGAGAACCAGATCAAGGGCATGAACCTAAACCCACCACTCAGCAGCTCCTAGTCCTGACATGATAATACGGCTGCTTTAGTAATCTCACTTGACAATTATCCAGATTATTAATTTGAGACAAAACAGAACAAACTCGCAATTTAAAATATCAATTTATCACATTGATTAGACTTACCAGTCTTCTACCCCAACTGTCTTTCAGAAAATCCTTTGGAACTTAAAGTAACATTTCCACAATTGTAAATTGGTACAGTCATAATTGTATTATATTGACACTAAATGRCCTAGAACACAGGCTATGGTGCATGTCTCAGTTTACTTTCTTGAAAAAAGGGAATTGGAAATATAAGAGAACATGGTATATGTTTTTCATCCATTTATGAGAAGTCGAAAGTGATGAAATCACACAATCATATGTTCAATAGGCACAACATCATATTTATTTAGCGCACCCCATTTATGGCAGATTTTTAAAAGCTGTAATCCAAATGAGTGCCATCCTATTAGAGAATGAGATATTGTTCAGATTTCCTGCTACCAATTTCTGTATTAGGGAATAAAATGATGTACTAAAGACGAGTAATGTGGATAATGTGAGTGGACAATGTGAGTGGACATGCCTAGTTCTTCTTATTATTATTATAGTATGAATGAATTTATAATAGARCAAAGGATAATGGAATAATGTGTGTTTTGTATGTAGCACATATGTACAGATAATATGTTCATAAAAGTGTGTTTAGTTAATTAGAGGATTTTATTAATCTCGCAATTATTATGATAGTAAAAACTAAAAAGAGGTTTCTTTAACTCCTCTGTTGTTTAATAGAAATGACAAGAAGATTAGACATTGGGAGATGAATGAAGCAGGACTGAGAACAGTTCCCTTGGAAAAGAAAACTCAATAAACACATACAGCTGTAAATCTAACCACTTTTCTTGGCCAAATAGCATTGAAAAACCGTTACAGATTATAAAACACTGTAAAGTGACCTTTTTAGGACTGAACAAGAAATCTGTACTTTTCTCTTAAAGAAAGATGGTTGCTCACAAATCAGTTTTTCCTTTGCATTTTCCATCTCAGTTTGTAGAAACAACATGCTTGTAACTGTACYTACTTCTACCACTGAACTTTAATTTTATCATAAATCACAGAATATTTTACCCAGAGTCTGATAAAACCACTGAGCGTCTGGCTGCAGTAGTGTAAGGTCCAATATTTACCAATGTGTTTGGGATTACTCGGAGCAAGCAAAGCTGAGTAGATAGGCACTGTATGCTTATATCAGGGGTGCATTATTTCCAGAAGATAAGGTCTGCTATGCAGGCTCCTAATACAGTCTTCCATCAATGCCCAGCCTGCTAAAACAGTGAATGGAAGTGACTGATCTACAATTTGCATTCTCTTTTCAGTCCATCAACAGAACATTATTAAAACCATTGAGCCCAGGCCCATTAGAACAGCGCTCACGTATGAAACAATGCACAGGTCTGCTTGTTCCCATTTTTATGCACTGCTATAGGACTATAAATATTCATCGTAATGTTACTGAAAATTATTGAAGTGAGAAAAAAGAGAAACAGGGAAGCCATTTGCTTCAATTCATAAACAGCATCTGTTGGGAAGTTATTCATAGATTGCTTCAGGGCCTGCTGAGCAGGAAGCCCATGGAAAAGGATGCCATTGCAAGCAAATTGGCCAAAACTGCAATGGAGATGCTATTAAACACGAGTCACTGACAGCCAGGGAAAATGCTCAGGCGCTGGGTTGTTTTATTTCTTCTTTTATCACTGGGACACAGAAGTAGCCTCCAGCCAAAGTCTCACGCAGTTCAAATTAGTAGAGCAACCTTCTAAGTGTATAAAGGCCTAACTGGTGGCAAGAGAAGGTTGCATGAAGTGATATTATAGTGAATGCAGTTGTTTGTTTGTCCCTACCTGAGGCATACGCAAAATCCCTTTGCAAAACAGGGCAGCAACAACCTTTTCATCTATAGTATATATTTGGTCAAAAGAGCACTAAGTGTCTTCTTACAAGAGGATCAAGATGCAGCCTACAAGGTGAGTGTGAAGTAGTTAATAACCAAAAAGCATATTTTAGCTACTCATTAAACCTTAAAATACATTATGGTTGAAAAGTGACATGATGCCAAAGCAAATTGGACTGAGTAACATGATGTGGAAACCCACATATGAGAGTAGGTACAAACATTTTCAAATATAGAGTTTTATTGAGAATAAAATAGTGAGCTGTCAAATTTTGTTTGCTGATTTGCAGAGCAGAGCTCCTGGTGAAGCAAAGCAGTTCAGCCCTGTAAATTCAATGCAAATGGTGCTGACTTTTCAGCTAACGATCTGGCCCAAATTTTTTACTGCCTGTGGGATTTTTCACATCAGGGGGAATTTGAAAAATGCACTTGCAATCAATATGTGGACAAATAATTTTCCCAGCCTCATTCCTCCTCTTGTTGCAAATTATTTATACTTTTAATTAACTGCAGCAATTCACTGACTGTAAGTAACTAAAACTGCAGTGCCCTTAGTAAGCTGCTGGAGGTTTATTTGTGCAACGTGTCCAAGGTACCTCCTTGCATTAAAGCCAGGACCCTGCACCAGTCCAAAGTTCATGAGTTGGTGGGTTTTCTTACATATTTACTCAATTTTTCATCATTTCTCATTCATTATGTACCATTTTGGGATTTTGTGGTCTGTTAGGAAAAGGCTGAGAGCCTGCAGCCAAGGTGAGTGAAGACCTTTTGTGTACAAGCGCTATTCTGTTTACATGCACTTTTTTGAGGGCTACTTATTACTAACAAATCCATTTCCATCAATTAGGACTGCTTTAAGAAAATGTATTTGCCAAGTGCCCTGGATTGTGCTAACTAGGACATTAATTACTTCTATTTATTAGACTGCTTCTTAGGAAAGCTAAGTGAGATTCATAAATCAAATTATTTACGGTTTGCATACTCTCCAGGAACAGCAAAAATTTTGGTGAATGTGATATATTTAAAGAGGTAACAAATCCTTAAGCACAGAGAAATGTCCACTCAGCATTGAAATGGAAAACATTTTAAGAAGTTTAGCAATTCTTCACCCAAATTTTCCTTTCTCTTAAGTTTTGGCATTATATGTCTCTTTAGATTTAATTTGCATGAAGTGGTTTTGCAACTGAGATTTTACCAATAGTTGAGATTTACCAATAGTTGAGATTTACCAACTGAGATTTACCAAATGTTACCGAGAAAATACTTATTGGCAATAAGCTATTTACCTGAACAGATACAGGATACGTAAATATGCACAATTTCAGCTCTAGTCCATTCAAGATGAAGAAAAATACCACATGATTAAGTATACATAATTAAACTACACACCCTGAATGTTTCTGTGCAGTCAATGGGCACACTATTCAAGTACAAGGTACTATTAAGTATTAGTACGGCTAAATGAAAAAATCAATGTTTTACAAGCAAAAACAGATCTTAGCTTCATAGGGTAATAATTCACTGCATATAACGTGCTCCTACTTTCATGTCTCAGCGCCCAAGTTGAGGAATCCTGTTATTTCCTTATACACTCCAATTGTGAGCCTCTGAGGAGCTGGCCCAGTAGTTCCCACAGGAAGCCAAAATGGATTAGAAATCCCATCAAAATCAGGGGCACCCTGTACGGAGGCTAGTTTGGGATACACATGCACCCAGTCAAAACTAGCTTGAAAATAGTTCTTCCATGGTAAGTAAATCCCATTCCTGTCCTCCCTCTGTCTAGACCACTGAAAAAATTAAGGGATCAACTTCTTGTAGGCACCACGTTCTTCAGGGAACTGCATTTTTGCATACCTGGCTTCTTACACTTCCAGTGCAAATGGCAGGGAGTATTTGAGGAAAACAATCATACATATAACTTCCCTGCTCCCTTAAATGAAGCTTCACGGAGAGCTCAACATGAATTGGCAGAGATATGGAAAATTTCCAGGCATTTTGACCATGATCAAGACATAACATACTTGTTTAAGGAAAAATAAAAGTAATTTTTCAGAAATGCTGCTGCATAAATTAGAGCAGTTAGAAGCAGCCCTAATTTGTGCTCACACCATTTGTGGAGATTTTCATTCCTTTATTTATYCCTTTATGAAATAAATGGAGATGCCATAGCAACCCCTGTCCCACACAGCCATTCGTGTATTGATTCTGCATTATTCAATCTGTGTAGATTTTATTGGGGCCATTGTCTCAAATTATGCTGCAGACTCTCCAAAGATGAGCCCAGATCAAAACCATTCATCCTAATCTTCCTGCATTTAGGGCCTAGAAAGACATAGGGACAGAGATGTAACCACACTCAGGAGCTGGCCTGGGTCCAATAAAACTTTACTTGTGCAGACTTGCTCCAGATCCTTTCGTCTCGACTCCCATTTTGCACTATCTCCACGCAAAATATCTATATATGCAAGCTATCACCAACCAGCCCAAAGCCAGTCATTCATCTGAATGCACCATATTTATAGTGAGGGGAAAAACAAAAATAATATGTGAGTCAAATTTTGCCCACATAGATAACTGCTTCCCACACAGGTAAAGATGAAAGGAAAGAGAGTGCAAGAAAAAAAGAGAACAGCTTTACTGTAAAAGTTGTCCTCCCAGCCAACTTGCTTGACAGGCTTCATCCTAACACTTCTCACCAAACAAGTCTTTTACATTGCTAGTAAAAGCAATGGAGACATTGCCTGTGCCTTTTTGGTTTTATGAATATTCTCTGAATACTGACAGATCTGAATCCTCTCATCCCAGACCCCAATTCTGCATCGAGAAGTGCCTCAGCACTCAGCTGTGTCCATAGTTTCACTGAGCACTTTAAAAACCTAAAGGTTTTTGTACTTCRTATTCATTATCCTTCCAGGACGGAGATGAAAAAGCACAAAACTCAGGCAGCGATCAATTATGGGGAAAAATAAAACCACCTAAATTCAGCTAATTGAATTAGTTTCCTCTTTCCAGGGCAAATCTCTTTCTCATGTGTGGTATCACCTGAGGACAACTATGGAACCAAAAGTCTTCCCACCAAATATTATTTGCCAGATTTGAGACTCTTTATGAAAGCAATGTGAATAATCTAATTATATTTCCAGTCCAAACAATTATGTAAACATAGGAGCAAATGTGAAAGCTTTTTGTGTGTCTTTGAAATGATACTATTCACTCACCAAAAACTAATCGATATCTCTGGAATAGTTCTGGGAGTGAACACATAATCATGAGATACAGTAACAGAGTGTGCTAGTGAGGGCAAAAAAKAAATAAATAAATAAAATAAATGACATGGCTTCAGCATGTAACCCAGGAAACAAAAATATCTCATCCAGATGGCATTTTTCAAAGTGATGTATGTCAATATTGCATTCCCTTGTAGGTTAACTGAATCTATCAAAAATGGATACAGATTCAGACCTGGTTGAACAGTCTCTTTTTTACAGCTTACTTCTGAAAGTTCAATTTACAGTCTAGGACGCCAGCAGTTAAACAGAGCCACATATCTCTAACCCGCTACTCTCTGCCCACATTTGATTTTTATAAATTTGTGCCATAGCATAATCAGATCTTCCAGCACTGAAAACATTCAGTTCCTTTTGTTAACATTTTCAAATTTCAAAAGCCAGCAGTGGGAGGTTAAATCAAAAATTGCTCTCCCTTATTCTTTCCATTCAGTGAAGCAAAAAAATAATAATAAAAAGAAGCTTTTTGTTACGCAGAGAAAGCGAGCTCTTTAGGCACTGTGAGCAGCACCAGTACAAGGGATTCCTAAACAAAGGGATCACAATTGCTGAACTTGATAGGTGAGAAATAGGAAGATTCCAGACAAAAAGAATTCATCTGTTTTTACACTTATCCTTGCAAAGATAATATCAAACGGAACATCATGGACTTTCTATTACTACTATTTTACATAAATAAGAAATTGAGTGTCCTGTGGTTTTATATTGCTGTGATTATACATAATTAAATAAAGCTGGACATACAGAACAAGTTCATGATTCTATGGAAGATGCCAAAAGAGGGTTTCCCAAGACATCAGGATGGTACTGCTTTCTTATGAGACCTGCATGTGAAAATCACAGAATCACAGAAAGAAAGGGTCTATCCACGTGATATAAAAGGRCAAGTACATTGTACATTTGCAGTGTCTATACTATACAATCCTATAAGCTCTGGTGATCTAAGTGAGGAAAGAGTTTTTTGAATATTAAATAATAGCCACAATATAATGCACTTGAGAGAACATTGGATCTGTTTCAACATATTTCTCYTTTCACTTGGCTGTGGCTCAGGGATCATTCACTGCTGTCCCTTTGCCCTCCAAAGATACTACACACAATCTGTAGCTCTAGTGAGCTTGTAGTATGGTAAGGTAACTAAAATACATTAGAGGAAAGAGACTGTAAAGGACAGAGTGGCACTAGAGTGTCYCACGCCCTAAGAGCTACTGCTAACATAAGTAACACACTACCTATTGCCACTTTCCTTTTCCTCTTTTCTTTTCTMTTTTTCTTTTTCTTTTCCAGAGCTTTTAAACTTTTAATTCAAAGTGTGCATCTTTCTAGAATGTAGAGAAATAACCAATTAAAGCACYGCCTGGTGTAGTGTAACTGATGTTTAATCAACATTTACCCACTGTACTGGATCTCAGTATCAACAGGAAGRTAAGGACTTTTAGTGTTTTCAAGTCATGCATATCAATCAGCCAGATGCTTATAAAAAAAGAGGCAGAACTRACTTGCTTCCAAAGTTCACAGTTTTGTGTCCAGCATAAAACATGGGTCTTCTGCTTTTGTGCATTTCTCTGGAAGATTTAATGTTAAGAATGACAGATGATGAGTCCCCTAATGCAAATCCTTACTCAAAATGACAGCAACTAAGTGTTATATAGCAGAGTTCAGACTATAATTAGGAGATGGAGAAAAGGACTCTTGGGTTATATGCTTACACTGTGTCCCCCTGTCTAATTTTATGAATATACCTGGTTATTGCCAAAAGTAGGATAGATCTCAGTCAAGTAAAACATTGTCTGAAAAGCTGTGCTCAAATAAAAAGACAAAAACTGGTCAATCAACATTATTTCYATTCTTTTTTTCTATTCTTTCTATTCTTCTTTCTATTCTAAAAATAATAATTKTTATTACTTTAAATAAATGAATCTACAGAAACTATAGCTCTTAACTTTCTCTGATATCAGTGAAATTCTTTACTAGAGGAAGATCAGTATGTTTTGATGCAATTTGAAGTATGAACAACTAGAGTATGGGCTCAGCTGCGACAGCAGTAATTTCCTTCAGTTTTGATACAGCAATGAATTGTAAAAATTATTTTGTCAATCAATAGGAGAAAAAAAAAAGAATTCATCCATCAATGGAAATGATGCTCTGTGGATCACGCAAGTGCTTTACAATGTCACCCACAGATGCATTTAAAAAACATATAGATTAAGTGTGATGTGTGTTCTTAATAGATTAGCTATAAATTTTAATAGACTAGCTTTGTTAAATTAATCTCGAGATTTTGACTTGGAATACTTTAGTCATTCCCATCATATATATACCGTCCCATGTGTGTAGAGCAAAAAATATACTTAACCTCTATATCCTTTTTCTAATAATGTAGAATGCTCCTGTTACTTCTGTGTGATTTCCTTTAATTAAGACATTTGAAATGTAATAAAGGATTCTCTGCCTTCAAGCTACCCTTTTACAGTGCAGCTTTTTGCTATAAGGAGGATGCATTGCAATGGTTACTGTGTCAATGATGCTGTTTCATCATGCCACTTTATCTACTACAGAGATGGATGATCACTGGGATTTCTTTTCTGTTCTTCCATAAAGTACAATTGCAGGATATGAATGGGAGCAAGGTGTACAAAACAGTCCAAGGAAAATTATTTCCACCACAGATTCATAATTTTTGTTCTGAATAATTAGAGAGATTAAAAAAAAAAAAGAGAGGTAGAAATGGAAAATCCTTTTCTTTCCATTTTCAAAATGCGTTTTTTTTTTTTTTTTTTTGGTCTGGTCCCTTTTTATATATAATATTTGGCAATAGGGACTAGTCTCCAGCCAACTGGTATGCAGTTAAATTCTCTTCTTTGTACTTATGCAATACATAAATTTAACAAACATATTGATTATTTGAGGCCATATTTGGCTGCCAGTTATTAGTTCTCTTAGCTGATGGTCACGAGCAATTAGAAAGACTATTGTTTTTTAAACATATTAATGATATTTCAAGGCAGCAGCTGTTCTATGTATCTACATAAATGTTTCAGGGAACCTAAGTACACTCTTAAAACCAAATAGATTGACTTCAGTTGAACTCAAACATATGCTTAGGGCTATGCATACACGTAAATGTTCTGCTGAACAGCATTTTCCCCCAAGGAAACAGCCCTATTAACTTCGATAAGACTATTTATACGATTATATACTTCCTGTCTTAAAGTATAAATTTACAATTCATTAATCGCAAGCCCAAACCTATGAAATACTATTATAAAGAACCTATTTAATAAAGTTCACCTTTACTCAGTTCTAAGCCTGATAATATAGCTGAAAGGAATTTCAAATATATAAGATCACAATATGTAAAGGGCACTGATTAGGGAACTTTAGAATCCATATAAAGAAAAATCATATTTTATCCCCTTTTATTTGCCCATGTATTTAAAGGAATTCTTGATGTCATTTCAAATATGGTTTTGCACCCAAGCAAAGATATTTCGGAGCAAGACATCCCTGTTTGCTGCTGCTTACAGTGGAAGAAGACGTTCTACAGATGTGGAAGCACTTCTCAGGGTTTTTATAAAGCACGAGGCAAGTTGTGTATGAAACCTCTTAAAAATCAATTGTATGAACATTAAACAGATTAAATAACACTTTTTGCTTAAGCAAAGGCTTAGTGAGACTAAAAGAAATAAGGACAACAGTTAAAAACACTGGCAGATTTTCATATGTCTTTTTCCTACCAAAAGCAATTGCCACTCACCCTCTCAAGTTTTAGTAAGTTAAAAGGTAGAATGGGGCAAAGAGAGGAAGTTGTTAGATCAAAATATTATATAAACTAGCTAAGCATGTAAAAGCTGTTTTTTAAGAGAAGCCAGGACAAGGAACAAAAGCACARTAACTTACAAGCCTGCTTCTAAAAACAGACCTTGTAACATGTTTTCATTTGCACTTTAGTCAATATGCCTTATTTTTCATGGAAAATGAAGAAAAGAAAAGAATCATTCGTTAGTGCATTTATCAGCAGTACTTGCAATCTATGGAACTGGCAAGGGGAAAGAGAGAAATAAATTTAAGTATTGGTGGAATAGGAAGGGTAGAAATATGGGAGTGGGCTATTGCACTTTGCTAGAAGCAGASAGCTGTTCATATTGTATTTTGGTTTTGTAGATTGAAATAATTGGCAAGGTGCTCAGAGCAGGTGGATGGTTATTTCTAGTCTAGTCTATTCCAGTCTAGATCATAACTAATAAATAAAGCAGAAAATGCACTCACCCTCTGGGTGCTTATATTGGCTTTGCTTTTATTACTTATGCACTACCTTCATCCTCAACTATCTGCTTGGTTTTGGTATGTAATGAATTGCTATTTTCATTTACAGCTGTAAGCATGGCAGAAATCATTATGTTACGCCTTATAGGAAGAAACCTTTTTTAATTTCACCCTGCTTCAATGACTGTGTTCAGGTTACTGTGCAGCATAATCATTTCTTATTACAGCTGTATATTGTGCTTCAGAGATGGCAAAGCAGAAGTGCTCTTAAATGGAAATCAAGCTCTTCCCCAACCATTTCCAGTCTCTGGGGTAAGCCCAGCTCTTGTCTAATCTCCTTTCTTAAGACCTGCCACTGGCTCTGTTGAACAGCTCTATCATTAGACTTCAGAGAAAGGTGTGGAAGAGCATTTGGATAACTCTGACTATGCCTTGAGAGGAGGACTGAAAAATGTCCCAGCCTCAATCCCAGYCTGCTGACAAAGTGGGCAGTGGCTGGAGGAGTGGCTGTGTCATTTATCAATAAATGATACACGGGCTCTGAAATGATGTATYGCAAAGTCAGAGCGAAGGGAGGAAAAAGCAATCAGGAAATGGATTTGCCCTGGTTGCTAGTTGTATTCCAGCTCATCATAAAAAAAGAGGAGAAATCCTCATTTACTATATAGCAGAAAAAAGCATCAGCCCTGATGTGATTGACAGAAAGAGCCTGCTAATGCTTTCTACTAGGTAACTCATCGGAATTGCTCTAGCTGAGTTTTAAAGCTGATACTATTAGCTCCATCAAACAGACTGACAAACTAAGGTCCAGAGATGGAGCTTTTCTACAGACATTACTGTGTCTGTTTCCCGAATAACCAATTTTGTGTCAAAGGTGATTCTACTGTGTCTATGATGAAAATTGTAGGCTTGAGAGTAGATTTGGGTAAACTGATCTATAGGATCTTTGTGCCTGTCTCCTTGCCAGGTCTGGCCCTCTTCCAAAGAGCTCTATGCAACAGCAAATCCTCAAAAATATTTCATCAGAAGGCAAAACAAACAAACAAACAAAAAGCCCTCTTTTTTTTTTCTGTAGATTCATCTTGCACAAAACATATCTGYCTCCCCAAAGGCAGAGGTAGAGGGTCTGGAGAGGCTAACATTTCCACTTGATGGTGAAATGGATCATGATGCTCTTGTCTAGTCTACATGCACGGAATTTTCTGTTTAAATGGCCATATAAATCTAGTGACAAAATAAGGCATTTTGTCGGTGAATGAATAACCACCAGAGTAGTGCACCATGTCACCATCCTTTGCCAGCCATTACACCTTAAAAGTATTTTTCGAAGAAACTGGTAAAGATAGGTAGGTGGAGACATTCTAAAGAAAATAAAGGAAGCTGATATCAAGTTCCATTCCTTTGTTTCTAAATTCACAAACTAATGTTCCAATGCTATTTTTTTTAAAAAAAATAAAGATTTTCCATTAAAAAAAGAAAAAAAAAGAAAAAAGAAAGAAACAAAAAAAACAAGAAAAATAACCACCAAACTGAAACGGTAGTCTGCAGTTGCTTTGGATTCCTAGTAYAGAACATTGCTTTTCACTCTCCAAGAGCCTCTGAGAGTATCACACTCAACCAAAACAGCACAAGATTGCATAGTCTACTTACATGATGCAAAATTCTGTAGTATATGATTATCCAGAGGAGCAAGTTCTCTCATCATTGAAAATGCCTAAAAAGAAAAAAAAGAAACCCTTTAGGCTTCATTTGATACTTCATACCTTAACAGACTACATGAGATAGAGCAACCTTCCCCCTTCACAGAAGGTCATGATCTCTCCTCTGGAAAGAGAAAAAAAAAGTCAGAAAATCACTTTTATTTATAAATAAAACATTACTTGAAGGTCACTGCTCTGCTTTAACCAAGTCAGAATTCCTGGTAACCTAGCAGAAAGGATTTTTTTTTTCTTTTTAAAAACAAGGAGTAGTGACCTGCCCTTCCAGGTCATAAGTTTAAGCTATTCTTCAGAGATTTACTATGAAAAGATGGCAGAAAGAAGTGGCAAGAGTTGAACTTTGAATGCATGTTTATGGAAGTTTTAGAGAGTCAGGAGGTTTTTAATCCACACAGCTTCAGGGATCTAACTTGAATGAGACCAAAGCTGCTAACTTTTTCTCTGTTGTTGGACAGGAAAGTTGGGCTTCCAATTTCTGGGACTCTGAGTTTTATCTTTGAGATGCCCCAGKCTGCCTCAAGGGGACCGTGTGAATGACCCTTTGCTACTTAGTGCAGAAATAGCATTTTGGAATAGGGCTTGAAGAAGTGTTTAGTGCAGATTGCACAGAGGTCACAGCAAGCATCTGAGATGCTGATTCTCAGCAGCAAAGACAGTGCCACAGTTTTGAGGCTAACACATAAGTGCTTCTAGAAGCCAGGGTTTTACTTGCTCTCGCCCCAGTGGTTTCAATACMGGCTCTGAAGTCTGCTATATAGCAGATTTTTAAGCGTCACAGGCTCAGGATAAATGCAACAAGTTAAAAGAGCCTTCCCTGATGGAATCAAAAAGGACAGMTACAACCTGGTTGTTAGAAGCAGAGCAGGGAAGCTGTTCCAGCCAGAGACGGTGTGTATCACAGGACTGAAGAACTGCAGTCAAAGCAGCAGGTTTTCCAAAGCCAGCACAGCCTCTCTTACAGAAGCCACATCAAAACCCTCCTGTCATGGAAAGCCACAAGACACTCTCCATGTCTTTGGGGATCCACGGGAGGCAGAAGAAGGAGGGAACTTCATAAGCAGGAGGAAAGTGCTGGCACTGCAAAGTGTGGCTTTTGGAGCAGCCCTGAAACACCTGTTCCCAACCAGGTGTCATTGCCCTATCACCAGTGAGACCGGCCAGATCAGCAGCGCTGGCAGCCTTGGCTACAGCCAGAACATGGACATGGCCAGAGGACATGGGGCCAGCGGAGTTACCACTGCGAGCGCGGATGGAGATAACCATGTGAACCTTTGCAGTGAGTGACCAAGAGTGACCAAGCAATGCCCTTTTAAAGTTTAAATTGAATTTATAAGGAGGTGAGGAAAGTTGGGTTTTGAAGACAACAGCCTGTTTTCAAATATCTGCCATTTGGGAGATCTGCTAGTCAAAAAAAAAAAAAAAAAAAAAAAAAAAAAAAAAAAAAAAGCTTCTTTTCCCCATTAAAAATGCCATAAAGTGTTATCTTTTCTCCGTGGTTTGCCTAATTACTTAATGTGATTGATGTAGCAGACTGAAAAAAGGGTAAAGCCATGGACAGCTGACTATTATCTTTGTTAGCATGTTTTGATTTCCTGTAAATAGTTGTTTTAGATTTTATTCAGGCTCTTGCACTACAGAACGTATTTTTCAACAGCAAATACAGAGTTTTTACTAGCAAAAGACTTGTCAGAAGAAATTTCACTCTTCTAAAATAGGTAGAGGAACCAACCTAGCCAGTTTCTATTTCAAGAAACTGTGTGAAAAGATAAGTGAAAATCTAACTACAAGATGAGCAGCACTGGAGAAGGCTATTTCTCCTGGTCCCTGCAGCTGAGAAGTCATCTCTTTGCAAATTTAAACTGTGCCTGTTGAACAGATCCTCAGTGGCTAAACTTTACTCAACTACMAGATTCACTTTGCAAAGCAGTAGCTGTTTCTCAGTAATACTGCTGCACCTCTCTTAGGGACAAGAGAGCACATAATGACAATATCACTATAGTGGTAATAGTCATTTTTCTCTCAAATTTTGACTATGTCATTAAAAATATGTGGAATGATTGTTATTCAAAAATAATTTTTTCATGCAGTTATGCTATAAGAGTTAGAAGTATGGTTGGGAAAACAGATATCCAAGTGGCTGGGCTTAATTATTGATTGAAAAAGATGCTCCTGACCCTGGAATATCAGCATTGTAGGAGATGGTGCAAAGTAAATGCCTGTTCTTTCCCTGCTCACTGTGGCATTGCTTTAATTTCACAACTCAGTAGTCCAGGCATCACCTGAATTCTTAAAAAGAATTGAATAATTGATCCATAATAATTAATGGATGCAGGGAGCAAGGAAACACTAGAAGGATACTAGTTAATACAACAGTCAACTAAGGGGAATGAGACTATGTACCTCATTAATTAATTGTTTTACTAACTTTTATCAGCTTAGGATCATTTTAATAGGAAAAGGTATATAGAGATAGAATGACTTATACATATGCCAGTGGGCTATCCTTCATAGAAAACAATCTAAGAAATTTGGTGAAAGCACRTGGAAATGTACACATTAATGTTCAAATTCACTTCATGGCCACAGTAGCTATGAAATATTCTCCATACTGATGGAATGGATCAAAGAGGTGACATTTTAATGTTCAACGAACCAGATCATCACAAAAATACCCACAGAGCATATAAAAATTAGATGATAAAGGCAAACTCCTCATAGAGGCTTCTACCGTGCTCTTATCTTTCGCCCTAGAGTTTGGCTTACACTACCAAGAGAACAGAGCTCTTGCTGCCCAACCTCAGAGTGTGCTGAACAGACGTGATGGGGTCAGCATTTGTAAAGCTGGCAATCAAGAGGCCCACAGTCGTCGTTCAGGGTAAGTTTGGGGCCCTGTAAGCAAGGGAACAGACTCACAAGTCAACCTCAAGGCAGAGAAATCCCATGACACATCCCATATCTGCTTGTTCAGATAAATGACAGTGTAAAACCTCCCACTTGTGATAATGACAAAATTGTTTTTCTATGTATTAAAATGCAAATCAAGCCTCGCATAGCACAACATTCCTAGCAACAAGACCCTTCCTTGCTTCCTGAACTTGTGAAGAACTCCTTGCCCCTAGCCAGCTCTATTTGTGGGGCTGTTTCTGCCAGAGTGGCCAAAAACCACCCTCAGRGCTTCCTATATTCAGGATTTTCCTTGTTGTCATGCTCAGGCCAGCATTATGCACCCACATGCACTCCATGAATGTGTGCACCGTGTACATCATGAGTGCGAGCATGTACTCTGCAATTAGCTCAGATTTAAAAGAGCGAGGTTACCATAACACCCAGCTTTCAGATATGAACAGATGGCATTTATAAATGCACAGAAGCTAGAAGGTAATCCTCTAAAATGAGTTTATTTCTGTAAGACTTTCAAATATAAAAATGATAGGGTATTAATCCACTGGGCTGTTGAATAGTGTGAACATTCTCTTTTTTTCCAAGTACCTTGAGCTCTTAATGTGACTTTTAGCAAATTACAACATGCATTTGATAATTAGGTTATATTTAGTCTACATTACTTGCTTTTTAACACCAGCTACGGACCTGATGGCCATGTTTCAGCCTCCAGTTGATCTCATCTCCTATTTCAAGCAGAGGCATCTCCCAGAGAGCTGAACGGGAGACTTCATACCCTGGAAGTCASCAAACTCCTCCTGCAAAACTGCTATAGACTTTGGAGATCAGCCGAAAGTGTATAATAGCGAGAAGCGACTGAACTAAATGGCCTGCACTATAGAGGAGAGCAGACTAAAACCAACAAAGATCTCATYCAGCCTTAAGCACCATGGCTCTCTGAAAGTCTCAAGCTGTCAGCATTTTGAAGAACTGGGTTCTGAAATAAAGATTCAATTTCCTCTATACAGCAGATGGAACTAAGTAACAGAATGCAGATAAATATAGAGGAGTGAAAAAATACAAACATCCATTTGAAGCAAATAAATCATTGTGCTCACAAAGCATCCAAGGACAGGTTCTGGAAGGTGCTCACCCACCAGAAGGTGCTGACTGGTAGTTGGAAGCTCCTCTTGACTTCATACCATATCCCTCAGAGCAAMGCATGATAGCTGCTAAGCACATGCCAAGATCTTCTACAAGAGCTATGTGCTTCAATATTTCTAAGAAACCTGTCCTGTAGTCATGAGTTTTAGGATAACATTTAAGAAAGTAAGAACTTTTTTTACAAAAGAAAGCAAGAAAAGTAAGAGCAGGTGGCCTTTCTGTTCATTGATCTATGGATAAAGTTGGATCATATGTACATTTAACAAGTGCAAACTACTCTGAGGTGAGCTGGTGAACATGTCAGCTAGAACACATTAGCACCAAAGTTAGAGAACTTGCATTTTTTATTGATGGGGTTCTTGATTAATCTCATGATGATTCAGTGAAGAATAATACCAAGCCAAAAGCCTAAGGTATGTCACGTATGTTCCTAGTCTAAAAGCCTACACAAAATTTAATCTCCTGAAAACTGGTGTACTACAATTATTTTTTTTCTACTGCTTCATGCTTTTCGTTGATGCTAAAATTCAACAGGAAATAGAAACAAAATGTAACCTACCTCCAAAAGCGAGTTAAAGCCTTATCAAAAAAATAAGGAAATAAKGAAGCCATATTTAAAAGAATGTGCCAGCAGTTGTCCATTCAACTGAAGCATAAAGATGCAGAGTAATTAACACAAACACAAGTATCATCTGCTTTATGGAGATGGATTCCTGTCAGGTGTGTGTACACTGTTCAGCACAGATAGCCAGATGCTCTAGTCATTCTTTAAAAGCACCTAGAACATTTATAATGATTAATCACATTTCTAAAACAGTAATGTATGCTACCATCTGTTTAATTAAATCTCATACTTCTAGACATATGCCAGTCAGCTCACCAGGGTCAAACATCAATTCCCCCCTTTATACATCAGGGAGCAATAGCACTGTACTTATTTAATTCTTCTGATTTTAGGTATTAACCATAAACAGAGAGCTGTCTCACAGTGTGACAACACCATTGTTTGAAATMCTGTGGTCTGACTCAAATCTTGCCTTCTTCATGATGACTTCATATTTTGCAAGCATCCATTGCTCTACTTAAGCCTAGTTGGAGATATACTCTAAACTGAACCAAAGGAACAGAAACTCTACAAGTTATGCAACAGTGAAGCTCCCGGTTAAAACATACAAAAAAGAAAACATATCTCCTTCCATTTTGTAAAGATATTTTAAAACCAGATATGTCAGTAATACGTTTAATTGACACTACAGAAGTACACTGATGTGCTAACTACAGGAGATCAGATCTTTGTATCCAGCAACGTCCAGAAGCATTTCAGCAAGCAGGGTCGGTGCAATCTGAGCAAACACTGACCTTCTTCTCACTGGCTGCCATCACTACATACTCCCTACAGATACTGCTTATAATTTCTGCTACATGAATCTGGAGGAAGATTCCTTMTGCATATGGAAAGCAGATATTATGTAAGTGTCCTCAGTGTGACTTTTAGAAATACTTTTAAGTGAGATTTTCCACCCTATCTATGAAAGTGAACTGTTCCTCAGTGAGACCTTCACACCCTCTCCCAATGCCTGAAATTACTTTTGAACATGCAGTAGGTCCAGGCTGGCTGGGGAATGTACTTTAAGTCCAAACTCTATAGTTTGAAACTGTACTGGGGGCAGAATAGGAAAGATCTCACTAAGGCTCTGAAGCCAGAGGTCTTGGAAATCATCCTGAAATGCACASTACATAAAGACCTGCAGTCACGTTCATTGATGCAAGCTCTACCACTACCAGTGGTAAAACAAAAGTCATTTGAGGCATACTTTAAAGGAAACCAAACAGATTCATCATAATGTGAAATTTTGGAATATTACTGGGCTTYAGTTTCCCTGACATATCTGAGCTGGCATCTTTTTCTATTTCTTCTTGAACAGATGGTGACATTACAGTCACCACAAACATTGAAGTAAAATGCAAGGAAAAAATAAATACTCTTTTACACAGAAAAATTACAGTTTTTATGTGATGAAAAACAGTTAATACAGTCCAACATTGTATTTTGAAGCTTGTTCTTGTTCATATTTTAAAAAATCATAAATTCCAGCCAAAGTGTACAGTTTGGAAACCTAATAATCTAAATTTTAATGAGTTATTGGAATCAAGTAAAGGTAAAATCTCTAAAAAATATGCTAACCGAATTAAAYTTTCATCCTTTCTTCCCTAACATTTAGTGATTTTTTTGATTCCTCCTATAATGAGAGTTTAAAATAGCATCTTGTTTTAGTAGAGAATACTAAAGCCAGACCATTTCAGTGTCCTAAAATGTCCCTAGTAATGGGGATCCACAGATGTAGATCTAAAAGGAATGGATTACAAACCATGATCTGAAATAGACCTATTATGGATTATACATTTGGAGATAAGTCTTTAAAGATGTCCAAATTCCCACAGTGTCAGTACAAACTGTGGGACTCTGCCCCATACAGCAGGATGGGTTGCATTCTGCTTCATCAAGAGGTCTGTGCCATAGTTTTTCATTCCATCTTACTAATGGTAGATGTTGTCACCACAACTGGGATAACCAGAGAGCACATGAAGAAATGTCTCATCCAGAAGTTTGTTTGGTTTATTAGGTAACCAGAGATTGGTTCACTTAATCCTCTGGTTCTGAAAAGGAGGAGATTTAGGAGTCTTTCCGAGCTTACCAGTTGTCCCTGCTATTGGGATAAATGCCAAACGGTAACGTAAAGAGCTGGAAGCTTTAAGTGCATTTACCATTCAATTTTAAATGGCAGATGACCTCTGAAGCTCCTACAGATTGTTTGTTGGGCTTGCCCACGTGCAAACTGCTCAGGTTGCCCCATTCTGTGAGAAAACTTCATGTTGGCAGCTGCAGTTTAGCTGAACTGCTATGACCAGCTGCTTGCTYTTCTCAACAGAGAAAACCAGCTGGATTTATCTGGTCCAGCTGATATTACTGTCCTCATGTGTCCCTCAGCTGGGCCAAGAAACTTGGTTAGCTGTTAGAGTTGGAACACGTTTAGTCACAGGCCCATGGTCAGAGTTACAGGTATTGGGTTTAAATGCTCTGTGGTACAGATCCTGAAGGAAAGGATTCAACATAAAAAATTTCCTGTAATACAAGACAGCATTTCTCTGTAACCCATCAAGATTGGAAGTCATGTGGGTAAAATAATTCATCCAAAACAGTGATCAATGTAACAGKAAATACATAACAGGGAAATATTAGGCAGAATAAGTAAACAAAATAAACCCTTCTGGGCTGAAATGTGATAAAAAAACCACATTTAAACCATTACAGCATCAGATTAAAATACACAGATGATCAGGTGACAGCCAGAAAAACACATGCTATGTTAAATAGAGAGTCATTTATTACTCTCATTTAGGCTCTGCACCTAATGCAGAGCTTTTGTCTTGCAATACCAGTTTAAAACAAGTGCTAGCAGAGAGCTATCTGCAGTTGCAAGGATTATCTGACTTTCACGCAATTCCTGTGGCTTGGTTAGGTACGTTTCAGAGAGATGTGGTTAATAAACTTAAAGTGATTGGTAGCATTTTGGGGATTGCTTTTATATAAAATTCACTGCTAACATGATTACACTGTGATCATCTGCTAAAGGGAAGTTTGAGTTACCCAGCAAAAACACCRTGTGCTAACAGTTCAAGGCTCCAAGGGAACTTGTAGTGGCTCTTGGGCCTGCAGGGAATTAGATGTATTTACCAGCTTTGGAAAGTTTCCAAGCTTCATCACTGAAGGCTGTTGGAAACATTCCTAAAAGCATCTGGAACTTATAACAATATTTTCCAAAGGTTTGTTGTAGTTCATGCTCCTTGGATGATTTCCAAAGAACCAGGGCAATTTTACAGTTATTAGAAAGCAATGCAAAACTCAGYAGCTGAAATTCAGTTCCTTTAAATTGTGCATTTAAAAATTCTAAAAAAGAGTCAAAGGAGCATGAATTTGGCATACAATAAAATTGAGGGAAGTCCATTTAAGACCTGCAAGCTATTACCATTTGCTATGTGTTTCATTCAACCCTTGCTGCATTAGAACAAGGTGGGCACTCTCATTATTGTAGCGACTCTCAAGTCATGTTCGTCTCCCTTCTTAGCTGTGTTTTCATCATGGCTTTCTGTGGGATGCATCACATTACACTTAAATAACAGCAGAGATCCCTATCTAATACCACACTTTAGCAACTTCTAGGAAATATCTGGAAAGCAAGAGAACCGCAGTTGTTCAGCAGCTTGCAGGACCCAGTCTAGAGTTATCAGGAGCTGCTGTATCTTATTCCAGTTTCATGTGGCTGGATAACAATCCTGCCTATTTCATGTCATAAGATGATACCACTTAAGAGTGATTTTTACATAGTTAGGAACAATTTAGATAGACAGTGGGGTAGAACAGATGGGTGTAAATAACATGGTAGATCAMCTGACAGAGAAACTAGTCAGTAACCTCTTCTTAACCCCATGTTTTTTTTCAAAGGAGAGGAAATTCAAGTGTAAAAATAAAGTATATATCAGACAACAGGCATTCAGGTTTCCAGATATTCTGCATGAATAGTGATGGAAAATAGAGATGGAAGGCAGTACTATATTTACAGTCAGTTTTCCAGAAATACTCATATATATTGAGCCTCTATTGTTGAAAACCTAGAATACAAAATATACTCTGATAGTATAACCTGACCTATATCTCCTCGGCTGTTACACATTACTCACTCATTCCTAAATTGTAAGGTGAAGCAAGGTTCTGCTCTAAATAACCACTAGTTGTAATTGCTGTTAAGTGTTTTCCAAGGTTTACTCATATACATGCAAACAGGTACCTACAGAGCACCCAGGAATTTATGCAGCGATAAAATTAAAATGCCAGGAAATGCACCTACACTTGATACGTGCTTCTTCACTTAAATCTTTGGCTCTGATATTTCCCCATGT
This sequence comes from Nothoprocta perdicaria, assembly GCF_003342845.1. NCBI lineage: Eukaryota > Metazoa > Chordata > Aves > Tinamiformes > Tinamidae > Nothoprocta > Nothoprocta perdicaria. The sequence continues at coordinate 2,618,823 of NW_020456198.1, forward strand.
GGGCAAGATCAAGAATTTCTCTCTTATCCCATTTGAAGCATGCCAGTGTGTGATAAAAATCCTCCTCCAGATTAATGTCTTAGATATTTCACTTGCATTGCCCTTTCCCGTCTTGAAAAAAATTCGCGGTAAGAACTGAAAGAAACACTTCTCTCTTCCAACAATTAGTAAACCTGGCTCCCTGGGCATGTGCATGCTGCAGGGACTAAGTGTGTTATACATCCAAGGTAAGTTATACATCTATCTACTAAGCTGGGAGAATGGACTAAACAGCCTGATAGGAAGGCCTTTGAAGCATGATTAATTCACAGAGCCCTTCCTGCTACAATATCAACTGTTATCCAGAAAGATAAGTGTTGATCTCACTTTATTCTTGATACAAGAATGACTGTAGCAGTGGGAACTATGGTTATTTGAGCTGCTATATATGTATCTGCCTTCCCAAGCAGCAAGGTCACGACACTGTACTTCTTCAAGCCACTCTGCAGTAATAGGGCACATATTTTGCAGTACCAGGTGATTTAGAGAGTGTAAGTCCCTCTGTGCAGAGAGATCAGGGGGTGACACACTTCTTTTGCCTGGCAGATGCCTGGGCTCTTTACAAATTCAGCTCACGTAACGTCCACTCTTTCTGTATTCAGTCCTACAACCCCAACCTGCCATACTCTGTCTTTCATTTCTTCACTGTCCCTGTGAACTACAGTTGACCACTTGCTTATTCAAGCTCTGAGTATTATGGAGGAACAAGGAATTCACTGGAAATGGGGCTTTTGCCTTGTTTTGTTTTGTTGTCCAGTGTTTGCTCAAGTATCTGGCTGATAGTTCTGCAAAACATCTGCTTAACAATTCCCCGCTCTGCTCTCCCAGTTTAAAACAGATTTTTACAAATGCTGCACCAAAGCATCCAATTTCCACTTTTCTGTCTTATCTGCCACGTCTCCTCTACAGAAAACACTGAAGATGCTGSTGCTGTATAACTTCACTTACTTTTCAGAGTCTTCTTTCTGTTCCTTTAGATCTCTGATAGCTGTCAGAATATATTGCTTTCTTGCCTGACATTTGCATGGGTCTTCCATCAAATATTGCCTTCCACTGCAACCCAGCTGTCCAGATAAGTGAAATTCTCCCTTTTTTCATCTCTCCTCCTGCAAACATTACTGTGCTGTCTTTCTGTATTCCTTCCACCTTCATCTGCTTTGATTTGGAGCTACATACACACAGACTTTATACAGAAACACAAAGACACCATAGAAACACCTGAAGAAATCTAGGCACCTCTCAAAGCAGTATCACTCAAAGTCAGTATAGGAAATGTGATGCCTACTTTATTGCTGCTGTTTTATGCATTACTGGTAATGTCACTACTGGATAAGCCTGTTCTAGAAGATGGAAATGCTGAATTTCTTGGATGTAACATTGTCCCAGAAATGCCATCACTTAGGTTTCACAAATAATACAAAACTGTTGCAAACTGGTGAACGTGCAAAAAAATTCAATGGTATTTCCTTTTTAGGGATGAGTGGCATTTTAGCACTCACAGCTTTAGTAAAAGACAGTGCATCTGGCTCTACTCTCTACCAAATGAATTAGCTGCTCTTTGAAAGAGATGGATAATAAATACAGCAACAGGATATCAGTATAAATTGATGAACTGTAAATCATATCCTTCATTCTCATTTATTTAGGAAATTTCTTCTGTCCTGTAGTTATCAACACCCAGCAACAAACCAAGGAGACAAGAGGCACTTATTTGACATTTCTCCCATCTCTCCACATTTCCTGTAACTCTTTCCATTAGCGAAACTGCTTAGGGCATGAGTTACTACATAAAGCTTCACAAGAACGGAAAAAAAAAAAAAAAAAAAAGAAAACAAAAGAAATTCAGGTATCTTTCCAGATCCAGGGACATCTCCATTTCTCTGGATGAAATAAGATTGTCATATTCAAACTTTACAACCCCATTCTTAAGAACAACTAAACATAAATAATAAAATATTGGGCCAAATACCTGAACATGTCCTTCTGATTCCAAAAGGACCATTCTTTTATGTGTAGCAAGACACGAGTACAGCATTATCAGTTCTGACGAAAGAGGGTACGTGCCCTACTTGAAAGCTCTGTTTAACTGTGTGCTATGCATGCCTAGGTGGACCATCCTTCAAGGTTGATGATAATCTTAAGATGTTTATCAGAGGAGAAAACAGCTCATTTTTTACCATAAGATCTACCTTCACTTAAATATCTGAATTCACATTTTTTCCAGTTGTGGTTCAAGATAGCCCAATACATTCTTGGTCTTGTTTTAGGGTTCCCAGGTTTCTTTCTGTATGTTCTTTTCTACATCTAAAAATCYATCACTTTAACTACTTTCTATGGATATCCATCTAATCACAGCTATTAATAGGTATTTAAAACTGATTCTTTACATGCTGCAAGAATACAGCATGAAGATATTTTCAGACTTACACACCCCAAATAACCAAAATCTCCAATAAGTTTATTGTTATACTATCACAATATATACCGTATGAGTATGTAAGTATCATAACTGCTTGTTTCAAGCAATGTCAGACACTATTGCAATCAGCTGGAAAAGAATTAGATCCTGATAACTGGATAGAACCTATCTGTGCTCYAGTTGACTTCTTAAACTAGAACACTTTCCATGACTTTAGTTAAAGCTGAAATGTTTTAACTTTGCAGCTAAGCATGGAATATTTTATTATTGCTGAGTCATTCCAACAATTTCTTTCTGAAATGCCTGGGGATAGTCTTTGCATGGATGAAACAAAATAAATTACTGGGCATTCAGTAGCGGAAAAAAACTGTCATGGAACGAGCTGATCTTATTTGTCATGCTCAGTTGAAATAACAATCCATAGGCTGCATGTTCCTTATTTAGACATATATAGTTCATTAGGATTAAAGAGGGAGAATCACCTAAAGAAGACATCATATGTTTGCAGGATATGGGGGAGGAGGAAAGAGGTCACAGAAATGCTTTAAACTATTCCTTTTTCTTTTTTTTTTTTTAATTAGAAAGAAGAGGAAATACAAATTCTCAAGCAGGTTTAGAACAAAGCAAAATGGYACTGCATGCAGCACGCCTGTGATCAGTGAAATCTTTTGCCAAAGGCTACAATAGATACTTTAAGCTTAGAGTAGTCCAGGGAAAGACGGGAAGGTTTGTGGAATCAAAATCTACTGAGTTTAACTAAAAATTTAATCTCACACATTAATGGCTGGAGTATGGGAAATTCTAGCAAGGAAAATTACACATATGCCCTTTCTTTTACTCTAGACATCAGTTTTGGATGACTGTTGAAAAGCACAGCATATTGGCCTAGATGGACCTTTAGTCTGATCCCTTATGGCCACTCTTATGCAGAGCTAGGAGATGCAAAACTAAAGCAAAGTGATAAACATGGCCAAGAAACAGCTTAAATAAAAAATCTCACTATTCTGTTCTCTTGATTGTACAGAGTACAGGTAGAGCCACTGTACCTTGCCCAGCTGAAGGTACAGTGAAGAATGAGGCAGCTGCTCCTGAAAGAAGCGTAGGGGCTGCAAAGTGTTTCCAATAACGAGCAACAAGGTCTTGCTGAAACACATCTGGAGCTTGCTCCCGGTGAAATCTCTCTGTGCTCACACAAAAAAGGCTGGCTTTGCTAGCAGCATTTTCTCATAGAAATTCATGGATTCTTTACAAATATCTCTAGATTTCCATGCAAATACTAACAAAAGCCAAAGTGGGACATTTTGCTGAGTTGAAATCCAGTAAAAGAGGGAGTGACATTTTAAAACCGAAGGCAAGAAATGGAAGGACGATAAAACAACAGTATTTTTGTGAATAGGGTAAGAAACACAGTCTGAAATTATCCATGAAGCACTGAATATTAAAAAAAAAAAAAAAAGAACTATACATATATAATAATATAAATACATATATAGAAACATATTTGATTTTGAGGTTTTCAGATACAAAAATGAACCTTCTCTCCTCAGCCAATTGCAGGGTGGTTTTTTCATAATAATTTTTTTTCCTTAAAACTTATCACAAGTTCTGTCCTCAAAAAAGCCAGCATTTCAGTGCAATGACATTAGCTCTGTGAAGACATATGACTTATTTCAGTGAAGTGTTCTGATACCAGGAACTAATTAGAGCATTTTCTCCAGCTAGCTCCTTGCTTCTCATTACTAGTGACCAAAGACAACTGCTGAGACATGATTATTGCAGAACTGCTTGATAGTATATGTATTTTCTCTCCCAAAATAAATCAATAAATGCTGCCAGAATAAGAGGTAGGGAACACCTGGGAAAAGAGCCGCTGGCAGGAAACAGTACCCACAACCCACAAGGGTCACCCTGAAGTCCCCACAAACTGATCCGTGCCAGGAACAGCTTAGGAGAGAATGGTGAGCAGGGAAAGTCTGTGCAGGGCGGTGCAAGTGCTTGTTCTTAAAGGCATTCCTAAAGAAAGCCATACCTGTTGAGCAGCAACTGTTGAGTATTTCAGCAAGGTCAAGTCATGTCATCTTCTGGAAAGCTGAAAAGTTCATGCAGAGAGTTCTGAAGTTGATTATATTAGTGCCATTTACAAATGAGTTTATCTGTTTAGGGTCATTTCTTAGTGCCACRCTCTCTGAATAATATCTTTGACCTCAAAGAGACAGCTCACCTCACCTGCAAGTGTGTAATTGCTGTCCATAGAACCAGCATTAATTAGGTAAGTGAAGAAAAGAAGCTTTTCTCTCAGTTTGAATATGTCCATCTATTCTAGTGGCACAGTATTTACATGATCTGTGATTTTTTTTTTACATTTCTGTGTGATATTTCTTCTTATTGACTGGCTGTATGAACTTTTTAAAAAACTGAATTAAGTTGTCATAGCATCCTATTCTTATTGCCATGAATGTCCCACGGAGTCAGCTGATATGTCTGCACATTATAAAGGAGGAATAAGATTAATGTGCAGGAAGAGCAAAGGGTTGTTCGCAATATTGGCATCATCGTGCCCCCAAGAAGTGTAAAGGTTGCTCTAGTTGTTGGAACTGTCTTGCCTGACTACACATTTCAGACAAAGAGTGGGTTGGTTTACTGAAGAGTGTTAATGAGACACACCAAATCTTATCAGAGCCAGTCAATATGACAACTTCTATAGCCTGAAAAAAGTGGTTAGGGCAGAATTTAGCTTCAAAGAGCACAGCCCACTACTTGTAACAGGCTTGAGTAGCTCTTCAATCCATCTTGCCGCATGGGCACGCTTAAAAGAGCAATTTTAYCTTCCCCAGTCCTTCAAAATCCTATACAGTCCTACCCCTGCAGTGCAGTGGGACTTAAAAAGCACTTTTTAAGAGTGACAGATTTAAATCCAAACCAAAACAACAGCAACAGGAAGAAAGGAAAACATCACATCAGGTTTATGAGGGAGAAAATCAGATGGCATTTTTACATGCAAATGATGAATGTCAGTGGGAAAGAATTCAATATGATGAATGTTCTGTTTCCTCACCGCTATTAAATGAACTCCTGTGATGCATTTGCCTATCYTAGGTCTATATTTCCATAGTAAATTACACAAGCTTTTCCATGCAAATATGCTGCAGCTATACAGTGGACACAGAGCACAAGGCTACTACTGTCTGGCCCATCAATCAAAAGTCAAAAAGATCTTTTTTCCTGTAAGGCTTGAGAAGACATCTGAAAAGAAGGAATACTTTTCTAGTTTGGTTTTGTTTTCACTCTGAAATTTCATTATTATTATTATTATTATTATTATTATTATTATTATTAATTTTTTAGAAAGAACAGAATCGATAAGGTATACGGTGTTTGTGCACAATACAAAGACCCCAAGTAGCTACTCCAGAAGGGGATTCCCACACTACAACAGGCCTAGACAACATCAGGACGTTGAGGTTGGTCTCACTGTGGCTTTCAGACCTGAAAAAAATCACACATTTCAAGAAAATTCCCCAAAAATTCCAGGCTTAGTTTATMTCTTCAGCAGCTATGCCAACTGCTTTCAGCATTAAACACTGTGTCTTCACCAGGGGTCTTCATAGTAGTACCATAGCACAGAGACTTTTTTGCTGTACATCATAATCTGTTCTCATTTAAATTATTTAGAAGATTGAATAGAGAAGAAAAATTAAAATTTCTCACTTTTATAGTGAGGCAAGTGATTATATCTCAATTTTTAACACTCAGAATCTAACATCCAGAATCATCATCTTTTAGTCCCCAAACATAGAATTTTCACTACAGCTRGAGAAGGTTTTGCCAGAAAGACAGTGCTTCTAGATCAAACACGGTGAACGTTCGTTTCAGAAGGAGAGGCAAAATGAAAACAAAGTGAGTAAATTATAAATATTTGTCTTGAAAGGCCAATAAAGCATAAACTCAGTGCAAGAAACAACAGGTTAGACTTATTACGGAGAAAATGTTACAGTTCTTTTGTACCTATGTGCCTTAATTTGAAGAATAAGAAAACTTTTTCCAGGAGTACAGTAGACTCCTTGATTAGGCGAAAAAAAAAAAAAGGAAAAAACAAATAATGACAGCAAATTTCCAGTGCTTTTAGGCTATTTCATATCAAACAGTGTGATGAATGTGGCAATATCACTTTTAGCTATAGCACAAAAAAATATTATTCTCTATAGACACTGCAGCATAAAACAAAAATGCTTTTATTACCAGTAGCAATGATGTGACATGCCTGATAAATGCCACTTTAAGACTCCTTTGGGTCCCAGCGTCCCTTCACACTTATTATCAAGTTACTAATAGATTCTGTAGGTTTGACTGGCCATCATTTAGGAGTGTCATTTACTCTAAAATGACAGAAAAGTAAAATGTTCTTAAACGTTCAATTTTTCTCTTTTCCCTGACTGAGTGACTAATGACTAAGAATAATAACTTTTATTCATGTTGTCTAGGTGATGAAATGGCCATTGTGATATGATGAATATCAAGTAAAGATGTTTTCATTTAACATAGGCAGTGGAAAAAAAAATAAACCTTCAAGTCTTAAAAATATGAAACAGGGCTGGCAGATATTTAAGTATTCAACAACCCAGTCTGTTTCTCTTTATTAGTAGTTTTTCTCTGGAGATACAGATGCATTGATAACCWCAGGGTCACAAACATTATGGATTAAATTCTTACTGGTGTGATGATAGTGTCTAAGCCGGAAGGCTTAGATTAACACCCCCTTATTCTAAGTAATGTATGGACATATCATAAGGGTTAATTCCTGTGGTAGAGCCTAGAACTTAAATAAAAGGCAAAAGATCAGAGAAGAGTGATGCACAGAAAGAGAAAACGCTTGTGCAGGAGATTAATGGCAGATCTGTTTATAGATTATAATTAGATTAGAAATGATCTTTTTTCTTTGTTATCTTCACCCAATTTGGTTTGGACTGTTTGGTTCAGTGATCTTTTTTATACGTAAAAAGCAACAGCTGATTAATATTGTGTCAGTATAAATATGGTAGCATAAGCATAGTCTAAGATTATTTTTACACCGAGGTATATTTCAAGGCTTCATTAGGGTTGCTTAAGATTTGACATGCCAACAATTCCAGTACTTTTAGTGGAGTTACTACTCATTTGCATGAATTATGTCCTGCTTCAGTTTCATTGACCTCAGTATTGATTCTCACCTTGATGAGTCCAGCCATCCAAATCTTCAGCATTCTCATTCCACACATGGTTAAAATGTCACTGCATGGCCCAGATCTGCCAAAGTAGGATTAACTGAGCTATATTTGAGCAAACATCTTTAGTTGCTCTCCTTGAGACAGAGAAATTTCATCAAAAAAGAGGTCTGAGAACTTTTGTTGTGGTGGATGCTCAGTCACCAAGCCTACCAACTGTGAGAGACAGAAGCATCCCGTGATACAGAACCACTCATCAACTCTACAGCTCTCTACAACTCTACAACACAGCCTCTTATTCACTCTGATGGGGACTTCCATCACTCTTATTCATTAGACARACTTTGAAATGCCAGCTTCTGGTCATTCAGTGGTCATTTTTATTCATAACAATCCCATATAACTAGTTACTTGGCAAAGAGAGGAAGAAAGTGAACTTAATGATCAGAAAGATCACAACATGCTGCTCTGCCTGTATTACAGGCTGTGTAATGTAAACTCGTTCAAATAAACACTCCTAGATATTTTCCTACTCTCTGATTATAGCCCTAGAAATGCTCAATAATATTCAACAAATGTACGAAAACAGCATATGTCAATCCAGAATTTCCTTCAAACCATTCTATTTTGGGTTCCTGGTTTGTTCAATTAACACTGCTATAACTGACTCACTCTTGGTACATCTGATCTGCTTGGAGAGAACAGAAGGAGTTTCATTAGCACCGAAAATCTACAGTTAAGTAAGTTTACAGCAGGGAAGGACACAGGTGAAAATCAGATTAAAAGACCACAGGTCTGATGATCTGTTCTTCCCTAAAACAGTGGGTGAAAGGTATGTTATCATGAGTGATACTAAGGATATGTAAGGTCAGCAACTCTCTTTTCTCAGCCAGAACAGAATGGAGACAAAAAACATCTTTACAACAGATTTCATTAGTAATCGATGTTGCATGTCAACACAGATGAGGGGCATAAAACCAAATTTTTTCTTTTTTTTTTGATTTTTCTTTTCATGAATCCTTCTTCTGCATGTTCACCTTCTCCTTTGTGTGTTAGCAGGAGGTTAGTTATTTAACAGGGGAGGACTCCAGAKCATACCTCCACTTCACTAAAGAAGTCCAACAGAGTCCAAAAAAGACCAACACAAAAGGTTTAGGAGAAGTTGGGAGTGGTGATCCCACATAAGCAAACATATATATAGTTTTCCTCTACCCCTTCTCTGGGCAGTGGAGAAGAGAAATATTGCCCATAGGATGCTCTGGAGAGATGGTGGCGGTCCCTTGTATGCAATGGGTTGGGTTGAACGAAACAAACACTGCTCAAACRGACCTGAGGCTTGTAAGCCAGCTAGGAGATGCTACATATAGAGTGGCAGATGAAGAATAAATGGTGGGAAACAGGTCAGAGAGAGAAATAAGACTTCTGTGGGTTCCCATTCAGGAAAGGTAGCTAAAGCCACAGGAGAGAAAAGAAGGCCACGCATGGGTGTAAAAGGTCCCACTGGAAACCTGGTGTAAAGGTCCAGGACCGTAATGCATTCCCTGAGGACAGGGGTTAATAATACATCTATCAAAAAAAAAGTTTTAAAGCTTTTAATTATRGCTTCTATCTTAAATGGGAATATGTCGGATCTTGGGTGAATCATGATCTAAAGAAGCAGGAAAAATGCAACCTGACTTCAGACTTGGTTCAGGTAAACACAGAAAATTCTGCAAATAAACAGATGGCACATTCATCCCAACCCYGGTGAACTGCACCTGAGGAATCATTTGCAAAATTATTATTTTAGTCCTATAGACAAATTCATTTCACACAAGCCGGGAGGACTCTGTTGCCATTAAGTCATAATCACAAACATCAATGAAAGGTCATTTAGTTGGTATTCTCATTTTACATTGCTAGCCCCACATTTCTCTGTGCCTGCCCAGATCTCTCTGCCTGAGGCACTCTTTTCCCTTGCTGCTCAGGTGAAGGCAGCTGCTGGGTGGATATACTTCACAATGTGCTTTGAAACTATCTTCTAAATAAAAACTGGGTTCTGTAGGCTGCAAAATGCAAATATAAACAAGGAATGTACGGTAGGTAAAAGGCACATCACTAACGYAGAGTGAGAAGCATTGCTGGATAAAGGCAGAAAGGCAAGACATTATTTTTTAAACAAAAGCCAACATTAATGAGAAGCTGTAAGAGGTGGATTCATGTTAAAATTACCCTGAAAAGAATTTAGAAACAGGTATATTAAAGTGTTCGTTTAATATTGTTATGATTTTTGTCTGAGGAGCAAGTTGTCTCAAAGACTCCATTTTCTACCACAGCACTGTTTTCACTTTATGGAATATTTTTACATTATATTTTAATTAAAGTTATAATTACAGAACTAAATATAATTAGCTTCTTTCTTCAAAAGAAATTGGAAGTGAACTTACTTTATTAAATTTTCAATTTGTTTCCTGCAGAGTTACATAGTTTATTCTAATTAATTGAATGAGATCTCATAAATATTTTATCAACACAGGGATGTGATTAACAGCTCGGGTTTTCTGCGGTTTTCATTTTTTCTTCTTAGCTTTCTTCTCTACTTTGCCATTCCCCCCATTTTCAGAGGTGCTCCCCTGCCTTCAGGAGCAATGTAAACATGGGAGCCATGCCAGAGACCCCCYGTCCTGCAGGTAAATTGTGTGTCGGAGCAGCCATTTTCAGCTTCTCTTAAGACATAGTTGTGATTTAAGGGATGCAGATCCTGGAAGTGACGCTCACTTTTTATATGATTGATGACTTCCACACAGAGCAGTGTCCTACCAAATCCTCCTTTCCTGAGTCCGGATCAGTGTCACTGAGAGTAGCACTGTGTTCTTTTAATACATTCTAGATTAATTAAATCCAGCACTTCTCTAATAATAGGTCATATCAAAGGAAAGCTTCAGCCTTCAGCATGACCTTTGCTAGCCAGCAGTATCAAAGGGATGGGATAAACCAAACAAAAATGATATACATATATATTTTCTGGGTCTATTCAGCTCAGACAGGCATTGTGTCACTTGTCCATCTTCTAGTGTTGACAGCAACAGTCTGAGTATCTTTTAATATCTACAGAACAAATTGTATTCTTGGAAGCATACTTCCAAAATCCCAGCGAGGCTAACCAGAAAGGTAGGCATTTTTCCCAGGGAAAAAAAAATCCCTCGATTGTTTTTTTCTGTAGGTACATTCCCTATTTATTCTTTAATTTAGGATAAACTGTGAAGGTAGAAAAGCAATTCAGATTTGTTTCTCACTTGATACATAGGAAAGAACCACAAGGTCTCCTGCACGCACATTAATATGCTGTTCCCGAGCTGTGCAAGAAGCCCGTGCTAGTCACATTTGCAAGAGCCCTGCATTGATGACTCAGTGGTTTCCTGGCATTCTTGGTGTCACTTCCCAAAGCTTTCTGTCATTATTTTCTCATCCATCCAAACTCTGACACATGCAATCAGCTTGGATGCTTACAGGCACCTCTTGCACGGGWTGGAGCTGTGACAGCAGACGTGGATCTGACCTGAGCCTTGTGCTGTGTTTGTCTTGCAAAGACTCCAAAGAAGTTTGATGTGCTTGGGTCTTCATCCTCTCCTAATTTACTTTATTTGCCTGAAACCAAATRGACTGTTTCTTGTACAGTTGCAAAGGCAAATGCAATTTTTATGTGKATAAGGTCTACATTTCTCAATTCCTAATACACTAAGATGAAAAGGGCAAAAAGCTTGTTCTGCTGTTAAAATGACAGGATTATGGATATTTTCTAAAATTATTACAAGAGAGGCCTGAGATTCACATATAATATTTAAAGCACATCCGACATACTTTCAGCACTGCATTATTAATGGTAAATGAAGTGAATTCTCCAAATGTTTATTTACAACTCTCCAGGGGTTGTGCTTGGAGTGGGGACTGGAGGAAATCTGCATTGCTCCAAACATCCCACCCTTCCTAAGGGTAATAGAGCCTCCTATCACGCTCAATCACAATCTGATCGTTCCCTTTCTGGGATCTTTCCTGATCAGTGCTGCGTGTCATCTGCTTACTTTACCATCGCTATACCTTGGAAGGGTTATTTTATCCCCTTCTCTTCTTCTAGTTTGTTTTCAGAGTCTTTTACCTTATAACGTAACTTAAGATGATTTTCCTGTTACCAAATTCTCCCCTGCCTGCTGCAGATTTTCTCTCAGCATATGGGGAGAACAGCCTTCACACTTTTCTTTCCATTCACATCCTTGACATAACGGCTGATTTAAACAGTTTGCATATGTATACACAATGGAAAGGGGAATCTGTGCTGACAGGGAGATGGAAAAGCTAGAAGCTTTTGCTAGAAAAAAGAACAAAAACTTTAGAAACAATTCTACAACAGTTTCAAAAATTCAAAACTGAATCCAAAGCAAAATAATTTTAACTTACTTATGACGTTAACTCACAACTATGGGCAACAATATAACCATTCTGTTCTTGCATTTTATTTCCAGATAAGGGAAAAGGGGAAAAATTAATTAAGAGCATCGTGCTACATGTGGGCACAGACGGGTACACAGGTGCCTCTGTGACAGTCCCCCAGCTACGCAGACTCAGATGATCCCACTACACACTCATGGCAGAAGGATGCAGAAGCTCTGTGGAATTACAAACCCATACAGAAAATGGAAAAAAAAAAAAGCAGAATATGTTCAGAGAGCTGATGGAGGACACAGTATATTGACTCTGCTGTGTCCTAAAAAGATGTTGAATTATGATATGGAGAATGATTCACGTCATCTTCCCCACTATCCCCTCTTCCAGAATATTTTTTATTACATATCTGCTTTTTCCTGGAGGCAAATTTCTTGATGATATCAATATTATGAGCTGCATTATGCCAAGCTGGTATATTTAAATAGCCACAAGTCCTTGTAAAAACTGCAAGGGATTTGAAGAAATGTAATAAAACTTGCTCTGAATGTTTTCAGGCTGTGACRCTTCTGCAAGGGAGGACAAGTGAATAGATATTTTGATGCTCAAATGTAGATCAATATCAATTTTTACTCAAGCTTCAACAAAACCACAAGCTGGATTAGGCAGCCTCCRTGGTTTTAATACAGCATTCGCGTGACATATGTACCCCAGTATTCAGTTTTGCAGGTAGCATCTATCTTGAGTTGTATTCTATTTGATATAAGTGGAGCTCATGCAAAGATAACTAATTGGGAAGCTGAATATACAACTTATCATCTACCATGTGCCATTACTGGAAATAACTCCACAAAGAAACCACATTTGGAACTGCAAACCTAGAGCAACTTTAATTCACAGTCTTTTCTGTTTCATTGTTTCTAGATGTCTTGAGGGTCCCATTTACAACCTCCCCACGCAGAGGACACGGGCTTTAAAGGCATCCCGAATAAGGGTATTCTATGTGATTTGTTTCACTGCAACATTCAACTGCCTTCCACCTCTTGGGTCATCATTGACATATTGCTGAATATTTCACCCTCAAAAATCGCTCACAAAAGAATATTTAATGATCAGTGAATTAGAGTCTGGATTCCTTTTTGCTCATTTAAATCCTTTCATCTTTGTGTTTAGACATTACTTAGATGTCATATAGATTTAAGGACTTCCTGAAAATTCAAAAGGTTTAAAGATTTACATCCTTTTTCACTGTTACGATTGAAATCCTTGAATGACCTGATATCAAAAGAGCTTAGTTAAGTAGAATTTTCCTTTTTCTATTACTTAGATACTTGTTCCTTTTATTTTGTTTCTCAGTAGTTTCCATAACTCTTAACATATTTTGCTCATTTAGTGCAATTAGAATTCAACCTCAGTCTCATAAGTCAAGACAATAAAATCACATCTCACTGTAACTTTTAAGCTGTCGCAAAAGCTCAGATTCTTTCCAAAATTCTCTCTTTTCTCCCAATTAACTGTAATATATTTAATGCTTATTTTCAAACATTAAATGCTTTGGTTCAAAAGTGCACTGAGCAAGTAAATAATGTGCAAGGCTTTTTAGCATCACTCAAAGGAAATCCTAAGAACCTGTGACATGTTATTTTTCTGTAGGAAGAAAAACAGGCAATTGTGGATAATTTAAATCAAACTACTTTGTAGATTTTTGAAAACCATAACTCTAATTTTGTAACAGTAATTTTCACTTTAAAATGTACTTTCCAGAAGCCAAAATGAAATTTTTAAGAGTTTTGAATATATGTGGGCGTGAAAGTGTTATCAAGGGAAACATGACTTTTTTACAGATTCTCAATGATACATTCACATTTTCCAAGAGATAGATTTTTCTATCACCTTGCTCTTCTCACCTGAAGGCATGAAATAGAAAAAAAAATGGACAATATAGTCCTGAAATTCAGTGAACAAAGGGAAAAAGTGTTGGTTTATAAATAGAAGTGATTATCTTGTGATTAGTTGGAGTTAGGTACAGAGAAAGACTCATTCAAAGGAACAGTCAATTGAAAATGTAGGGTGCATGCTCAGTGAGGAGTGGTCTTACCTCGGAGGCGGGTAACTTTCGGGATGGAGGTGTGTTTTGGCATTATGAGTTTATAATAAGCAAAATTCAAGCAAAATTCATCCAAAAGGAGTGATTTGCCACGCTCCCTGGCTCAGCACCAGACACCTTATTGCACATCTCCCACCGGACAGCTACCGTGCGGCTTATCAGTGGCCCTGTACATGGGGTACAACAGAGTGTGGCCGTGGTGGCTTCACTCTGCTCCACCTTCCATCACTCCACAGCTGTGAGGAGGGCAGATTGTGGTGCCGACGGAACCGTGGAGGAGCAGAGTCCACGCACACCAACCATCCTGGAAGCRGCAACTGTGTATCACCCCAAGCAAGCTTCTGTAACGCCAAAACTTGTGTTAGGCCCTAGCTTTTCTCAAAGTCCTCCCTTTTCAAGCAAATCTTCCACAGTTTCTAATGCCAGAGGGTTGTAGTTAATAAAGAGAAAAGCATCTGCAGTAGCTTCTAAAGCATTTTCTTTCAGACATGGTCAGAAACTTTCTGATGCAACCTTTTTTTTATTGGCAAATATCAGTTATGCAACGTGAAACAGTTCAGAAGAAGGGGTTAGTTCCAATATATATCCCTCCACACATCTCTGACTCACACGAAGCTACTGAAATTAGCAAACATCTTGTTTGCCAAGAAGTTTCATTTCCTGGTCTAATAGATTGTCAGTATTTTCAAAATGATTGAAATGAAATTCTTAAATGATACAGTGTAAGTTGCTCACTTGCTTTGGATGTTGTCAGTTCTAATTTCATCCTATTTCGTATGGAATTATTTCTGAAATTTTACGACCTCTGTAGACTAGGAAAACTGCTTCTCATGCAGCTCCTATAGCGAGAGAATATTTCCATCCAGAGGTTCCTACAGAGGCAGATGTGTCTGCTTTTGCAGTCTTACTGAGAATTGATCACAAAGTGCTTAATCCTTTTTTTCCTCCAAATTAGAAAAGGTTGATTGCTCGGCACTGGAAATTCAGGTCCCTCAGGGGACTTTTTACAGATCTAGGAATATTTCAGGGTTCAAATATCAGGGAACAGAGCTAGATGAGAAACATTATATTCTGTCCAGGGTTTAACAGAAATACAGAGATGGATATAACTTTGATGTGAAAAGCAGGAAGGATGAACAGCAGGTGACTGTATAAGCTTCAGGTAAAGTTTATAGTCGGTTTAACAACCCCGATGAGCCTGCGCCTGGGCTGCACTTGCTAACGTGCATCTCTCCTGGTAGAGCTACCTCTGACCTCCCAGCAACAGTCTGGTATGCGTTGTGTGCCTCTTAGCCAAAGGGATTTTATCAGTGTGCAGATGAGCTCATAATAGTAAGATTTCTGCTGGTAGGACCAGAGTCACAACAAGAAACTGTGTATATCTATGAACACCCTGAAGGGACCTTCAGCTTTGACAGTGCTTTGCAGTCCCCTAAGCTTCTCCCTTGAAAAAGGGGATACATTTTAGAAAACCTTAGGAGCCTGTGAAGGTCATTAGCAATACTGTAGAAGGGGAAGCTCAACCAGCAGCTTTTTACCAAGACTAAACAACACATCTTATAAATGATCCCAAACTCCAGATCAGCTTTTTAAAGACAAAGCCACAGAACCAAATCCTTTCATCTGCCCAACTATAACATTTTGTTGGACTTTGTAATTATAGGGAAGCAGAAACAGACTTTCCCCTACTAGAACCAAATTGGAAGGGGTAGCACATTACAGAGTGTATTTTCTGTTCGGTTTGTTCATTACATGCAGGCTGGAGTGAGCTCCTTGATGAGGATTGAGAGTGGCATCTCACCAGGGAAGCCCAGCAGAACAGATGCTGGTTTTGGGCAAAGGAGGGAGTGGGGAGGGAGAGACTCCTGCTAACAGATGTTAGAGCAAGCCCAAGCCTGCTCTAACCTATACCCAGGCAATGGCAACCATGCTGTCAGACCCACAGTGGCTTTAGGAAGGGCTGAGCATGGCAGTAGAAAAGCGCGGCTTAGCAGTCTGCAGAGGGGAACTCATAGGAGACAGCTTGGCTGAGTCCACACAGTGCACACTAGTGTGGTGATATGCAAACAGTAATAACAGCTGCAGAAATTTGGAAGAGCCAGCCAAGTTGAAAAATGCCCTGCACATCTGCCTTCTGTAGTCATATGGCCAACACACACTCTGTCCATGCCAGGGTAGAGTCCCTCTCCACAGGCCAGTACAGTTGGCATGAAGACCTGCCTGGTTCTCTGCCGGCACCTGGCACATGTGCTGCATGGAGAAGTTGTTCTCCAGTCCCCAGCCTCACCACAAGCACTGAAAACCCTCCCAAACCTGCCAGCACAGGATGTGAGGGGGAAAGAGGCAGTGGTTTTTCAGTGGTTTATCATTCCCTTCTCTCTGCTCTAAACAGCACAAGCAACTGAGAGTACTTATTGATTTGATGGACCTTGTAACTATATGTGGAAATATGTAAGCATAAAGCAATTCTGAGAATTTAGCTCCTTATTATCTGCTGCATTTGCAGATAAGGATTTAAACTGGTTGGAATGTTAACATTAGTTCACTGGATGGATTAGCCCATTTGCTGCCACACCAAAGGTATGACCACACACGTTACTTTGGCTTCTGTTAGTGCATCCCAGCTAGTGTTTAACCAGCTGGCTCAAGCAGCAGAAATGCAATGAGTGTAAAAGCGTATATCTCATGTCAGGCACTTCACTGGAGTTGCTGCCGGGCTTGTCAAATGAACCTTGTGGTTTCCTTACCATGACAGTTATTGTCCCTACACCCAGACTAGGTTGCTTATAGCTACTTAAACAACATTTATCAGCTCTGTTTTCATGACATTAAGAGGTAGTGTAGACATACCCTGAGCTCATACACTCTCTGTTGCCAGATGGAGGGAGGGAAGCATACAGTAGCAGTAAAAATATGTTATCTATTTAGTGCATTGTGCCTACATGCAATCTATATCATCATTAATCTACTTTATTACGGTTATGTCAACAATTCTGAAAGAATTTCTCAATTTCAGCTCCATCCTCATTGACCCTGTGCAAACACACAGGCGGTGACCTCTAGTGCCCTGAAGAGCCTGTAAGTGAAGCAGAGCAGACAGACAAACATAAGACAGAGGCAACAGCTGGATGTGGCTTTGGCAACAGAGAGCAGAGGACAGGAAGATTAAGTGCCAGGCAGGAAGGAATGTAGATCTTCTGGATCTCAGCCTAATATCTTACCCATAAAATCACTGCCTGTCAGCTCCTGATCTTGTTGGGTTAATGACCCTCCATGTTAGATGACAGAAAATGCAGAAAATTGAGCAGAGAAGGAACGGAAACCTTCTGGATGATCTGCTTTTGTATATATTTATTTTCTTGATGCATAATTATAACTGCATCCATATGCATTTATCACATGTACCACAACTTCTTCTGAATGTCCAGGATAGAAAGCAATATAGCAAAGAACTTTTCCACTTAAAGTATTTTGTTTCCATGCATCATGGCTGTCATTTCAAAGCTACTTATTTTGTTAATGATATTTTTCCAGAAGACTGTTTCATTTAGTGATTTGGAACGTATGGACAAGTTCAGGGAATAAATAACCAAGCAAGCCCTAAGACTGAAAATCCACAAAGATTTCAGAACATGTGAAAAGAAATATATTTTTAAAAATCTTGGGCGTGCAAAACAAAAGATTCAGATTAAATTCGCATAGCTCTAGGGTTTTTGCTTGCTATTCATGAGAGCTACAGAATTTGCTTCTACTTGACATCAGAAATGCAGATTCTGTGAATTTATTTAAGACAAAATTGAAGTCTTATCTTTTTTTTCTCTTTTTTTTTTCTTTTTTTTTTCTCCAGTCTTAAATGCAGCTCAGTTCTAAAGCTCCTAGATATTATTCTATTTAAGGCTATTAGATATTCTTTATATTTGCAGCACTATATAAATTTGGGTCTTACTCTATTTAGTTCATGTATGTTATAAAATACAAAACAAAATAGTTGAAAGTGACARAGTGGATAATGGGAAAAGCAAAGTAGCTACTATTTGCTACTGCAAAAATCTAAGTACAGAAGAAATTAAAGGAGGAAGTATTTAATGGATTAATGAACTTAATGACTTCCACATGCTAATAATGATTTCTACATACTCATTGCATATCTGTGTGCATGAGGGGCTACTAGGAATCCTGCTGCTCAGCCATGTCCCTGTCTGCCCACATCATAGTTGTTACAAAGCTCCTCTTCCTTCTTGCTTGACATGCAATCTCCACAYAGGGTCTCCTCACACTCCAGTCCCTACCAGCTCCTTACCTGGGCTGCTGCCCAGAGAGTCTGCCAATCAGGCAGAATACATGAAAAAAACCCAGAAAACTTAGGAGTCTTGATGAGGTAGGAGATACATCTGGGTCCTGTATCTCTAAGAGCAAATACTCAGCGCTGCACAAAACACATAAGYCTGACGAGATTCATCCTTCAGAAAAAGCCTGGGCATGAAAAAGACCGAGAAAAGGGAGAAATCTGTTTCTAATTTGAGTAAGGAGATAGCACAGTTTAAATATCAAGGATGCATTCATTCAGGGAAATCTGTTACGAGGACTTGGATGATCTTGAGTACTCCAAATGTCAAGGGCTTGTGTCATTCCTTCTCACAGAATTATCCCCTCACRTATTCAGAGATAAAGCTAAGTATCTTTGCGCTCCTCCTAAGTGGCAAGAGGTTTAGTTCAACTCCTGCCAAGTGCCCTTAGCTTCTCTCACCAGAGTAGTCTGCCTGAAGTCTGTGATCAATCATTTGCTGCTTATCACTTGCTTCTGTTTCACGTACACGATCCCACTGTTGTACAAATCCATCTCCAGAGCTCATTTTAGGATGTGGCTTCAGTGTGTTTGCTAGCAGCACGGAGTGAACAGCAAACTGATGCTCCTGCTCACCTGTGGAACCAGGATTTGTCATGGCCACATGTTCTAGCTGGCCAAATGAGCAGAGACCATTTTCTAAGGAAAAAAAAGGGGATTTCAACTGATTTTTTTTCACATAACTTTCTGGGAGAAATTTTCCTTCCAAAGAAATAGTTTTGTCCCAGTCTGACAATTCAGGCTAAAATGAGAGGTGTCATTTGTGCCCCTTTCATCATTCTTCTCCACGGGCCAAGGCAYTGAAGAGGGCAGGTTTCTCATGAGACGTACACACAACGCAGATGAGATGCTGCTGTTCCTCGTCTGGACAAATGCTGTGTTTTCCAGGAAACATTTTTCTACTGTCAGCTTTCATGAAAAGCTTTAACAGAATTTCATCTGAAAAATTTGCTGGAAAGCAAAAGGATTTATCAGCTGCTCCTTCCTCCATTTTTATAGAAAATTGCTGTAGAATAAAATTAACCAGATGAGCTATTTTCATGATGCTGCACCTTTTAAAGATCCCTGAACGATGAAGCCTATGCTTCTGTGCAACACACAGGGTGGCCTCRCTGCAAGCTCTCATTGCAGCTACCCAAGTAGGCAGCACGCCATGTGCCACCGGCCAGACTGTTGTCCTGTCACTAAAGCAAGGAGCRCTAATAGCTTTTGTCAAGTTTTTTACATCACGCTGCCTGTTGTCTCTGTTGTAACATCGTTTCTTCTCYGTCTGCATTTGCATCAGTCTATCAGTTTCTTTCTCGCTTCCGTTTAAGGATATTGGATTACCCAATAGCTGTGGCACTGAGAAATCCACACGGAGAGTCTTGAATTGCAGAAGACCATGAAGATTTTGAACTTGAGGAACTAAATCCTGAAAATGATAGTGACAATAGTAACAATCAGAAAGTCTTTGCTAGTGTAAGCAGACATTCTCCTAGTTACTTTATCATTTTAACAAGATTTCGGCTCATAATTTGTCTGCTTTCAGAGAAGCATCTTCYGATTTTCGTATTTCATTTTGGGAGAGAATCATGAAAGGAATACAGTAAAAACATCTAACAGTTCGTTAAAAATATTAGCAGAATTAAATTATACCATGAATATGGAAAAAAACATAGCACACAAGGAGCAGAAACAAAAGGCAGGTGGGTACAGGAAGATGAGCGATCAAGGTGCAAATTTTTCAGTTAAAATATTCTAAATAAGATACATATTCATCAGCTTGTTCTTCTGTCTTTTGCAGTTCATTCATCTGTGGCTTCAAGAGTCACACAATGGCAGGCATGGGCTGAATTAGGAAACTCATCTTYTCCAGGTTTAGCACTCAGCTCTGCAACACAATATGTAAAAAGAATTTCTTTGTTCCTTCAGTTTCCAAGTTGTGTAACGGAAATAATGACAATCGTGTTCCCTTTTCAGCCGYATTGAGATCTAAGTTGCAGCTAATTTTCTCATTGTGTGAGTCTGGTTTTCTTTTTATGGGTGTAGTATCAATCCACATTAGATAGATTTTGATAACTATTACAAATCCTACCATAAACTCATAACTCTTTAAGTAACACAAGGTCCCTTTAGGGCCTGTGTCCTTTCCTTCAGTCCCTCCATGACCTCCCCTTGCCTAGGTAGTCACTGGGAAGGTCCCTGTGCAGTCACAAGGTTGCTTGGTGTCACTGCTCAGACTCATTATCATGGGTCTCTTCGCACACTTGCTTGAGGACAAGCCTAACATTTTGATCTGTGATAATGACACGAGTTATGCCCTAGGAAAGGGAAATGTATTTGGTTTTTGAGTCAGATTTTGTTTTAGAGTAGCTGAAAAGTACAATCTGCCAGGACTGTCTGTTTTTAGAGCAACCCATTTCTGACAATATATTCTTTCTAAGCTACGTAAACTTCCCTCAGAATCGCTGGAATCTGTCTACAGCTTTCCTGCATTCACATCGGTCTGAATCACAGTAAAACTCGCTCCCATTGGCACACTCCAGCCTAGACCACCTTCTGCTCTTGGCACACATAATAACTATTTTCACTCCATCCTTGTCAGCTTGCTCTTTCAGGAAATGCATTCTTACTTTCCACTAAGTCCTTTTTGCATAAAGCAATTCTTAAGCAGTCTGCCAGGCTTGCTTTATCCTTGAGTGACCTAAGCTGGTCTGGCTGGTTAGCCAGCCAGAGTAACCTAAGCTGGTTAGTCTGGCTAACACCTCGCCTATCACTTCCATTCCTTGCAGTTTTGTGCTGATCTTATTGAGGGCAGGGTTTTCTAGGAAGGATAGAAATAGCACTGCAAGCAGCCATTCCACTCAGCTAATATCGTGAGAAGATCTATGCAATGTCAAAATTTTAAGGTTTGATCTAAATAAGAAGCTGCTTGCATACTTCTGTCCAGACACAATCCTTTAATTTTTAAGGCTAGATTCTCATTTCTCCTGTGAATGGCAGCCTTTAAGAAACATGAACCAAGTCCAAAAGCACTATTGTTTTGATGAATTAAATGATTGCTCTAAATGAGAGCCATGAAGATCTTTGATTTCTGCCAAGCAAAAGTAAGTTCATAGTCCAGAGAGATTGAGAGGTCTTTCCCACTAACATCTTGGACCACACACATTTCTCAGCTTCATCATCTATTCGTGCATTGAGCTGAATCCTGTAGCTGTTATCATTGACTAAACTGTGTAGCATGAAGGGTTAATGTCTCAGCCTAGCAATAGGCACCTCCACAGAGTATATATTGTTTTGAAATAAAAGCAATACAAAGACATCTAAAAGAATGTAAATTATATCACTGCTGAGGATCAGAAAAGTAAAATGATGATTTCTTGTCTTTAATCTCTTTGCTGTGTATGATTATATTTCTGAACTGACAGAAAAGATGTTCATTTCAAGGCACCAAAGGGTCTGAACTATTTAGGAATTGTTGCTTAGAATCAATTCTCGTTTCCCATAGTCCATCTTCATAGGCATTATTCTTCCAATCAATTCCATCTCTAAAGTAATTGTTTAAAAGCCATGACTTCATTTCCATGTTAAGGGAATATTTGTGGCACTCCAAATTAAAACGAAAATATTTACAGTGGAGGACACATTTTACCCAGCACTATTTTCAATAATAAAAGTTTCCAAATGTAGATCTTTTGCATTTGCACAGATATAAATAGCTTTTTAGAGGCTGAAAGGCTTCTTTAGAAATGTATGTCAGAAAAACATACAGTATGTTCTTTAACAAGAGAATCAGACATCATTTATAATTCATGTAAGTATATTGCATTTTCCACTGCCATCCAAGAAAAATGGTTTCAAATCTTTGTAGTGCAATAAGCCAATATTCTGTGTAGCATTTTCTATATATCTTGTATAGATTTTCCTCAAGAGATCATATCTATACTGCGGTCTTCATGTCTACAATGGGATGCATTCAGAACCATCACCTTCTCTGCATATCTATCAGTGTTAAAGTGTCAGTTTGTAGCCTGAGTTGTTTTCATGAAGGCTTTAGGGACAGGRATGTGTTAAGGAGACAGAAGAGGGAGTTAAATGTGAGTAATAAGAAGCAGGAAGAATGGCTATCTCAATATTACAACTATATTTTGTTCATATCCAATATAAAATCCAGAGCAAAAAGAATGATAGCTCTGGTCAGTTCCTATTCTACTGAAGTACTGAGGCAAAATTGCTGCACATAATTCAACTATTTCCGACTACTACACATAATTTAAAAGCCCAACAAGTGAGCTACTGAGCGAAGGGAAGTTCATTAAGGTTCAAGTACAAATGGTTCAGTTTATAACATATATACTGCCAATATGAGAAATTCACACTGTGGTTGCCTGGAAGGCATCTAACCTCGAGTCACAAGAGAACTCAATTTCTAACTCTTTTTCTTAGTTCTCCAAAGCATGTATTCTCTTAAATAATCTTCTGAAATTGTAGGACTGACATTAAATAATGGAGTTTTAATGTAAAAAAAAAAATTTAACTTTTTGAACTTTGGTAAAAACTGCTAGAGAATTTGTTTTCCAATTCTTTTTCCTCCACCTCTGCAGTTGGGGCTAATATTTAGCAGAAAGTRGGAAAGGCTACACATTGAATAAAGCAGCATGAATGGCTTTACTGCTTTGGTGTCCTTAAAGGGGTTTTCTTCTCCATTTGATTAATTTGTAAAGCATTTTATTTCAGATATCGAAGCTGTTTGTTTTAGATGATTATTAAACTAAACAGAAGTATCTGTTATTACCTAAAAATAATGAATGCAGAAGAGGCAGACACTTGGGACCCAAGGAGGTGACACTAATGTTCAACATCTCAAAACAGCGGCATAGCAAATTATTGATGCAAAGCATTTGACGACTGTCTTTAAGAAGCAGGGACATAGGCTGTCTAGACATGATCAGATATCACAGTCTACGAGTTTTGCAATCCGATCATTTTGTTTCCCTTTTACCAAGGTAAAGAGGCGCCTGTCAGTATTTGACAGGCTGCAGACACAATGATTATAACAGCAGTAAGAATAACTGCTCTCTGTAGTACTATCATGCTCTGAATAACTTTGTTGGAGGAACTCTGCTGCAGTTTGTTTATTAGTTTGCGTGGTGGTTTGTTTGGTTTTTATCTCTGATGGAGGGTAGTATCTGTATATGTTGTGACCCTTTGCTACAGCTCCCATTAAGCAGGGATTTAGCTCCAGATCCCAAGCGGATCTCAAACCACAATGCGGAGACTACGTGGCAGCATCTGTAGAAGCTGAATTGGAATATATTCCAGATTAGAAAAGTCATTCTTTCTGATTTGGGCATGATGTAGAAAATTGGAGTTAACTCTTTGCATGCACAGAACATCTCTCCACATTTCTCAGTGCATGATTCTTTAACAGGCTGCAGGCACAATCATTATAAGAATAACTGCTATTTTTAGCAGAAGCCTCTGATAATGTATTTCCAAGTGGTACACTATATATTTAACRCATGCCAACAGCAATTTTAGAAAGTGTTGTATGTTTCTTTTATAATTATAATTCAATGTATATACCAATGTTGAGTTTTTTTCTCAGACTCCATGATTGTGTTTTTGTCAACACAAAATGGCAATATCTTCCTCTAAGAGAAAATTCAAGATCAAATGAAAGTTGAAGTCGCTGGAAAGCACACGGTAGGAGAAACTACAATCAGGGCACTTGATTTAGCATTTTCTCTGTGGTGTGTGGACAGCTACTGCTAAAGTACACAAAAGAACAAATTCCCAGCTCAGTATTAGTGTTTGATCTGATTTAGACAATGATGTTGATGTCAYTGGGTAAATGTCTATGAGAAAAATAGGATAAGACAGCTACTTAATAGGATATTAAGTGATTCGATGTGGAACATCACAACTGTAGCTTAAAGAATTAGAATATTTTCTGATTCCTGCAACTGAAACTGTCAAAACCATACTCTGTCTATAATTTTATTTTATGTTGTCATCTTCAACTTTTGAATGTCTCTTAAGTCATAGCATCATATGATGCTGCATGACGACATTTAAGCCTATGGGTTAGAATATTAACCATGCGCCAAGTCATGCTGTCTCATACCCTGATGTTGTCACATGCTTTCAAAGCAAAGGGCTTTCAAAGGCTGTAAGACCAGTTTCTTCACAGCAGTTAGTGCAAATATTCAACCAAAAAATCTGAGAGTTAATATGAATACACTGGTCATACCTCCCCTATAAAAAAGCGTTTCCCATTTCTCAGCTGGGGGAGACTTTGGGGTTAACATGAATGCCTGCACTCTGCTTCGCTTTGTGAAATCAGTACCCCACTGTGGCAAGCATTGGCTGTAAACATAGGAACCAAATATTCTGGCCCTTAGAAAACTAACAATGCAGATAGATCAGAAAGCATATTATTGTCCCATTTCAGCGCAAGAAAATCAAGGCTATTGTCTGAAAACTGCAAAAGAAGTAGGAAAAAAAAAACCACTTCCAAACATCCACAAATCATCTTTCTTCTGCGCAAACCCAGGGAAGAAAAGACGACAAAAATGGGTCAAAACTAAAAGGAAGGTAACTAGTTAGGCAATTGGTGTAGTTCTATATATAGTCAAACTGATTTGGTCCACTGCTCCACTACTTTGTGCCAAGTAGCCCTTCCAATGGAGGCATGGGTGTACACATTTCTGTGAGTCTTTAAAAGTGCTTAAACCGGTGAGGGATGAAGAACAAACTCTTATGAATTTCAGTGTCTTTGTATATGTTTTTAAGGTTTTTTTCTAAATGTTTAAATTCCTAAATGCTTTTGAATTCTGCCCTCAGAATACAGTGGCTATTTAACTAGCTTTAAAGTAGCTAGGAATTCACCTTAATCACAGGTCAGCCATCTATTCCTCCCTCTCTTACTCCATCGCCTCAATTCACAAAGGACTTCCAATATCTGCTGAACTCTTGGTCTGCATTATGAATAATGACAGATAAGCAGACAACACTACCAAGCCACCCTACATCCATCTGCAGAATTTGGTGAACTTTTGCTTATATAAGTAGAACCACTTAATGGAAAAAGAATCTTTGTCCCCATGGAAGTCTTCATCTGTTAACTCCTTTTTGCTGGTAAATGCATCTCTAACCCCAAATGGGAGGGTCTATCATGCAAAGTTTACAAAACAGGGATAAGTGAGMCGAATTGTTATTTAGAAAGTTGGTTAATGGCATTGCATACAACTGACCAGAAATGTCAGTCGCTAGGGAAAAGGGGCACAATACTTTAGGAGAGCACAACCATTGCTCAGGGGCACTTATGCTTGAGTCTTTCTGACAACATCTACAACACTCTAATTGAACTACCCGGGCATAGAGGAATTGCTTCTTGCTACTGCAAAATAGCTAGCAGAATTACAAAAATGGCGTATCAGAAAAATGTAGTGTATTTTCAAGCTTTTGAAATGTCACACTCCTGGGCACCAATTTATCTGAGTTACATTGCAACATTACAAATAGCCAGTGAGTCTTACAGGGCCATTTTTCACAATAAAAATACTTTCCTAACTGCTATTTTAGTTCAGTAACGATTGTATAGATCTGTTTATTATGCATTTATATTTTCCCCTAAATAATACCTACTGTTGGTAACATACTGAAATGATAGTGTGTGATATTAATGGTGCCAGCCGCTTGCTCTAGTGTAAAAATATTCCTGACTTCAGAAAAAAAAATAGAAAAAAAAAAGAAAGACGAAACTCATAAGAAATCTATAAAGAAAATAAAGAAATCCTTTAACTGTTTTTCTAATTTAATATTACTCCCACTTCTATCTGTTGTCTTCAGGATAATGGCCATTATGATCATAGTGAAAAGATTACATTGATTGCAGAGTACAAGGGAAACTATAGTAAAGGTCAGTAAGGAAAAGTGGCACATTTCTCTGCTGGAGCTATGTGATTYAGCCTCTCGAGACCACTTCTTAGGATATTTCCATTGTTTTCTCTTGTCCATAGGAACGCATATGTGCTACTTTTGGAACAGCACAGCCAAAACTATAAGGAATCCAGCTTCCAGACACTGCAGGCTGAAGTGCACCTATGTCATACACRTTACACAGCACTGAAAAGTCTGTGSCATGGAAGTATTGGTTCCYGGAGCCCCACAACGGCAGCTCTTGATGACACGTGTCCAGCATACATCTTCTTCTAGCTGGCTCTGAGGGATAAACTTGGGATCCTTAGGTCTAAAAATACGCACTGGACAGCTAGCATAACACTCCCATCCATTAACTAATGGACTATTACTTCATTAAAATTAACTAAATATCTGCATAATTCCTAAGCTCTCTGTGGTTTAAGCATCTCTTGGATGGCCTCACCAAACAGACAGACCTGAATTTGATCCCAAGTACATGTTCCCTTTGATAAAAGAAATAGCCATACTTAATTAATGCCAGCCATGAATGATATTGAGCCTGTGCATCTAGAGCATCACTTTCTCTTGCATCTGTCATGCAATTTCAGAGTTATGACTATTAGCATTAAGCTAATATTGCAGTTAGCACAGACTAACTAATTAATCTTCTTGAGACTTTTTGCATGCCCATCTTCCCACTGGGAAAACCACAGGTCTGGAGGGTCAGGAATAGGTTTCACCAGAACTGCTCTTGTTCCAAGCTCATCCATTAACATCTGTGTGTATCTCCCATGGGTGCTTTCCTGAGGCCAGGGCCTACAGATGGAGATGACCTAATGCACTGGAAACAGAACGCTTATATACTAGTGGACTTTGAGTTGCATTTTCCAAAAAGAAGTCAATTCCTAGTTGTTACTTCAAATAAGTCAAGGAATGGGATAAATTTAGCCTATTGCTTTCTTCAGATGTGCAGTACAGCCTGTTTTCATCTCAGCTTAGCTTAGTGCAAGCAACTGAGGTGTCTGTGCTACAAGTACAGTAATACTAGGTTCTTTCTATAGCTCCTGGAAAAAAATACTTTATCTCCATATGGTGGCTTAGCCTTTCTCTGATCTGAATCACATCTGAAAAAGTCAGCATCTCTCCAGTGCCTCTAGAAGGAAACTAACGAGAAACAACTTTATCTTCACTTAAAATCATAGGGTATTAATAGCAGCCACTATGTACATAAGTCATATTTCTCCTGGAAATTTGGAGAAGTTTGGGAAAACCTCCTCCTCTATGGCACTGAATGCCAGTATCYTTCTAACAGAAGAAGTTGTTAAAGGAATAGCTCTGCCACTTGATAAAAATGGTTGTTTTTCAAAAAATTAATTGCCTCCAACTTTTATGCATGGACAGGAGTGGAAAATAGTTGCTCTGTTTCATCCAGSAACAATTGGAAATATTTTAGGATTCCTTGCTTGTCTCCCTTGATGTTGTGCAGAGGTGAACGGAGACTAAAGATAAGTATTTTTTACACTCTAATAAATAATAATAAAAAAAAAGTTTAAGTACTAATAACTATTATTCCTCCTGTTGGCAGAATTTTAGTACAGGACTCTCTGTTTTTAGGTTTTAGAAATGTGATGCTACAACCTGGAGAAAAAGACATTTATGCTTTATATGGACATACAGCAATTCCATGCTGCTATTCAAAACATGCACCTTGCCACACGCTCCTTTGCTAGATGTGTGTGTCTATAAACCTGGCTCTTTAAAATAAACTCTGGGAAGCTTCTACAGATTAATTAGCAAATAAAACACATAGAAAGTAGTTCAGCTCACAGGTTTGTATTTGAATAACATCCTCATTATASTTTTATTTTACTTGTGCTTTTAAACTATATTTTAGGAAGGATTTGAGGAACTACAGCTGTTGCTGAAGGGAAATGTGGGACTCTGGAGGAATCTTGGGTTGAGCAAAGAGGCTAAAAGGTACAGAGACAGAATACTGGTTCTTTTGAAGGAAAATATTCATGTGATTTCTAGCACATGCAGAAGAAGTATTAGAAAACCACTCATTTTCTTATTTATCTCCCCAAAGAAACTGCTCTAAGTGTGGTTGATCTCAGCGACTGCTGCTGCACTGGCCAGCAGGATCATCTTSCTCTCACTGCCCTGAGCATGGGAACGGGAAGCTCAGGTTTCCCGGAGGGATGCTGAGCACCCTGCTCACCCTCGGGAAGCTGACACCTGAGATAGCCAAGGGGCCCTATTTTTGGAGTCTGCTCATCTCTGGGGACCAAGGCTCTTCCCTGAGCAGCAACCAGGAATTTGCTTAAGCAATCATCTGAGCCAAAGGAAAAGGTGTTTGAACAGCAATGTGCTGTTGGACAGGCCATAAGGAATTGCTTACAGTTTCTTGTCTTGCTATCCGCTACATCTGAGTCTTAGGATATATTTACCAATACCAGCAAGCAAATAATGCTGCGTGCTTAACTCCCAGTGATTTTTATCTATCTGATCACGCAAAAAAATTAAACTTCCTATTATCTCTCAATGAAAAGCATAGCCTAGAAGAGAATTTAGATTTCTAAAAAATGCTAGGCAGTATAATACCACTTTGGAGAAAGACATTTTTTGTAAAAAACAGCAAATCTGGACAGTCCAATGGTCTGTCCCAATTGAACCAGTGCCAGCCAAGCACCTAACAAATCTACAGAGCTTTTTGCAAGTAAGACCATTACAGAATATAACAAGCCTCCTTTTGTACATCTTTTCAAAATAAACTAGAACTTCTGCATTTTTATGCAGCTCAACCTATTCCAGAGAATGATCTAAGAAAATAAGTCACAAGAGAGACTGTATGCTTTACYTATCATTTGAGGGAAAAGAAATTATTATTTGTTTTATTAAACAATACATAATTAAAAGTCAACATGAGAGATCACAATAAAATTTGTGTAACTAGTCTAATTCTTTGACTGTAGCAGGGGAAAACATTAAAAAGAGAATGTGTAATTTATAGAAAAACACTAATAAAATGTTTGTTTAAGGTATTATCATCAAAATAATTTATATATTAAGAAAATAAATCTATATGGCTTTGGGGCAGCAGATAAACGTCCATAGGCAAAGTTCAATGGAAGGTGATGCAGCTTAGGCACTGAGCTGAGAAACACTATTCAGGGAAGATAAATTGTAGTTTACTTCTTTGGGTCTCTAGCACATTGTGCAGAAATGAGTTTTGTTCCTTTGAGAATATCTGTCATCTCCAAGCAGGGAAGAGTACCTTAATAGGCTGTGCCCATTTCATAATGAATTCAAGAGGGATATCTCCAGAGGAGGGAAAAGAGGCATCTTACATCTAAAATTTTCTGAGCATAAGCTTTGTTAAGAAAGTTGGCAATCACTTGCAATAACTAATCTGCACAATGATTTGCAAGTGTTTGTTAGAAAAGCACCACTGTTGAGAAATAATTTCATTTACTGTAGCAAGACACATGCTACACCATGTCCTGCTCCTCATTTTCTCTATCAAGTATAATGGACAGATTTTTAAAGTCTGACATGAATCAATGCATAGTAACTCCCCACATCAAAGTTAAAAAAAAAAAAAAAAAAAAAAAAAAAAAAAAAAAAAAAAAAAAAAAAAAACACCATGTCCTGCTCCTCATTTTCTCTATCAAGTATAATGGACAGATTTTTAAAGTCTGACATGAATCAATGCATAGTAACTCCCCACATCAAAGCTAAAAAAAAAAAAAAAAAAAAAAAAAAAAAAAAAAAAAACCTAATAAACCTAATGCCAAGGATTTTACTTCCAAATGAATTTAAAGGGAAATGGCACCTATCAGTTGTAGGGCTCCAAACTTCTCCTAASTTGTCTCAGCTGAGTGATTTTTTTGTATTATTATTATTCTGAGCAGAAATGAGGTGTTGATTTGCCATGCAAACAGCACAGCTCTGCAGCAGAAAGCACATGAAAGATAAGAGACAAACTGCTGTAAAGCGAGTATCCGAATTTGTTTTGCATTTTCAACAAGGGCATCACTCCTGAGGCTGCAATGTTACAGCAACACTGGACCAAATGATGTGGGGAGAGGCGAGAGAGACGGCAGAAACCATAGGAACAGGCAGATGCTTGGTCTGCTCGGTTGTCTTCTCTAAATATACTTTTGACTGCTGGGTACAYAGCATATGGAATACACATCCTTGAAAAGCTGTTAAAACAATGCTCACAATACTCACGTAGTACCTCAATCTATAGAAAATGATACTATATATTCTGCTTGTATGCATCTGCCCAATGTTCGAAGGAAAATCCTTTGAAATTATTTGTTTAACGTCTGAGTTTCTTTCAAAGTCTCGAAGGCCACCAGYCCTGTAAATGGACCATTTTGCAATCCTGTGCCTTTTGGAGGAATTGCATAGATATTTTAGTTGGGAAACATGGTGAATTTTTAGGGAACAGACTTCTTAACTGCAAGCTTTCAAGTATTTAAAAGAAAATATATTTTTCAAATGTGTGCAGCAGTGATTTGGCATCTTTATGTTAAAATTAACTAACTTTATGGCCTTACCTTCTGGCTGCTGTTCATGACAATTTAGAGTTTGCAGTTACAAGCCATTATAAAAGGGAAGGGCTGCAAGAGGGTGTTAACAGCCTTTCTAGGACATAAAGCATCATGCTGTACACAGATTTAAATTCAGGTGCAGTATAAGGTCAGGCTTGAATTGTATGTATAATATGTTTGTCAGGCACCCCATGTGTAAAACTGACAGCTCCAACCTAGTTGCCACAGGCTGTTTTATACAGTTGGGAATATTACATTTTTTTGACTTGGGTGATGTACACATGAAAAGAAAACTGTTTCACAGTGAGGAAATTTGGAAAACCAGAGCCTATGCGGTAATGAAATAAAACATGCCTGTCTAGCTAAAAAGGTTATTCACAGTTAGCCAACACGAGCTCATGCCACAATTACATACCATATATACATGTGAATAATAATAATAATAAACAAATAAGGAAAATAATTTATAAATTTTTTTAATCAGTTTGAAACATGCAAAGCCTGGCTCACCAGTGAGGTGGTGTTAGGCTACGTTCTCTACGTTATGCCCTACAGCTTTCTTCCAGCTTTCTTCCAGCTGCACTTTCCAATCATCTCTCTCTCGCTTTCTCTAAGGAAATGGATGACAACAGCGCACTGATAAAAATTGCCCACTGCACATGGATATAAAAAGTCCATTTCTGTGCAGAGTGGCTGAAGATACCACAGGATTTGTGAGCGCTCTTGGGAATTCGATTCTTTGCTGGTTTAGAGCCACACTTAGTAATGCCCAATGGAAAGGGCCAATTTTCATCACCTGTAGATTCTGCAGCCCTACTTCTTATGCAAGTATCCCAAATATCTTCCAGTCACCTCCCTAAAAAGTACAATTAAGATAAACTATTTATCTTCCTTCTGTATTTCTTATCTTCACTTTAAATGGAAAAGAAAATAACAAGCTGTCTGTAAAATAATCAATTGCTACAGTAAACATTACGTTAGTATACAATACAGTACTTATCTCTGCTCACTTTAATTAAATCTGGGGTGTATGCTGTCATTTGTCTATGCAGAGTAAGTATGCTTCTCATAAATCAGAAAGTTAACTGCAGTAATTAACTCTTTGGTTTCAGAAAAAAAAATAGGAAAGAGGTTAAAGGAGTGTGATTTACCTCATGCAGTTTTCCTATTTCCTACATTATTGYAGAACAACCATTTTTGTTCATTTTGCACCTCTGATGTGTGCAGCCTTCTTCAGTGCTCTGAGCCAGCAAACTTCAGCACTCAGATATAATGATGGAAAAAATATTTATAATATGTAAGAAAAGCCATTTTTACAGGCCTTATTTATCTTATAATGATGATGAATGCTGCAAATCTGTTTTTAACTGAATATATGAATTTTTAAATTTGGAGGATCATATGCAGTCATTATGATACAAGACATGGTAGCATTAGTCAAGGGCAAAAGTTTGAACAAGATGCTCATGAAATACAGGTGAGAATGATGAGTTCTTACATTTAGTTAAATAAGTACTTGGATTTGAATTGCAAATATGTATGTATACATAAAACAAGTATTTGTKTAAAAGTTATGGATCATTTGTTCAGCTGGTCCAAATCAGTAAAGAAAACATTCATAGAAGAAAAAAAATCTGGCTTATGTCAGCAAAATACCTTGTCCTACGATATGAAGAGACAGGCAACATATTGTTTGGGGAATGGCTCCATGAAAAATGTATTTCCAAAAGAAAATAAGCAAATATTTCAGTACCTGGAAAAGAATTTGCGCTGAAGAGCCCAGCTATTCAGAGCAGGTGTTACTCATAAAGTGCAGTGTCCAGACAGCAGAACATGGGGACTCTCGTCAACAAAACCATTCTGCTGCAGTCAAGAGAAGCAGCCCAAGCCATGCAACACCGCTCAGCTACCTGTCCCCATGGGTGCACTGAAACCTGTGCAAACATGTGACACTTAGACCTGGTACTCGTATAGACTTAGGACCCCAATTCTGCAGACCTGATATTTTCATCTTGTATCGCATTTCCAACAGTCCAGACACTCTACAAAGTGGTGCATAGTCTTGGTACAGTGACACGGACGACGCTGTGATGTTTCACAGTTCGGTGGTAGGGCCCATGGGCACTGATCTAATTTCACCGCATCCCAACGAGGCGTGTGCAATAAAACAGCACAACCTACAACAGAGCCAGAGCGAGCGCAGCCGCCACACTGCTGGCACAACCTTGTCATTTCAATTCTTCACGCTTTTTTCACCAGCAAAGTCTCATGTCCCCAGCCTAATAGTGTCAGCTAATAACCAATAACAGGCTCAACAAGAGAAAACCTAATGAAAAAGAAAGGAGTGCAATGATAAAAGAGGAATTCACAGGCTTGATCCAACCCCAAGTTGAAGGAGTAGGGATTTAGGGCACAAAAATGTCTTCTAATTCTAATCAGAATTCTCATCAGAAGAAGCCACAGTGTGCAATCACCATAATGAAGTCTCTTAGAATAACATCAGTGTGACCCAAAGTTTTAGGGTGATAAAACCAAAATGAACCAAAGACTAACATTCCCTATTGGTTCAAGCAATCAGAGCTCAACTGAAGTGACATTTGGATGCACATTTTTTTGGTTAGCCCAAGAGAGTTTACTAGGATATTACAAAAATGAATAGCGAAGTCACACAGCACACCAGGAGTTTCTGTATTTCTATTTTCCATATCAAATTCATGGTACTTTTATTGGTGCAAACCCATTAACTATTCCTGGAGTACTGACCATCAGAAAAATGATGCCATAATTGATCAGCATGAGGGACAATATAGTGGAACCTCCTTGCAAAGCTTCCAGATTTTGCAAGATCCTTTTATTTAAGCATTTCTCTGACCTACCTTCTCTTTTTCTCATCTTACCAGTAGATTCTAAAGGAGAAAGACCAGATGAACAGAGTGCAAGACACACAAAGGAAGGAGCTTGCAGAAAGAAGGGCCAACTGTGCATAGCAAATTAACTTACTTGGCCATAATGGAATGAAGTAGGGAATGTAACCCTATATTAAGGACCCTAATGTTTTATAGAAGCATAAATTGATTCAGTAACACCTCAWAACACCTACTAGAGGTGGGTAAAAAACCTGGGACTACTTGCTTTGAAGCAGCAGCCCCAGCAACTGTTTAACATTAGATTGCAACATCATACACTAGAGAAAGGAAGAAAAGATTAATATGCTCAATAAAATATTTGAAAGAAATATAATGCAGTCGCATCCTTTCCTTTTACGAAAACTGCCCCAAAAGCTTTAATATTCATAGGTACTTAGGGTCTGTACTTTAAATCCCATCCGTTCCTGCACAAGGCAACTGCTACTACACTACAGAGACATCGCTTCTGCACCTGCTCAGACGTGAGCTGCCGAGTCTAAAAGCAATTAGACCTTTGTGTCTGTGCTGCATTTGATTATTTTTTTAGTTGCTTCTCTGCAAGTTGCAGATCAGATTCTCATCTCAGCTACAGCAGCTCTTTTCAGTGCAAGATCACTGGCTTTGCACAATGAAAATGGTGATTAGTATCTGCCTGTTCGGCCTTTAACTCARTTATTGTCCAAATAAGCTTTACAGAGATTTACTTCAGCATTTAAGATTTTAGAGCACTCTGGAACAATGTAAACAGAATTAGACTTGTACATGAATTTTAGACAATCTTCACACCATTCTTTGCAATATAAGATGAAAAACTGTATGATCTCTTTCATAAAAAAGTATATTTAATTTTAGATTGTATAGCAGACATAAAATGTTGTCCTGCTGCCAAAAACATTCTCCAATGATGCTAAATAATATTCATCWTCATTTTATTTAGTATATTAAACTAATAAATTCGTGGATGAAATACCACATAATAGACTAGGAAATAAGTTTATTTTTCTAATAACTTCCATGTTTTATAATCATTTCACTGTGAATTCAATAGAGCCAATCTTCCCTTGGTTCTGCTTTCTCTAGTGAAATCGCTTCTTCAAAATGGAAGGCAATAAAAAAAARGGCAAATGTAGATGTCTGAGTTACAACCCATAGAAATGGACAAGAGAAGAAATACTGCATAACTTAGAGACTGCCCAGTTATGCATCW
This sequence comes from Nothoprocta perdicaria, assembly GCF_003342845.1. Lineage (NCBI taxonomy): Eukaryota > Metazoa > Chordata > Aves > Tinamiformes > Tinamidae > Nothoprocta > Nothoprocta perdicaria. Next base: position 2,653,933 of record NW_020456198.1, read on the forward strand.
CCTTTAGTTTCATAGAGGATTTACACATATACACAGATCTCCAGCAGGGAAAGGGTATTTAGGGACTTTCTACTCCTTCATTCAGGTTTGTTCTCTTTTTTTCACTTGCCACCTTAGACGTTGCTTCCCTGGCAGTAGCAGCCATCAGAAAAGGCCAGAAAATACCATGCAAGGACAGGACTGGCCCAGAAATGCTGAGCTGCTACAGTTCAGCACCCATTTGCAGGTGGGCTGCAATAAGCATTGCAAAGGGTTTGGTGTGGGGCCCAGAGGAATATAAAATATCCTGACAGAAATACAGAAGGGTTTCGGCTGTCTTGTGTCCCTATTATTGGTACTGATAATTACCTGACACCCTGAAATGCCACTGTTATTAAAGGTAAAAGCAACAATCTGTGTTCCCTTCCTACACCACGAGGTAGTCTACATGAGTGAGTTTGTCTTCAGAACCTCTGTTCACTGATTAGTGGCCATTTTTTTCTAAGCCTTGCAAGCTTTTGATATTTTGACTACTCTCTGGAAGTTAAGGCTGCACACACAAACTTCCCTTGAAGGTATACTCAGTACTGAGACTTTTTYGGAGAAACAGCAGCCTCTCCCCTCACCCTCAAGTGTCATTTTTGAATGAAGTGCAGCTAGATTCAGCTGAAAGGGTGTCTTTTAGAGGTAGATTCTTCTATCTTTTACACTTAGTTCTTAATTTCTTTTTGTGACGGCAGAAGCCTGAGTCTATTTATTCAATTACCAAGTGTTTGAGCCTACAGGGTTTGCATGCTTCTGCCTAGCTCCAACACTCGCTTCACTGCTGAAATCTAATTGAAAGAGTTCTGTGCAGTCCCGTTATGAATTATTCTGTGTTATGGCTCAGAAGGCTAGAGGTTGTGAAACTAGTTGCATCAGCAGAGCTGGCATCTCATTTCATTATCTTACATTGTAATTGCCTTACACATGATGGGCCTGATACTACTTCTGTTCTGGGAAAATACCCACTGTCCTTGGTTTAGGGCTGTCAGCTCCCCTTTGGGAGCCTATGGCTCTGTGATTCTCCACTTCATTCTCCTCATTGACAAGGAAGTATCACAATGAATATCTGGCTTCCAAAAATGTCCTGAGCTGTCACAGTGAGACAAAGAATATGAAGATGCCATATCCATGTCTGTTCCAAAGGGAAAATGCCTGTTCACTCTAGTCCGTTTTGGACTGTTCTTCATCRTTTCAGTAATTTAGAAAGTCTCCATAAAAGACAAACCAGGTATGCCATGCGGACTTGGCAAGAATGAGAAGTTGTTTTGCAAGTACATCTCCACACTTCTACATGGTGCCAGATAACAATGACTGCGCAGCTCTGAAAGCAGAGCACAGCAATCAGTGCTAATACAACAGCAAAAATGTTTCCAATGCCAGCTTCTTCTAGCAACCTTGATCCATATGAGTTTTTCCATAGAATTTCAGGAGATGGTAAGGCCAGTATTAACAGCTCTTTCCCTCTCTGTGTATTGTAGTACCCAAGCAGTTCATCAACAAATTTTGTGTCTCCTTTAGTGAGAAAGCAGAGTGAAAACGGGAATCTCTTTCCCATTCATAGGAAGAAAGATACCAGATACTGTTATTATGCATCACCTAGATTTATGGCATGTATTTTCCATYCAAAATGAAGGCATTAGCCACAGAGTTTCTATGATTTATTACCAGAAGAAGTGATGTATCACTAAAGAAAAGGAAACTGAGTAGCAGTAATACATGCAAGACATAAACATCGACGGCAGCAGCGTGGCCGAGGGTTTTGTTGCTTAGCCTAAGGAATTACGCTTCCTAATCCACGAACCTCTTTATAGCTCAAGGAAAGGCATCAGAATTCACAAGTATTTCTGCAGGCAATCTCAAGTTGCAGCTGGAAGGCACACTCTTCTATCAGTTTCTTATCGCCGCTCTCCAGTTTGGTATAATATTTGCAACTGTCTTTTTCCACTTTTATTTTTCTGTGCCTCTACAGCWAGCATATTATGAGAAAAGATATCTATTACTTCTGGAAAAGCTGTGGAGTGCTCCACTTTCTCCCACAGCTAAGGAGAGCAGAGCATCCCTCCTCCCAGTGCTTCGGGAAACGTGCACTTGGGCTCTTCATGTTCCATCGATGGAGCCAAAGCAGGCTGAGCGCCCAGGGATCTGGACCACTGGACTGTAACACCACTAAAATTAAGAATCACAGTGAGGATCACTGTCAAACACTTCYTAACAAATCAAATCAAATCCTCCTGGACTCCTGGGACACAAATAGTACAGCTGTCTGATATCACATCACATTCCCTATGAGCGCTCCAGTTCTCCAGTTCCTCCTGAGTGTTTCCTTTACAAGTGTACATGAAAGTACAAAATTACTTTCACTGGAACCTATATTGGAATGTCATTTAATTTCCTCTGTCTGCTAATGAGTGTTTATGAATTACTTTGATGTGGTGAAAATAGGCTTTCAGTGAAAAAAAATGTTGTAAATCATGTATTGTTTTTAAAGAATAGTTATAAAAAAGTTAGTCACAAATCATCTGACTCCCTGCACAACACAGGGTGCCAACACTACGTACTCTACAAGAAGATTCAATGGCTGARGTATTACAATATTTCAACAATTCATGCAAACACCACATTTACTATTGCTTCTGATGTGGGCATAAAAGACATCATTATCACTATTCTTGATGCTATGTACTGCTGGAATATTTTAATTTAAGCAAAGTTTCCAGCTCTCAGCTTTTTTACAATGCTTTACTCTGTGGAAAAGCACAGAGCAAATCTGGAATTTACGATAGCGAATTGTTCTGGAATACACAGGATAATTGAGGTGGTCAAGCTGCCATGGTTTCCATTTCAATTGGGTATAAATTACTGAGTGATCTTCAGGAAGCAGGAGTAATTACATACAATGCAATATTTCCAATAATATTTCCAATAATATTTCCTTGCAAGGAAAGAGTATCAGAAACGTGTTCTCCACACTGTGCAGAGAGGGGAGTGCAAAAGGAGGTTGTGCTAAATCTATGTGAGACAGATTTTCCTAACACTTTCAAGAGTGCTTGAAAGACTTGGTTTGTAAAAGTTTCATATGACTTTGACCAGAACCACTGGATTCAACATGTCTCAGATATAGAGTATTCCCGATACTAATGTAAAAATCCTAGAAATGCGCCTAGAAAAGTCCCACTATTCAACTAAATACATTAAACAGAACATGAAGGAAGGATAAAATTATTATTTCAGGATAGATAAAATACATTTTTTGTTATTCCTTTGCAAAGATTACAGCAGAGGATAAACTCAGAGGGATAATATAAATTCTCCAAGGAATAAACAGGACAGCTTAAAAAATCAAAGATTAATGGTATCTGAATCAATGAGAAGTTTTTAATAAATTAAATCTTTGCAACCATTCTGCTGTTTATTTAGGCCTCAGTACTGAAACTAGGTTAGATTCCAGCACAGAGATAAGCAAGTGATGAACTGGAGACCTCTGGACCTAAATATATCAGCTATTTCAGCGTGAGTTTAATGACCAACCCTGGAGCTAAAAGTGGTAACAGCATATCATCTGTGGATTGGGACCTGAGAGGATAAGGAAAAGGCACTGAGTATTGGCCAATAAACACTTAATCATGTCTATCCATCTCCCTTAGGGTTTTATAGTGCCGTCCATCACTSTACTATCTGAGCGCCTTCATGTAAAATCAATAGCAATAGTGAAAATCTCGGGAGGATGTCACAGTAGCTCTGGCACATCTCGTCTTCCTGGGTCAAATTTTGTGTTTGCATAACCATATAGCCATGCACTTTGACTCTAATGAAGTTATTCATTAGTAGTATGTTAAGAAAACTTTACTTAATGACACAAATACAAAATTATTCCTTCAAATATTGCTGCTAACAAGAAGGGCCAAGCTCACATGCAGTGATTTCTTCTTACAGCTTGTCAAAGCTGGATCTAAACATAACCCAGAAACTTATTAACAATGAAATATTTTTCACTAGATTCCCCAAGAAGAATTAATTCTTTTCTTAGGACATTGAATCTAGAGCTAGGAAATGAAGCTGAAAAGGAATATAGATGGCACCATTTTGCACAAAGTGCTTAGGAATGTTTCTATGAAATGTCAGCATTTAAAGCAGTTCCATCACATTAATGCAGGGATGCCCATAGCATCTTTCAATACAGTCTTTAACTTGATTGAGCATTTGACAAACAAGGATTTTGTACTTTCCCCATCAGCTGCACCCTTTCCATCGTTTATGTCATAAAGAGAAGACCCAGATCTAAAAACACTCAAGAAGAGTTGCTCGTTTCTCAGAAGAAACAATTTACTGTCTCCCCTCTTGACACTATTTGCCTGTGCTATTCCTATATCATAGCACTGAAATGATGCTGCTGTAGTCACCTACTGCCACACCAATGTCCTTACTTCATTTCCCAGCCCTCTCARCCACATCGGCGAGGAACAGGTGTTAGGAATACGGACTAAGCATCATTTACTAACTCATGCAAAGCTAAGGTTCAGTTTTGGTAACTCCTAAACAGATTACACTTCATCAGTACTGATTATCTCCACCATACAACAAGTAGAGTGTTATTTCATTTCTCTTAACACTCCAAATGTTACTGATTTCTTTTTAATAGGAAATATTAAACTTCCTGTTGAATTTAATAGAAATGCTCAAAATTGTGCAAAATCTTTCTGGACATCTCTGACTCACCTGTGCACAAGTTTATGTCTGTGCACTAATAAGCCACGTTCAAGAAGCAGATTAACAAGACTGCTGAGATAGCAAGAAATCGATGAGCTGCCAGAGCCTCTGTGGTCCGTTGGACTGGTGTGCAGAGGACAGGCTAGCATCAGTCAGCAAGTGCCAGCTCAAGGAGACCTGTGGTAGCATCAGATGCAGCTGCCTTTCACACTCTGGCCAGTGAAATTAGGTATCATGTACAGGTGGTCTGGGCAATGAATCACCTCAAACTGTGGAAGAACGGTCACAAACCCAATTTGATTCTGAATATCCCTTATATACACCACCACATGCATACAGGAAAAACAAACTACTTTGCATATAGGAACGACGATTTCAGCAGGAACAAAAAAACAAGCTTGAGACAAGAAATGGTTGAGTTTAGGGGATCCCAGCTTCTTACCTCCCACTTTCAGAACATTTGCCAACTGTGCAGGTTGAGTATCATCTATTTCTCCAATTCTATCTGATTGTACAGTTTAGCATTAAAATAACAGCTCCTTATGTTCAAAAGCACTTCCTTACTATGTTCCTTTTTATTTTTACAGAGACTATTTGAATGTTGTTTTTTCTACAGTTATATGTACAGACTAAAAATAAACTGGATTTAATTTCCAATTACATCATGAAGGGGGGGGGGGGAAGTTACCAGATATCAGTTTATTGCAATGAATCTTTGATTTTCATTAACAACCAAGTGAAATTGTAAAATATAAGGCAGTAAGGCCGTGCAGTTCTCATAGCTGGAAGAACTGAGAGTATACTGTGTATAGCTGCAGTTAGATATATTAGTTCAAGAACAATCCAGTAAAACCCATTGAATGTGGAATTACCAGGGTATGCAGAACCTACTTAGAATTCACCGTTCTTAAACAAAACAAATGATCCTAGTTTAAAGTTTTTTGAGTTACCAGGACATTGCATCTAGCTAGCAGCCTATCCAAGACCTTCCTCTTTCACAGCTGCACCTCAGCTATTATCAAAATCCTCAGCTAGCTCTTTTCTTACACTTCTGTTGAAGTCACTAGTAAGTTACCAGATGGGAAATGAATTCTTTAACATTGTTTTGCCAATTTTATGCCGTAGAAATTTACTACTAGTACAGCTCCTCTAAAAATATAATTTATAGGTATTTATTATAGATACTTTCTGGATGTTCGCAAGGTAAACTTGGATGTTACATTTTAATTTCTTASAGACAGAGGATTGTTGGATGAGGGAATCATTGGATTGGATTTGGCTCCTGTTATTGCCATGCAAAGCAGCTATATGTATGCACATATGTATGCATAGCAACTATATGTATAGCTATACATACAGCAGAGCAGCTGCATAAGCAGTACTTCCTGATGTTTTTCTTTATATATGAGAAGCAAGAGCTCCCTGATGATAATTTCAGCTTACTTCAACAACTGAGAATTGCCTTAAGACAGGACCTTTCAATTTGGTGGTATCYGAGCAGAAATCTTAGCAATATGGTAGACCACTTGCCTTGAGATCCCATGAAAATCAAGTTCCAGAGAAGCTGCCTAAAGTTAGCATGGCAACTTTGTCTGCAAAGGGGCTGTCATATGTGACTGCTGCCCTGTTTGGCAGATAACAACAGAAAGAGACAAAACAAAGCAGCACCAAATCTGACAGCTTTTGTTTCRTCTCTGTCCAGTGGCTTCAAAATACATCACAAAGATAAAGGCCAGGCTGCTAATGCCTTTTTAAATAGGATGACAGTTTCCRTATGTTCATAGCCCCTCTATCTCTTTTTTGAAGTTGCAGACTATCTTATCTTCTTGGGGAAAGACTGAATATTTTAGGTGCACAAAAACTGCGCCTTCCTGAGAGCAGAAACTAAGTAACAAAATGGCTGGGTTTAGCACAGCTGAGGGAGCAAAAGTGCCACAAAACATGAAACAATCACTGGCTTTCAGCTCACACATACACATGCTGTGCTAAAAGGAAGGGCTCTCCTTTTATTTAACTTTGACTTCATCTCTTTCCTTCAACTTCCATCCATGATAAATACCTTTCAAACTACAGCTACACATACAAGAGTTTTAACTTGCCACTTAGTCTTAGCTAAGGCCTAAGAGATAATCAACTGAGGCTAAAATGACCTCTGATAGTTGCCTTTCAAAAACTTAACAGCCTACCTTTAAAAACACATTTCACCATCTACCCATCAAGAAAAATGATTTCTGATGGTCTATACTTACTGTTCATCGAGGGCTGATTTTCCCATTTGGGTAGAGTTTTATGGAGCTGATTCTCTCTCTCAAGCTTTTGTGTTATTATTACTTATTGAGAGCTGTGTTCAGCCAGACAGCAGATATGTAAGAGGGCAGAACTGGGCTACATTTAACAATTATATGCAATTTGATCTGTTATCTGCAGATAATCTCTACATGTTTGCTAGCAATCCTGAGACTATTAAGTGCAGTGAAACACGCTCATAAATTTGAGAATAAGTAGAAAAATAAGGAAGGAATTAGGAAAGAAAGTATTGCAGATTTGCCACAAAATCATGCCACAAAAAAGTAGATAAAAGACCTTGTAATGTAATATTTTGGTGTGTAAATCTTCAGTCAATAAAGTTGTGCATTACAGGTTTACACACACTCATGTATAAGCACCTACATATAATCTGTAGATAGATAGTTACTTTATGTTCTTTTTAGTGTCAGAAATCTTTGACTTCATACTGGACTGAAAAGCAGGAACAGACTTCAGCGGGATATTGTGCAGAAAGGTTCCTGTAAGATGCTGTACTACTGCTTGAGTCTGTGCATTTGCTGTAAGAGACCAGGAACCTAAGAGCTCCTTATAGTGAGAGGCGAGGGTTACAATACAGACTCACTGCTCTTCTCCAGAAGCAACAGACAAGAGACAAATCCCCTTCTAACCCTGTTCATTGACTGTGTTTACTACCCAGAGCTCATGTTAGCACACTGTATCACAAGACAATAATGTATCACCTACCATTAAAGCAAAGTGATTAATTTGCAAGGACTGTTGCGAACAAAATAAGGCTTCCTCCTCTTCACAGAACACTGGTGCAGCCTGCAAATTCCTCAATTATTTGTTATTCTGAGGAATTTCATTAATTTAATGCATTTGCAGTTTTATACGGTGATAATAGCTATGTTTTCAGTTGAAATGCAGCAGTCAGTTACAACAACTCATACAAGTCATACAGCAGTTTTTATTTCTTGCTGGGAATACTAATGGAAATCTTAATGGACTGTTACACACATGAAATTCTTTTAGATTTTAGGGGAATATTCATTTGCAATATTAAAATTCTTTCAGTTATAAGTAACAGTTCATGACTTGGGTATTCCTACTGTAATTTTTGCAGCTTGATTAGTAAAATCAGTATTTTCTATATAACTTAATTATGAGCCAAAAACACTACAATAACTCTATTCTCAGAAACTTGCAGAAATAAGAAAGTTCACTCATGTCATTTATCCATGAAAACCCTGTCATTTGTTGGGAATCCTGTTCTGAATTCCAAAACATAAATCACATGTAGCCTTGAGTAACAAGCTGATTCACTTCACTACGTAGCTCAACACTCATTAAAATTAAGTTAAAAGTCGAAAGAAGCTGAATCTAAAGAGATTAAAGGAGCAATTTCCTCAGTCTACTACACTTCAGATGCACATTATTTTAATTTCAAACTCCAAATCATATACGCCTTAAATGAACTGTCCACGTAGATTTCCTCATTTTCTTTTTTTACTACAATATGCATCTTAGCCTGAACGGTTCTCAAAACAAAGATGAAAACAAAAATAAACAAACAAAAAAATGAAACAAGAAAAATGTAGTCTTTTTAAATAGAAGCATTTTGTGAGAATTTAAGTTTAATTCTCCCTCTCTCATTGCAAGCACTTCATGGCCTGACATCACTATTTACATGGCATCAGTGCAGGAAAAAAGTAGRAGGGAAATTCACAACTGTAATACAAAAAAAGTAACAAAACTGAAACATTGAATTGGAGAAATGGACAGAGACTTTAACTGGGAGGAAACAGACAGTACAGAGAGGAGATGGGATGGTAAATTGCTGAATGGCAAACTGATGTCTTTCACACCAGCAAATAAACCATCCCCTGTACCACACAGCTCAGTGTGCTTGACTGGTCCAACCAGATCCCTGCATGRCATGTGAGACAAGCCCAAGAGTGATGTTTTTTGAAGAAGTGCTTCTCCAAGCTCTCATTAAGGTGTTGGAATTTCAACCACTGGTCTTTCAAACTGTCTGCCCACCCTCATGACTGTGGACAGCCCATCTCCTGTAGCATAAATACTCCAGGCATCACCTAAGGCCAAGAATCCTCCTTCACCTTACATGCTACTAAGTGACATTAAATGGAATGTCCAAAAATGGGGACTAGGGAACAGGACAGAGAGACTATGCAAAAAACACCACAGTAACTGTTGTTGCCTGCTTTATGTTTAGGCTGTGCAACTATTTCTAGTGAGGCTTTTAGGTTTTCTTTTAACAGCTGCACTTCTTCATTAGGCTATTCAAAAAGGTCAGGATTTTCATGAAATTGTGATGGTTGAACCTCTTGTTGATGTCCAACCAGTTATAAAGAAAGTGAAACCTGCAGCCATGCCAAAACGTTTTATTGAAATGGGAAAACACAGCAAGCAATCTACAAAATCCACTGAAATAGTACCCCATCACCCCGAACCAGCTAGCATAGAAAGCTACATTTAAATCAATACTTAATTCGGCAGAAAAAATCAATTTCTCTTCCTCCACAATCCATAAAATTCATCAGGAAAAAATTACCCCTCACATATTAGCAGCCCCTTCACCCTACAGGTTTAGAAAATAATTACAATAGACAATTTCAAGCCTTACAGCAGGTTGGGACAACCTTGCTATAAGGTCTTTTGCTATCTGTAATATGAAACATGGATTAGATGTGAATGGGAACACATACAGCCTTCCTAATTTTCCCAAACTCCCTTTGGCAAAAGCAAGCACTGCTTACATGAGCATTTTTTAGTGCATTAGACAGTTACAGCAGTCTACAGTGTCATGCCATGTCCAGGTTTCATTCCTGGGAAGTGGACACTTTTTTGCAGATACTCTTCAGGATGCAAACAGTCCTAAGGAACAATGCTGGTTTTCTTCACATCCAAATAACTTCTCCTAATGCTGGGCCATCCTGCCTTCATTCTCCCACAGGAGTATTTCAGCACTACCATGAAACAGTTGAAGAGCTTCACTGAATGTCACGCACGGAGTTCACAGATCCCTATCAGAAAGTGTGTGCCCTTGGGTTTGGATGCTCTTCACTTCATTGTCTGGGCAATCTCCTCATCCGTAAACTTTCTTTATAGTCTAGACAGTTCACTGTTAAGTACGTTTATAAATATAATGTATAGAATGGCATTGATCTGAATTTCTGCTTCCTGATTGACAAATCAATGCATCTTATTAGAATGTTTGGCTGCATAATATTCTGAGTTACTTGGCACACAAGCATCACCGAAAGTGCCTTTTCATTTCCATTGCTTTCTGCTATTCTCATCTCCATTCCTTTCCCTCAAGAAACTTTTTATCCTTCTTTTTTTGTGGACTACTGGACATCTATTTCCTGAATTTAGATTGTCTACTCTTTTCAAAGACTTTAAAGTCTTTGTGGGAATACAGTCACATCTTATCAAAGAGGTCCAGTCTCTGAGAAGTTGTTTTCTTCCACTGCATCTCACAGCTCAGATCTCAACATTTTTTTTGTATTCACAGTCCTGTATTGTCTCTGACAGAAGTTTAATAAAATCGTCTCTCTACTCGCAGTATCTGGGTTTTCAACATTGTTTGAACTGAGTGTTATAGACCTACCAGTCAATCTTTGCTGAGAAACCTGAAATCCCCTGCCTGCCTTATTATACAGTAGGCCGTTCGCAAAAGGTAGCAGCACATCTCTTGAAAATTGATGCATCCCTTCCACTGTTTTCAGCCAATTAATTTACGYTATAATTCCTGAATGTTTCCTTTTTATACAGTATCTCACAGTTGGATACCAAAAAGGTGGAACGTTTTTGTTACCATTGCTCCCACTGGTATAACCTCCGTTACTATGAATCTTTTAAAAATGCTTTCCCTCACTACTTTTCCTTCTCATTCCTTCATTTTTTTTTTTTTTTACTTAAAGCAAACTCTGCTCCATGTTTTATGTACTTCTCTGCTTCTAGCTTATCACACAACATTACAGCGTGACACCATGGCTTCCCACTGAACTTTCAATCCATTGCTTACAGTATTTTGGGAAAAAAAAAAAAGTTTGCAACTATCTAAAAGCAGAATGAAGCAACCACGCTACCAGTGATTAGAAGTTAAAGTGTGAGGGTTTGCCAGACTTACAATCTACTGAAGTCATAAGACTGATCATGTGAATAAGGAAAGCTGTATTTGGCCTAACGTTATTTCAGTCTAAATTGGAAGACTACGGTATCCATAAAAATATAAATGTTCCAAGCTTCAGCTGTAATAGTGATTTTATTCCTGATATGTATCAGCATGAGCTCAGATATGTTATTCATGAAAAAATATTAAGAAAAAAAAATCCATTCAGCTATGCTAGCTGTAATGAGTTTACATTTGTCAACTGGTTTTATGGTTAAATGAAAAGTTAATGATAAACAACCTTTCCGAGCTGCTGGATGCACCAAACATGCTGGGTGTGACATCCATCCTTAATGTTTTGGGAGGCAATCTGTACGGATATGAAAATGAGTATACTATTTCATCATTAACAAGTACTGTCACAATAAAGAAGAGGAAACACAAAAACACTTAAAATGATGTTTTTGTCTATCCGTGAGAAGGTAACCCACCTCCTCTTCTTCAATGTTTTCACTTAAGAACTCTCTACCATTTAGGATGAATGACAGCTAACAGAGTTGTGCCATATAGCATATTCCCTTACAGTTTGCTGGACTGCAAAAGCATTATTGGGAGTACTAAATTAAGTAAATCAACTGATAAAAAACCTAGGACTAAAATTGAACTTTTTATACACCCTGGGGAAAATCTGAGAAAGGCAGCAACCTSTGCGCTCTGTACAAGGGGAACCATCTGTGGAAGCCCATAGGAGTGCACATTTTTTWTATTATGAACTTTGTTCCCTTCATGCCATAGTTGTGAACTTTGTGTGTGTATTGGGACCAGTCTTTAAGTGCCTCCTAATTTGTGTTGGGACCAGTCTTCAAGTGTCTCCTAATTCCTGCACCCCAAAGAATTTCCCAGAAGTAATTCATGCTGTGCATCTGTCTTCTCACACACACCCATCACCTACCTTTGTAGTCCATACTGCAGCAAAGCCAACCCTTGCTTGCCCTTCTGACTTACCTGTTCAGTCTCACTTTTCATTGGTTTATAATATATAAACATGGAGACTGAATATGAAGACCATTAATCTCTGCATTTCATCTCCATTCTATGTTAAAAATCAGATATCTTCTATCCTAGAGATAAAAAGGAATTATGTTTTAGTGATCCATACTCTGTATTTGTGCAGAATTTTTACATTTTACCAAATCTAAACAATGAAAAATACAATAGAAAGGGTTCTCCACTATTGATACTATTCAAGAAAAGTGCTTCTCATGGCATTAAATGACAGTGCTGCATGCAATACACACACATTACCTGAAAGCTTATATACCTTATATACCTGTTATATAAATATAAACCTAATGCAGACAGCCATAATAGTTTGTATGAGAAGGTAACGGTGTGCTTACTCATTCAGTTACAAAAGTAAAAATGAAGTTTTATTTCCTCCATCATAATACTGATGTCAGTATATAATATTTGGAAAGAAAAAGCACACAGTTATACTTAGGTTAATACTGGATGCTATACATTATTGTTCAACACTATCAAAAGGCAGCATCTTCAGTTTCTTTATTGAAACTATTATATTACTTACACTGTCATGACAAAGACAAAACTGTTGAATCTGTTTTTTTTTTTT